>NC_058133.1:206908846-206993308 GCF_016433145.1 Gracilinanus agilis | reverse complement strand
AGGGCGTCGAACGCCTTCCTACTCCAACTTCCTCTCCGCTCAATTATCCGGACAGTGAATGAAGGAGCCGGGTTCCGCAGCCTTAAGCTGGGGACATTTAAGGAACAGACAGAAGGCGAAAAGGCGGGTTTCAAGTGACTCCTATCCACATTCTAAAATGGCTTGGTTCCTTTAACAGACCGAACTAGTCTCCCCCATCTTCATCGATCTGGATTGGGTTGGATTCGTCAGGTCTGGGACTCCCGCTCTCCACTCCGAGTTTGGTCTCTGGTTGGTCTTCAGTCTTGGTGGTGGGGCGGGGCTTGGAGTAAATGGGGAGAGGAGGGGGGAATTTGGAGGAAAAGGGAGGGGATAGAAGCTCGCTAGGCCTAGAATGAGAGGATGGGTGGAGAGAGAGGCGGGACTAGCAGCCAGAGGCGGGAGGAGCCGGGCTGGGAGGTGAGGGGCGGGGCTAGGGTTGGCCCGAGGCCGGGGGCGGGAGGCGGGAGTGTAGACTGCCTGGGGGTTGGAGACGGAGCCCTGTGCCTGAGGCTGCAGCCGCTGCACAACTACCTGAGTCGGGCGATGAGTGAGGGATCCCGGGAGCGAGGTGAGTGAAACTGGATTGAGCTCGGCCGAGGCTAGAGGGCGAGCGGGCGCAGGGACCCGGGGGGCGACGGGGGTCGGGGGATAGGGGGCGGGGCGTCCCGTTGCACCAGCTGTGAGCAGCTGGAGCGGGTGGGAGGCCGTTCGGTTGCTAGCGCCGCCCTCCCCCTGCCGGGTCCCCGCACAGCTGGGCTGCCCGCGCGCCGCGGCGGCGGGGCGGGTGGGCAGGCGGCAGGCGGGTGCGCGCACTCTGGAGCCAGGTTGGAGCCGGGCCCGGGAGCAGGTGAGCTTCCCCCCTCCGGTGGGGCCCCGGGGAGGGCAAAGGAGGAGCCGCCGCTGAGACTGCGCTCCCTCCTCCCCTGGCCGAGGCCCCGAGGGGCTGCAGGCCGGGGCCGGCCGAGTTCTTGGCTTCTTCGCGCTCCAGGTGCCGGCGGGACGGCGCTGTCGGGCACTTGGCCGTTGGCCGTTCCTGCGGCGTGGCCAGTGGGGCTGCAGCCTGGAGCTCAAGGGGGCCCCTTGCGAGCCCAGAGCCCGGACTCGTTTTGCATCGCGTTCCCCCGCCCCCTGCAGCAGCTGCAGCCGCCGCCGCCGCTGCCAAGGGACCCTGCTCCTCCCCTCCTTCGGGCTGGCCGATCGGGTCTGGCCGTGACCCTTGCTGCACGCGGGGTCCAGCTGTCCATCCCCCGCCCTCCAGCGCTCCAGCCTGCCTGTCTGACCTGACGTCGGGCATAGGAACACAGAAAATAAACTACTAAAAAATACCTTGAGTTTTATGAATGGGCCTCAAGTGCCTGTTTCTGTTCGCAAGCTGACTTTGAGCTCCTAGGGAGGGACTGCAGAAAAGGTGTTACTTTTATATCTCTGTTTATCCCGTGCTCGTCCCTTCGCTCTTCTGGTGGAGAGGGAGGGAAAAGCTTATATTCTTTAACATGTACATTTGTTCGTGTGCCATTAAAAAGGTGAGGACTAGTTATAAAAACAAAACCCCTGACAGGAAAACTTAGAAATTAACAAGTGATATCGGGACGAGGCCTTCTATCAATCTGTTCGTTGTAGAATGATATAATATTTGAGACTTGAGGCTGCTTTTAAAGATTCAAATAGAGTTTTAGTAGGGCCAGAGAGATATATGAATTACAACTTAAAGTAGCCATAAATAGACTTTGCTAAATATAGACTGATTATAGAATTCGAGAAAATATGCAATCATTATTCAATATAATCTACTATATATTTCTCGTGCAGTTTTTGAAAAAATTTAGCATATAAACAGGTTGGTTACTCATCATCCGTTGTCATGGTTACCTGTCTTGAATCGTAAGGGCAAAGTCTCCTCTCTCCCTTCCCAAAGGCTTGGAGCCGTATTACTAGGTTCTGTACAGGCTTATGCATTGCTGAAATATGGCTCAAATTTGGAAGAAAAGTATGAGTGGATTTTTCCAAGTAGCTACAAGAATTAGAATGCACAAAGAATGAGTTTATAGTATGTTTGAAAATGTATTTTGCCAGAAGACTTTGAAGAAAAATATTTGAGGAAGAGACATTGGTTAAATTAGGAAACTTTATATATTGAGTGAAATTGGTGTCACTGAAGGGGAGTAGTGAAGAATCTAGGGGGAAAATCAGACATTTGGGATGACATTTTGCATATAATGGAATAGAGGACTTTTGAGAAGGTTCAAGCTATGCAGTTTTTGTACTTGAACAGGGGTAGCGATTGTATACCAGGCGCCTACTCTTTTGGAACAGCTGTTTCTCTCCATCAGATGACTTTTACCACGCCAATGCTTTTTGCTTATTTCATTGTTACTACCCAGATTCTTCAGAAGTTAATCCATCAAACTTCTGGAGAATATGTGATTTATTTAAAGCCGCAAGGATAAATTATATTAAATCATGTACTAAGTGGAAGGGCTCAGTCAGAATGAGTAAGACAGGGTCAGAAGTTTCATAAATTCATACATTTAGAGCTAGAAAGAGACCTTACACAGGGATTATCTATCCCAACCTCTCCATTTAATAATAATAATAATAATAACAATAATAATAATAACTATCATTTACATAGTGCTTTAAAGTTTGGTTATCTCATTTGAGCCTCACAACAATCCTTGGAGTTAAGTGCTATTATTATTCCCATTATACAGATAAGAAAACTGAGGCAGAGACATTAAATGGCTTGCCTAAAATCACAAAACTCTAGTGTCTGAGGACAAATTTGTACTCAAGTTTTATTGGGTCACCAAGGTACCGAAGAAGCAGAAGCCACAGGTGAGAGGTAAAGTGACTTACCCAAAGTCACATAGATAATCTAGTGAGCTACAGGTCCACCATCTTATGCTGTCTCTTCTCTATCATGTTAACTAAGCTAAATTGAGCAGATATTTATCTTCAGGAAAAAGTGATATCTTAATTGATGGAAACCAAGCGATACTGGTAGTGTGTTTCACAGAAAATTTTAATTAAATGGTGATAAATATGTGTGGGGTTGGGGGAGAAGCCTAATCTTATTTAAACCATGTTCTGTATTGGATCTACAAGCCAGTAGTTCTCTGAATAAAAGAGACACTTGAGTTGTATCCTTGATGAAGAATGGGAGTTACATACCTTCTCAAAATCTTGTTTGATTTTTCTACTTTTTTTTTTTAAACTTTACCTTTTTGCCTTAGTTACAACTCTAAGACAGAAAAGCAAGGGCTTGTCAAATGGGGTGAAGTGACTTGTCCAGGGCCACACAGGTAGGAAGTGCCTAAGGCCAGATTTGAACCTAGGACCTCCTAAGTCTAGGCCTGGTTCTCTATCCACTGTGCTACCTAAATGCCTCCTTGACTTTATACTCTCAATAGAACATCCATGCTGGTAAATATAACAATATAGAATGCCACATTTCCAGAAAGAAAGATAACTCCACAGGGCATGGTGGTTTGTTTTGTGTTGAAAAAGAAGTATAAGGCAAATCGGTGACTCAGTAGATAGGACCAGAGATGGGAGGCCTTGGGTTTAAATCTGGCCTTAGACACTTTCTAGCTGTGTGTCTCTGGGCAAGTCACTTGACCCCCAATACCCAGCCCTAACTGCTTTTCTTTCTTGGAACCAATACTTACTATTGATTCTAAGATAGAAGGTAAGTGGTTTAAAAAAAAAAAGTATCACCATGAAAACAAGGGAATGAAGGAAAACATAGAAATTGAAAGCTTATATTTGTATCTGCTTCAGTTTGTGTAATGATTTCTACCTACCTTACCCTTAGAATCAGAGGTTCCTGTCACATAAAGATTCTCTGAAGTTCAAATGGAGACTCCTTAATATTACTGACTTCTTGGGAAAGGTAGGCAGAAAACATTCCCAGTACATTCACTTTATGTAAATACAGTATGATAATTATAGCATTCATATAGCCATTTACGGTTTGCAAAGTGCAAGATATCTCATATCTCAAAGTGCAGATATCTCATATAAGCCTCAAAACAGCCTTGGGTAGGTGTTATTATTATCACCACTTTACAGGTAAAGAAATTGAGGAAGACAATGAAGTGACTTAGCCAGTGCACATCCAAGGCTACATTTTCACTCAGGCAGCTCCCTTTCTACTTTGCCATTTAGCTGCCCAAGAAAGAAACTGAAAGTCAAACCTTTCCTCTTGTAGATCACTTTGGGCATTGGGCTATATCTCACTAGCCTATATGCAGGTCCCATTCCAATTATTGACAATAAAATTCAGCAGCCCCATCTTGATACCTGTGCATAGCTAGCTTTTTAGGTGGACCTCTGCAGGCAGGGAGAAGTGGTTAGAACCTGACAGTGTGAATTTCTGGGAAATGTCCTTGAATAGATAAGTTTTCCTCCTACTCTGGGAGAAACTGGGGACTCAGGAGGTTGTGGTTTTTTTTTTTTTTTTCTTGCTAGAGTAACGCTGATAGCAGCAGCAGCAACAGCAGTGTCCCAGCTTGAACAGGTGACTTTGGGACTGTTGCCTTTGTACTTGTGGGAACCCCTGGTACTGCACTTACCTCTCCTTGAGAGGTCACCATGGGAGGGTAGCTGTTGATTTTCCTTTTGGGAGAATAGGTAACAGATATATTCTTCTCTCTTTTCTGTCCCCCACTCCCAATTAATTCCCAAGATTATTCTCTTTGGTAATGTTATTTTTCTGATTTCTGTGTTAGTAATTTGAATTTCTTTTGTTCGCTAGATGAGTTCATTTGATCTAAATGTTGTTGTTATATGCTACTTTATTTCTAAGTAGGAGGGTTTGGGTCAGGGGTGGGGTGCTGATAAGGGTTTGCATATTGGTATATAGATATAATGAAGGAACCCAATTTGCTTCTATTTCTTCAGCTGTTAAATAGGGATTATTAAGAGGAACAAATGTGAGAATATTGTAAAAGCACTTAACACAGTGCCTGGCACATGGTAGATGCTATGTAAATACTTATTTTCTTCCTCTTCCCTTTTTCCTGGGGGCTTAGAGTTAAAAATGAGAAGGAATCTTAAGGTTTTGATTAGGAATTTTTACAGGTTTCCCAAAAGGCTAGATCTAGGTATTCCTCCTTTTGCCCTAGACCAGTGATTCCCAAAGTGGGCACTACCGCTCCCTGGTGGGTGCTCCAGTGATCCAGGGAAGCGGTGATGGCCACAGATGCATTTATCTTTCTTATTAATTGCTATTAAAATTAAAAAAAATTAATTTCCAGGAGGCTAAGTAATATTTTTCTGGAAAGGGAGTGGTAGGCCAAAAAAGTTTGGGAACCACTGCCCTAGACTAAAAATGAGTCAGAGAGCCATCTTTGCTACCCAGGACAAGGTCTCACTCCTTCTCTGCCCCTGCCCCTATTTTCTCCCTCCTTCCCCCTTTTTCCAGAGACACCTCTTGGTGGTGGGGGTGGGAGTGGAGTTGAGGGTAATGACTAGAGGTTAGGGACTACTTAGTGGGAAGAGAGAGGATATCACTGCACCTGGCTGACAATGCTCACATTCCAAAGATGGGGGACAGAAGGAGGCTTGACTACATTTTTCCTCTTAGTGTTATCATTTACCTGAAGCTGATCAGCCATAGATGACCACAAAAAGCTATATACCCTGGGAAATAATGACTCTTCCTTGATATTGCTAGCTTCTCATTCTTTGCCTCTTTTTCCTGGCCCTCATTCATTTCCATGTTCATTTCATCCTCTCCAATGCTCACATATCATTGCTGGCTTTTCTCTTGAGTATCTCTGTGTTTGTTTTTGAGGGTCCAGGGATTCTCTGTTCTCTGCCTTTTAGAGTGGTACAATGGTTAAAAAATACAAAAGAATTATTATTTTGGAGCTGGGAGGAAAAAAATTGAGATATTATTTAGCCAGCCTCCTTCATTTTAAAATTCTATGTTACAACCCTGAGTTTATACATCTGAATGTAAATTGGGATATTTAGCAAATGTGTGAAACACCTGAAACAGCTGTAGAATTACTTCCTCTAAAATGGGTTAAATTACCAAAATTTTGTGGCAGATGGGAAAGTTTTCTATCATTAGCTATTTCAGCTTGACAGTGCTTTGATTCTATGACTGCACCCTCCACACCTCCACTTCCCCCCACCTATTCACCTATGTGTAAGAAGCTATAGTTTCAGGAATTAATTAGCAGTCAATATATAAAAAGGACTAACCAATGCAAAGAATATTTTCACTAGTACTGTAATAGTACTTGAAAGGGACCTTAGAAGTTATTTAGCTTCAACTTTTCAATCCTTTAGCCTTGAGTAATAAGCTAAATTTAAATGATATAGTAATAATACCTCCAAAGAGACCTACTCTAGTGCCTCACTTTGGCCCGGAAGTAGCTTTAGATTCTTAAAGGCTAAGCTGACAGAGCAGAAGTTCTGGCAGGTTCAGTCATTCTGTAAAAGCTTTGGGTCAGGCCACAGTAGCAGACTGAGTTTGTTTTCTGAGGACCAACTTAACTAATAATGGAGATAAACATCGCCAATAGACTGGTGTGATGGCGGTTTGGAGGTGGGGAAGAGATGGTATTACTATGGTAGCCCATGAAACCGATGTGTAAAGTAGCCTTCGGTCCCCCATCTGCTTCTGTAGTGATGGTTATGAGAATGGGGAGAAATGTATAGGAAAGCATAGTTGAGGAAGAAGGAATGAAAGAGGCCATGGGTTTGTAGGTTGCACAGGTGTCTCATGCTTTTATATCATATTTCTTTGAGAAAATAATTGATAAATGTCAGATGTGGAAAATTCCAAATAACATAACAGAAATTAAATAGCTTATATTGTAGTAGATGGAAAAAGACTTGTTATTGACTTGGAGGTTATCACTGCATCACTGGTCTGTACAATCAGACTATTGACTTGTTTGAGCTAAAATTAGACTTAGTAAAAGGCAAGAAGAAAGAATAATAATGAGAAAAAGATATGGCACATAATTGAACTATTTAAGCAAGTACTGACAACCAGAAATGGAAATAGACAACAGAAATGACATTGACACCAACTAAAATAATTTTATACAAAAACTTAACCAATATAAATTAATTGCCATACCAAAAGAGCCCAGAGAAAATGTTTATCAACAGAGATCTGACTTACTTACCAAATGGAATGAAGAAGCCAAAATCATTTTCAAGTTAGAATATAAACTTGTTTGGAAGCCTTACATTGAAGGATGTCTGTACAACTATGAGCAATATCATCTCATAAAGCAGAGACAAGCATCTTAAAACCAGTTTTTTAAAGAGAGCTTGGCAAGACATTCAACTAAGCAATGTCATTTCAAGGGCATTCAGGAACAAAAAGGGAAGGAATACTGCAGATAGAAGAAAAATAGAAAAGATTTGTAAAAATTATAACAGACTCTTCTCCCACATCAAAGTCAGTGGAATGAACATACCTGGACCCTGATGTCACAGTCCTAGATAAGCTTTTGGGGAATTAGAAATTGCATTATAAGGAACAAATAAAGGGAAAGCAAGTTTGATTGGACAAAGTCTATAGAGGAGATCTATATTGGAAATGACACAATTTAAGGGTACAGAGGACTCAATATCCAAAGTATTTGAAGGAGGAGCAGATACTAAAGGAATGGAAAAAATATTAGACCTTATTAATATCAAAAAAAGAAACTGAGAGAACATCAGTAACTATTGACCTATATGTTTTCCTATTTATACAAGACTTTGAGAATCATCTCTGCATAAATAGTTGGTCTTTTCATTGCAGGTACCACTAGAAAAAATACAAAAAAACCAAACTGGATAATTAATTTTGCCCAGAGTTGAAAGAGAAAAAGAATGTAGGCTGGATTTGCTTTGTGAAATTGCAAAACTCCTTTAATTGATCCCAGACTTCCGCAAAGCCTCATCTTTTTAATACCACCATGTTATATATTATACTGGTGTTGTATGGTAATGAGATGTGGAAAATACAACAATCTCCGAGAATTAAAAATGAATGTCATAGGGCACTGGAGGAGGCACATGATGGATATGAGCAGGTTACAACATTTAACCAATCAGTAACTTGAAAGAAGAATAGCACTATGAGATATCAAGAAATTAGATAAGAAGATAAGGGCTTCTGATTATAGGTGGGCATCCAGAGTGCTTTGAAGGTAACCTTATAAGCTCAGGAGAAATTGAGAATGTTAGGTGGACCTTTCTGTGTCAAACTTAGGGACTAGAGTTGAAGGAGATGGAGCAGGCACAGATCAATTGTGATAATTTTTGTTGGAGGGAACTTCCAAATTGATTAGATCACAGATCCATTTAAGAATAATAATAATAATGGACATTTATATGATGGTTTAAATTTTGCAAAATATTTTATGTATATTATTATCTTTGAGATTCACAGTGACCCAATGAGATAGATTCTATGGATGTTGTCACTCATTTTACAGATGAGCAAACTGGGGCTTAGAGCGGTGGTGAATGACTTCCTTTGTGCCACAGAAGCATCAGAGGTAGAATTCAAACGTAAGTCTTTCTGACTCCCACTCCAGAATTCTCTTAACTATACCATCTCGTGTTCTAAAAAGAAGTTAAATGGTCATTATCAGTATCAGTTAAATGTGAAATTTGAGACTGCTTAGTATTGTATTATGAATGTGTGTAAAATACCTAGGCATTTTTGTGAATCAATATTTGCAAAATCCCAGAGAATATGTAAATCAATAAATTTTATTGAATTGTTATATGTATGCATTTTCAGTTATGTGTTTTGCTTCTATTACTACCAGAAAGTATCTTTTTATTTGGTACATGGCTTTTCTGTTTATTTTGGGTTTTGTTGTTGTTATAAACCAAATAAATAACAAAAACAACCCAACACACATACCAAATAAAGAACAGAAACTTGCCACCCACACCTGGGTTTTAACTAAGGAGAACCAAACACATTCACAAAGAAAGACAGTAGTAACTCTTATTCTGAAGTTCTGCCACCTTTGAAACAGTATATACACACAGAGTTGTAATCGGTCTGGATATAGTTCTAGTTCTGCTGGTTTTACTCCCCCCTACCTCCCATAGATGCCTTTCCATATTTTCTTGTATGCTTCTTTTTGTTTCAAACCCTTACCTTCAATCTTAGTATTAGCTCTAAGATAGAAGAACGGCAAGAGTTAGGTGTTCCAGTTAAGTGACTTGCCCAGGATCATATAGCTAGGAAATGCCTGAGGACAGATTTTAACCTAGGTCCTTGAATGTTTCATTTTTATCCTTTTATGGCACTTAACTGTATTTTATATTAGTCTGTCATAATTTGTTCAGCTATTTTCCAATTTTCCAACATATATTGTTTCCAGTTTTTTTTTATTTTGCTATTACAAAAGGAACAACTAGGAAAATGGCAAATTACTTTCAAGATCTTTGCTAAGATAACTCCAAATGGGATCACGAAGAGTCAGATGTGACTGAGCAACAACGCCACATGGCCAGGCACGGTTCTAATTGTGCAGTTTACAATCTAATTACAGTGTACAAAAGGAAACTGTAAAGGATGGCAGACAAGGGGGTATGATGTTCCCCTGAGACCTAAGCAAAGCTGTTGATGGAAAATATTTTGGAGAGTTACCTGGAAAGTTCTGATCTGAGCTTTGATAAAATGAAGGCCTGGGGAGGACGTTAGTGCTCTACTCTCTAGCCTTCCTCTCAGAAGGGAGAAGAAACTGAGGGAGTTAAAGATGTTAAGTTTAGATTTCAGATGATAAGTTTATCCTGGGTGAGGCAAAATGTTTCTTAGAGACAAATGTTGATAGAACTGTTGATAGAAAGTGGAGAGTTACCTGGAAAATTCTGATCTGCTCCCTCCATGTAAAGGAAGGTTTTGGAAGGAGTTATTGCTCTTCCCTCTTTTCAGGTTCTTCATTCTTGTTTTAATACTTTCTCCAAAATGTTTGCACCAGTTGGCATTCTTACTAATGACATATTTGTGTGTCTATTTTTTCCCATATCCTTGCCAGCAATGGAGCTTATGTATTTTAAAAATCTTTACCATTCTGAGGTCATATCTTCAGGTTATAGGCATTTACATTTCTCTTATTAGGGAATTTGAATATCATTTCAGGTAATTTTGTTTTAGACAGTTTCTTTATGCCCCCTTGATTATTGATCCATGGGGAGGATGTGTTACTTATTAATCTCTTAGACACATATCACTTCCTTATTGTTTTTGGAGATCTGAATATTATCTGATTATATTTACCTAAAATATTTTCCCAATCATTTTCTTTCAATTTTTGCCCTATTTGTTGTATAAAATCCTTTTATATAATAAAACCCATCTATGGATTTTGTCCACAAGGATTTCTTTTATTGAGACAAATATATTATTCTTTTCTTTTTAAACATTACTTTTTATAAAATGTAGACCACTCATTCATTTAGAGTTCATTATAGTATATTGCATGAGGTGTATTCTACCCCCCCCTTTTGTTTTTTTCCTCTGTAACCATCCATTTTATCCAGCAGTATTTATTGAGTAGTGATTCCATTCTCAAGTGTTTTCTGATCTGGGGTTTATCAGGCAGTTTATAGTCTTTTATATTCTCTGGATTCTATTTTCTGGTTTTTGTGCTATTCTCTTAACCTATTTTTCTATTCTTTTTCCGTTTTATAATCTTAATAGCTAACATTTAAGCAGACTTTATATACACCTATATGTTATTTTTTAAAAACCCTTACCTTATGTCTTAGATTCAATATTAAATATTGGTTCTGAGGCTTCTGGGGTATGTATGGACAAAGCAAATTGGGGTTAAATCACTTGCCCAGGGTCACTCAGCCAGGAAGTAGCTGAGGCTACATTTGAACCCAGGACTTCTTTTCGCCAGGCTTGGCTCTCTACTCACTGAGCCCCCTAGCTGCCCCTAGGACTATACATTTTTTTTTTTTAAACCCTTGTACTTCGGTGTATTGTCTCATAGGTGGAAGATTGGTAAGGGTGGGCAATGGGGGTCAAGTGACTTGCCCAGGGTCACACAGCTGGGAAGTGGTTGAGGCTGGGTTTGAACCTAGGACCTCCTGTCTCTAGGCCTGACTCTCACTCCACTGAGCTACCCAGCTGCCCTTGGTCTATACATTTTAAAAAATGTATTCTTTTTTATTGTCATGGAAAACACACTTCCATATTGGCCGTGTTATAAGAGCACATTCCTATATAACCAATATAAAATAAAAAATATACTAACACAAAGGTCTATACATTTTTTAAAGAAGTATCTTACTTGGAGATGCCCTCAAATTATAGAGGCCAAGAAGTTAGCTTTATTTTTAAAGCCTTACCTTCTGTCTTAGAATTGATAGAGCAGTAAGGGCTAGGCAGTTGGGGTTAAATGACTTGCTCAGGGGCATAGAGCTAGGAGGTGTCTGAGATCAGGTTTGAACCCAGGACCTCCTGTCTCTAGGCTTGGCTCGGCTCACTTATCCACTGAGCCACCTAGCTACCCCTGAGTTTTTTTTTGTTTTTGTTTTTTATGTGGAAGATGGGCACTACTATAGCATCACCATTTTCTATTATGACTATTACTATTTATCAAAGCTAATTTTAATTTCATTAATTTGTTTCCTCTTAATTTTTGATACTTATTGTAGTATGTTGATTAATCTAGTTTCTGGTGAGTTTGCTTTGACTCCGCCTTCTGGATTAGTTATGTCCCTATTTTTTCTAGACCCAGCTCCTAAAATGCATCTATTCCCTAGGCTAGCAAGTAGTGTGGTTCTGGGTGTCTTCTGGGTACCTATTTTCCAGTCAGTTGCTCTAGGCCTATCCCTGACTTTCCACTACTTTCTGGTTCTCATTTGTAGCCCAGTTCCACTTCCAGTGTATCCTGTCAATCTCATTTGCCCTAGTCGTTTTCTCATTGTTTAACCCCCTTACATTGTGAACTCCTTAAAAGTCCTTAAAAGACTATCTTTTGCTTTTCTTTGTATTCTTAGCTTATTGACTGATTGCTTGCCACCTTGTGTGCCAGAAGCAGCCTTGGGGAAAATTAAGTTCAATTCAGTATTGACGAATTACCTACTATGTGCAAGCAGTGTTTCTCAAAGGGGTTGGGAAGCTTGGAATTGGAAAGATGCCTCTGACACATGACTGACTTTGTGATCCTGTGTCATTTGGCTTGGCTTCACAGGGTCCCAGAGAGTTCTGGGGCTATAGTAGGTAGAAGAGTTGCTGATAGATCTCTGTATTAATGAAATACAGATCCGAACCAAAGCAAGTTTGCAAGGCTCTGTGCTAGGAGCTAAGGATACAGACACAGGCCTCAAGAAACTTCACTTCTGCTGGAGGGACAGAGCATATACATATCTAAATATATACAAGATTATTGAAGGAGGTAGAGACAATTGGGGAAGCCTACATAGGAAAAGGATTCATGGAAAAGGTGGTACCTAAGCTGTACCTTGAAGTAAGCTAGAGATTCTAACTGTGAAGGAACTGCATTCAAGGCTGTGCAAAGTTTTAGCAATAATAGTTGGGGCTGCTAGGGAGCTCAGTGAATTGAGAACTAGGTCTAGAGGCATGAGGTCCTGGGTTCAAATTTGACCTCATACTTCCTAGCTGGATGATCCTGGGCAAGTCATTTCAGAGTTGTTACTGAGACAGAAAGTAAGAGTTAAAAAAATAATAGCAATACTTACCGTTTATGTAGTACCTACTGTGTGTCAGGCATTGTGGTAAATGCTTTATGGTTATCCCATTTAATCCTCACAATAACCCTGGGAGGTAGGTGCTATTATTGTTATCCTCATTTACAGATTATCCTCATTTACAAACTAAGGCAAACAACAATGAACTGATTTGTCCACTGTCAAACAGCTAGTTTGAGTCTGAGGCCGGATTTGAATTTATCTTTCTTCCTGAGTCCAAGCCCAGTGCTCTCTCCATTGTGCCATCTAGTAGGAGATGGAATGTTGAATTTGGAGAACAGCAAACAGGTCATGTCTCTGGCTTAGTAGAATTCTATTGGTGGCTTTTAGCCTTTAAAGGGAAAAAAACATCTCCCTACTTCCCAGGCCCTTAATCTCTATATCACCTCCATGGTTGCAAACTCTGGAAGCTAGCTTGGTCTTACAGTGTTTTTAAATGCACTTGCTCAAGGGAATTAGCCCAGAGATGCTTGGTCTGGATGGAACAAAATTCTGCTAAGATCTTCAATATCACCTGGAGAAGTTCTTGATATTTTCTAACAGTTGGAGACAACATAGCAAGAGAAATACCTTAAATTCTAAGACGATAAAGGATTTTAGATTAAAAAGTGATACCTTGAAGTGCTCTTGCAAGTAATCTTAAAGTATCTTAACTGAGAACCACATCATCCTGAGTTCTAATGACCATTTGCCATTTGGAATAGGTATAAACTTTTTCTCCTTAATTAGAAATCCTTTCTTGTGCCTAATGGAGTTTGAGGCAGTTTTCCCCAAGTTTATTTGTATTATTTTGTACTCGAAATGGAACATTTTAAGTCCTTGTGCTCAAAGTAATACCCTTATTATTGCAGCGTAGTCTGTATTAAGACCAATAACATGACACAGGATGAGTAATGCTTCTCTTTTTACCAAAGATTTTTAACTATTCTATGTATAAATTATGATACTAAAGTCAACATTTGAAAGAAATGCAGATCATTAATATGCTGATTGTTGTTTACTTATTCGAATTTAAGTAAGAAGGTAGAACAAAGTGTCATCACTTTTAGGACACCTTCCTCATTGTCATCCTCAAACACCATTAAGAAAACCATGCAGAACCTTCTTTACCTGCTAATAAGAAGAGCTAATGTGAAAGAAGAGCCTGGCATTGTGCTACACTCCTCACAAATATTAGCTCATTTGATCTTCACAACAACCCTGGGAGGGAGGTGCTGTTACTAGCCCCATTTTATTTTATTTTTTAAAAACTCTCTTACCTTCTGTCTTTGAATCAATACTAAGTAGTCGTTCTAAGGCAGAAGAATGATAAGGAGTAGACAGTTGGGGTTAAATGACTTGCCCAGGGTCACATAACTAGGAAGTGTCTGAAGACAGATTTGAACCCAGGGCCTCCCTTTATCGCTCTGTCCATGGCACTCCTGAGCTACCTCCTGAAACATATGTTGCCATTCACACATGAGAAATATGGTAGAAGAGAGACAAGTAACTATTATACTTCTTAAGGATAGGGGTTGTGGACTAGGCTGAGTGCTGCTATAGGGAGCTCCTGGAGAAGGAAACTTCTTCCCCTCTCACCCCCTAGCTGCTGGGGACATCCTGTTGCCTAGCACATTAAGAGGCTTAATGACTTGCCTGAGGCCACAGAGCTTCCTAGGCAAGTTTTCCTACAACTCTGTAGACTTTCAGTGATGGAGAACGCATTACTTCTCACGTCCATCAGTTCCACTTTCTGACAATTTTCTCAGGAAGTCTTTCCTAACAAAAATCTGCCTCCCTGTAACTTCCACCTATTGTTCACAGATGTGTTTTTTGAGGGCAAAGCAAAACAAGTCCAGGCCCTATTCCACATGACAACCCTTCTGTGCTCCCGCTAAAACTTTTCTTCTTCAGATTAAGTATCCTCTTCTTCCTTTATCTGCCCTTCTCCGACCTGATTTTGAGCCCTCTCCTCTCCCACCTGGGGCCACACCTCCTCTGCAAAAGTTGTAGATTGTGGTATTTCTTAAAATGGGGCTTGGACATTTGGAATGTTTTGTACACATATATGTTTTGTATGATTACAAATGTATTACTTTGGAGGAAGGAGAGAATTTGGAACTCAAAATTCTAGAAGATTAATGTTAAAAATTGTTTTTATGGGGGCAGTTAGGTGCCTCAGTGGATTGAGAGCCAGGTCTAGAGATGGAAGGTTCTGAGCTCAGATATAGGCTCAAAAACTTCCTACTGTGTGACTCAGGGCTTTAACCCCCATTACCCAACCCTTAGTGCTTTTCTGCCATGGAATCAATACATAGTATTACTTCTAAGACAGAAAGTAAGGATTCTTTTTAAAAATTATTTTTACTTGTAAATCGGGAAAATAAAATTTAAATATTTTTAAGATTTAAAAGATTTAAAGATTTATTATATATTATAAAGATTTATTAAAACAAATTTTAAAAAAAGATTTAAAAAAAATTTTTAAATAGAGCTTGGACAAGGCCTTAGAGCTCTCCATCTATGAGCCTGTAGTGCCAAGAATTGGACATGATGTTCCAGCTGATGTCTAACTAGGGCCAGTGTACAGCAGATCTGTCTATTCTTCCTTTGGTTTTTCATTATCATATCTAGGTAACTCATACTGACTTTGCAAAATTCCTGAGTTTTCCCAGCCTGGCTTATGATTTTGTCATAGAGGGCAAAATTGGAGTCTGTTGTCAGACTAGCAGGGTAAAGTATCTCCACTGAGATGTCAGGGCCCGTAGGGCATAGACTGTTATATTTTTGCCTGGGTCCCAAGTGTCTAACATAGGGCCTCCTTTGCATTTAGCACTTAAATGCTGAATTGAGTTGTTAGAACAAGTTCCCACTTATTTGTGTGCCTTTAGAATTTAATATCTGACTCAAAATGATGAGAGACTTTCAGGGATAACCCTACCTTACAGGGAAAAGTA
Source organism: Gracilinanus agilis (assembly GCF_016433145.1). Lineage (NCBI taxonomy): Eukaryota > Metazoa > Chordata > Mammalia > Didelphimorphia > Didelphidae > Gracilinanus > Gracilinanus agilis. Next base: position 206,977,649 of record NC_058133.1, on the reverse strand, counting down.
ATCTGATAGGATAAATGATTTAATTTAGGCCTTTGGCTATTTATAGACAAGTCAGTGAAGGATTTTATGAACCCAGATAGATATCATAGTAAAAACTGATTTTGTACAATGTTTGTGGAATGTGACTAAGCCTGAACAATGTCTGTTATAGTTCCTCGATTTTTAGAATCCTTTTGGTGAATTTGTCGGTGTTTAAAATTTTATCACCAGACAGTGAAATCTCACACAGAGCTGTGGAGGGGAAGAGCTCTTGGATTAAAAGTATTCTGGATTACTACAAGAACTTGTGTTGGCAGTCAGTTGTCATGTATAGATAGTTCTTATGCAAAATGACCTTTACCCTGGAAAATCATTATACTTTTAAAGTTATAGTCTGTTTGGTCAATCTGCTAAATTTATTGGACACTTACTATGCAGAACTCAGTAGAGGAGGGATAAATGAGGCTGCTGCCCTTGAGGACTTTATAACATATCATCCCTGCACTTTCCTGAAAGTGTCAATGGCAGTTAACATTTATATAGTGCTTTACATACATTATTTCATCAGATCCTCCCAAGTCCTATGGAGTAGATACTGCAGAGATTAAGTGACTTTTTTAAAAAAAACAACTGTATTTTCTATCTTAGAATCAATATTGAAGGGGACAGCTGGGCAGCTCAGTGGATTGAGAGCCAGGCCTAGAGATGGGAGGTCCTGGGTTTAAGTCTGACCTCAGACACTTCCTAGCTGTGTGACCCTGGGCAAGTCACTTAACCCCCATTGCCTAGCCCTTACCGCTCTTCTGCCTTGGAACCAATACATAGTACTGATTCTAAGGCGGAAAGTGAGGGTTAAAAAAAAAAAAAAGAATCAAAATTGAGTATCAGTTCTAAGAAAGAAAAGTGGTATGGTCTAGGAAACTGGATTTATGACTTGCCCTGGTAACACAACTAGGAAATGTCTGTGCCCCCCTCCCTCCTTTCCATCTCCAGGGCTGGCTCTCTCTACACTGAATCACCTTGAGCTGCTTCTGGTGAAGACACTTTTCTAGCACTACACAGCTAGTATTGGAGGTGGGTTTTAAACCTCAGTCTAGCAACCTGCTACTTTGCCTCTAAATAATTTAATGTAATACCAAATAAGAGAATTTTCTTAAGACTACAAATCAAATGTAACTTAGGCATAGGAGAAACTGAGAATATTTTATTTAGGAGCAGGGAAGAGAAAGTCAGTTCAAGTAGAAGAGAAAAGAGTCAGAGAAGATCTTGGTGGTGGTGAGTTGAATGGAGTTTTAAAAGTGTTAAGGACTGTGAACTGATGTTTTTGTGGATCAGTTCATCTAACTCTTCATGATGCTATGGAGCAGGGGTCGGCAACCTTTTTGGCCATGAGAGCCGTAAACGCCACATTTTTAAAATGTAATTTCGTGAGAGCCATACAGTGCTCACAGTGCGTGCTCCTGTAACAGCGCCTGAAAAAAAATTGACTTTATGGCTCCTGCAGAAAGAGCCATATCTGGCCCTCAAAAGAGCCAGATATGGCTCAAGAGCCATACATTGCTGACCCCTGCTATGGAGCAAAGCTATCCATGGAGTTTTTCTTGGCAAGGATAGTGGAGTGGTTTGCCGTTTCCTTCTCAAGTTGGTCCTTTAGACAGGTAATCAGAGGGTAAGTGATTTACCCAGGGTCATATAGCTAGAATGTGTCTGAGGCTGGATTTGAACTCAGTTGTTCCTGACTACAATTTAGATTTGCTGAACTAGAACCAATGGTGGTTTGTCATTCTGTCATTTCAGTTGTGCCCAGCTTTTCATGACCCCATTGAAGGTTTTCTTGACAAAGATACTGGAGTGATTGGCTATTTCTTTCTCCAGCTTATTTGACATCTGAGGAAACTGAGGTAAATGGGAGATTAAGTGATTTGCCCAGGGACACACAACTAGTAAGCTAGTAAGTCTCTTGACCACCGAACCACAGCTGCCTTCTAATGAACCGATAAAGGACGATATTCCTAGAAGAGTGGATGAATGTGCAGAATCAGGGAGGTAGAAGTCAACAGATTGTACATTATAGCTTGACTAGAATAGAAGGCTGATGGGAAATGAAATTGAGTTGAAGAGAGCCTTGAGTGCTAAACTGGGGAATTTAGATTGGCTACTAAACCATAGCTATTCATGAGCAGAATTTTATGAAACATTACTTCTAGAAATAACATGAAATCCTAAAGAGCAGTATTATCAGTTAGAGATAGGTGAGACTACACTTTTTTTAACTTCATATATTTTTTAAAAAGTTATTTTTTATTAACCTCTTATGTTCTTACAATACATGCATTTCAGAATGTATTTCTCTCCATCTTCTACCTAGAAAGATATGTCTTGTAACAAAGATTGAAAGAGAGGGGAAAAAATAGACTTCAGCAAATCTGATGAACCCTCTGACTATGTCTGACAGAATGTCATGTTTTACACCTCTAGTCACCTGCTCTGAAGGATGGGAGGTATATTTATTCAACTTTTCTTCAGGAAAGAAGATGAAAGAGCAGCTTTCCAAGTGCCCTGGGGAAAGGGGTATGGAAGCTGATAGTTTCTTACACCTATGAGGCAATCTAAGAAGGATTCCTACTTTATTTAATGATCCACTAAAATACTGATCCCAAAGCAACTTGACATGTCAACTATATATAGTATATGTATAGTTTCCCTTCCTACCCGAGATGACCACACCAATTTAGACTTGCTGACCTAGAATCAATGGTTGTTTGTTATTCAGTCATTTCAGTTGTTGTCCAACTCTTCGTGACCTGACTTGGGGTTTTCTTGGCAAAGATACTGGAGTGTTTGGCCATTTCTTTCTCCAGCTCATTTCACAGCTAAGGAAACTGAGACAAACAGGGTTAAGTGATTTGTCCAAGGTCACTTAGCTAGTAAGTGTCTGAGGCTAGATTTGAACTCAGGAAGATGAGTCTTCCTGACTCTGGCCACTGTCACCTGCCTTCCTAGGAAGAGCCATAGGAAAGCAGATTTTTGACCAAGCTATAAGAAAGAGCTTTCTTAAATGAGAGGCCATATGGTGTAGGGGAAAGAGCACTGAATTTGCAATCAGGATGGATACCCAGGTTTGGATCCTAGCTCTTATATTTACTATCTTTTATTACTCAGGGGAGAAGGTATAACCTCTCAAACTACCTCATCCTTTACATGGAGACAGTAGTGCTGTGAGGCATTACATATCTCACAGGGTTGTTAGAAAATCAATGAGAGTTCTCTAACTTAGCCCATCAAATGCAGATTATACTTAGAGTACCATTTAGCAGTGCAACTATTGAAAAGAGTTGCCCCATGAGGTAACTAACTCCCTGCCATTGAAGATAGTTGAGGAGTTGAATCTGCCAGGGTTTCTCTAGAAGGGATTTTTGGATTAAGCGGAAGACTAGATTATATGACTTTTGAGTGGTCCTTTCAATTATAAGAGTCCAAGAAATATTGTTTTTTTTTAATAAAGGAGAAAAATATGGTATGATGAAAAGATGATGCTGGACATTTTATTTTGGTAGTTATGTGTTTGATGGGCAAACTAGGTGATACAGTTTAGATAGAGCACTGGGCCTTAAATCTGGAAGATCTGAGTTCAAATTTGGCCTCAGAAACTTGCAAGCTATGAGACTCTGGGCAAGTCTCTCAACCGCTGTTTGCCTCAGTTCCTCATCTGTAAAGTGAGAACACACTGGAGAAGAAAATGGCAAAACACACTAGTATCTTTGCCAAGAAAACCCCTTGGACAAAATCCATGGTGTCACATGGAGTCAGATACAACCGTGTCTTTGGTAGTCGTTACAGGAAAAAGATTGGGGCAGTTACTGTAATTCAGAATTGAAGGAAGAAGGATCCAGTCTAGGAGTACTTAGCCTCTTTTGGACCTTGGAACCCATGGGCAGGAGTCTGGAGAAGCTAATGGACCTCTTCTCAGGATAATATTTTTAAAATGCATACAACAAAATACATAGGATTACAAAATAAACCAATTATATTGAAATAAACTTGTGAAAAATGTCTCATTGAAGTTTTTGGACCCAGGTTTTAAGAATTCCCAATGTAATTGGACTAAGTTGGTAGCTATGAAAATGGAACTAGAGAAGTTCTCTCTACCATTGTGATCCCCGAGTCCAGAAAAACTGACATTGCTATGAAATTAAAATTGGGAGGAGGTGGTGGTTTGGGATTTGAGAATGAGGAGATATCAAAATTCAATTCACTTTAGGCATTGTGGTAGTATCCAAGTGGAGAGATGTAATTAAATCACTAAGTATTTATGAAGCACTCATTCTGAGCCAAGTACTGTACTATAGGCAGGCAACCCCTTTGGGCAGTTACAACTTCAACCTTGGCACCCTTAAGCAGAAGCTATACAGTGCCATTGGGTCCCTTATTTCCCTCTAATCTCAGCATACCTACCCCCTGCCAGCTCTGCAGTAGACTTTACTCTTGCAAGGAGAGGCTCTCTGTTCTGAGGCTCAGTGATTAGTAGGAGCCCCTTCCTTCCCTTGGTTTTGGGTGGGACAAAGTGAGTCACACAGGATAAGCCAGCATGACTAGGTTGCATATTTCATTACATTAAAACGAACCACCCCTCTTCTGAGACAATGTGTCACCATTCTCCTATTTTTAAAAACACCCTCTTAGAATTAATACTGTGTAATAATTCCAAGAGAATGAGAGCCAAGCCTAGAGACTGGAGGTCCTAGGTTCAAGTCCGGCCTCGGACACTTCCAGCTGTGTGACCTTGGGCAAGTCACTTGACCCCTATTGCCCACCCTTACCACTCCTGGGCCAAGGATGGTCCCTAGCCCGGATGAAAAAGGAGGAGGGTTGGGCGTGGGGCTAGCAACCCCACCTTGTAAAAACTACATCTGCTAAAGAAACTGCAACCTAAAGTAGGGGCAGCTGGGCTAGCTCAGTGGATTGAGAGCCAGGCCTAGAGACGAAAGGTCCTAGGTTCAAGCCTGGGCTCAGACACTTCCCAGCTGGGTGACCCTGAGCGACTGTGTGACCCACTGCCTACTGGTTGTGGCCCTATGCTCCTAGAATGGAGTCCCAGGATAAAAAAAAAAATGATTCCAAGGCAGAAGAGTGGTAAGGACTAGGCACTAGGGGTTAAGTGACTTGCCCAGGGTCACACAACTGAGAAGTTTCTGAGGCCAGATTTGAACCCAAGTCTGCCTGATTCTAATCCTGGCGCTCTATCCACTGAGCCGCCTAGTTACCTCCTTATTTCTGCCTTTCCACATTCTCTCATCCCTTCTCTCTACTTGTACACAGTTCAGACCTTCATCTTTGCTTGTCTGGTCTCTCTGCCTCAGTCCATCTTCTACACATCTGCCAGAGTGATTACTCTAAATTAGTGCAGCTCTGACCCTCTTCCTACTCAGTAAACTGTTGTGGGTCCTTGTTAACTCCAGGATCATATACAAACTCCTCTGTTTGCCATTTTAAGCCCTTTACAATCTCCCCAGTCAGCCTTTCCAGCCCAAATACAATACTCTCTACTTGCCTGCTATTCTCTCACCCAGCTGACCTTCCTGCTGTGAATAGGGAATTAAGGTACAATATTCTTTGAGCAGAACTACATAACAAAAGAAGAAGAGACATACGGAAAACTTTCTGCAGAATTAAAACCAGATAGTTCACTTTTGCTTCCCTCCCCCCATGTGGCAAATAAATATTTACATGCAAAAACATGACTTCTGACTGTGAAGTCATCATGTTCATTGACTACTATGTACCGTTATTTGGTCATTGTGTTGTGTTCATTTGGATGTCTTTTGACAGCAAAAAGAAAAAAGAAATCTTGAAAATGAAATTTATCTGCTTGGCTACTTAAAATTAACTGAAAAACTAATTACTAACAATTACCATTTACAAGTGTGCCCTGTCTTCCAAGATATACACAATGATTTAAGGGGAAAAAAAGAAGCACACTCAATCACATTGCCTTCAATAACAAAGATGCTTTTTGGTAACTCTAATAAATAAATAACATTTTTGAAAAATTAAACTATTCTTTAACCCTTGCTCCTTTGTCCTATCATCCCTCATGACTTTCCAAACCCAACCCTGGATAATTCCCACCATTTGTCTCATTCTCCTCTGCTCTTGTGCTGCTGAATAGAACTGAAGTCATTAACTATGCTAACCTGGTCTAGTATGACGTATGTTTTCCAATCTCAGCTGGGCCCTCACTATAATCAGGCAATCCTGCTATTCTTCCTTAATTGATTCTGTAGTTTACTTATTACAGCATTATTTCAAACCTTCTTCCCTTAACTTCCCCCAGCACTACTCACTCCCTCTTATCTGAGGACATCTCTACTTTACACAGAAAATTGAGGCCATTTGCCTTGAGTTCCTTCTCATCTTCCCCCTGATAACTCTCTTTACACTCTCTTTCTTACCACAGGCTTTGAAAAAGAGATGGGCCTTCCTGTAGCCAGGGCCAGCCTCAATAAATAGAACCTTTCTATTCCCTCTTATCTTCTCTAGCAGATTACTTCTAATACCATTTTTCTCTTCCTCTTTATTTTTTTCTTCCATCTCTCCCTCATGAGATGTTAACATTTTTGCTGGCCAGTACCCTATATCTCTCTTCTTCTCAGCTAAACTCAACGAACCAGTCTCTACTGCCTCCATAATCTTTCCTGTCACAAGGAAACTAGTACATTCTACTTCCCAATATCATTACTCAACGGAAACTTTTTAGTTACCAATAATCTTGTCGTTGCCAAATCTGATAGTCTTTTCCTAGTTCTTATCCTTCTTGATCTTTCTACAGCATTTAACACTGTTGACCACCCTTTTAAACTAGAGTCTCTTTCCTGTCTGAATTTCCATGGCACTCTTTTGATTTTTCTCTTATCTGTTTATTCATCAGTCGTCTTTGCTAGATTTTCATCCAGGTCCCTCCTACTAAGTTCAACTATAGCCAAAGACTCTTGCCTGGGTCATCTTTCTCTCTATACTCTTTTACTTTGTGATCGCCTCAGCTCTCCTGGATTCAATTTTGTCTCTATGTAGATGACTCCTAGGTCTATATATCCAGTCCTGGTTTTTCTCTATAAAGTCCCATGTTGCCAACTGCTTATTGACATCTCAAACTGGATGTCTCAGAGGTATCTCCAACTCAGCAGGTTTAAAAGTATTTTCTTTCCCCAAAATCAACCTGTCTTCTGAATTTCCCTCTTTCTTTCAAGGGGACTACCCAAGCGCATAACCTTGGTGACATCCTGTATTCATACTGTCCTGTACATTTCCAGATTTCATGTCTATTTCAGATCTCATGTCTATTTCCACAGCATTTTTGTATTTGCCTCGGTCTCCTTGACAACCATCCCCCTACCTCAGACCCTCTCACTTCTGGCCTAGACTATTCCACTAACCTCCTTACTTTTCTCTACATCTCTAGTCTTCCCCTTTCTAATCCAGCCTCCACACAGCTGCCAGAGTGACTTTTCTTATGGAAAAGTCCTCCTATCCCCTCTCCTCCACCCCAAACACTTTATAACTAATGGAGACTCCTAATTACATGTAGGATCATATATAAATTATGTTGCATTTGTAGATCTTCATGACCTTGTTCCTTCCTTCCTAGACTTCTCCTATAGGAAACCCCTCTTTGAACTCTCTGGACCTGTGGTACTGGGCTCTCTCTGTTCCTCATACACAACCCTCCAGCTTTTGCACTGGCTGCCTCCCATGACTGGAATATTCTTCATCTCAGCACTGTAGAATTCCAGTTTCTTTCAAGGCTCAACTTAAATGCTAGCTTCTATAGGAGGCTTTGCCCAGGCCCCAACTTCTGTAACCTTTCCCCATAAGGTTATGTTGTATTTACTTTGTATGTATCTTGAATATATTTATATATGTTCATGCCTCCCTTGTTAGAGCTTTGCTTTTTTCTTTGTATCATCAGTGCCAGTGTTTAGCCCAGTGCCTGATACATACATAGGAGACTCTGATGGATCAGTTTATTGACCATGAAGTGTTGGAAAGGATTTTTGTGTATTAGAAAGTATATGGAAGGTTAGATTGGGGCCAAGCTATGAAAGGCTTTATTTAAAAAAATTTTTTTAAACCCTTTCCTTCTATCTTAGAATCAATACTGCGTATTGGTTCCAAGGCAGAAGAACAGTAAGAGCCAGCAGTAGGGGTTAAGTGACTTGTCTAGGGTCACATGGCTAGGAAGGATCTGAGGCTAGATTTGAACCTAGGATCTTCTACCTCTAGCCTGGCCTTCAATCCACAGAGCCATCTAGCTGCCTCCTATGAAGGACTTTAAAAGTTAAGCAAAAGTTTCCATTTGATCCAAAAGGCAAGAGGAAACCATTGAAGTTTGAGTAGAAAGATGAGATGGTCAACTTCCTTTAGGAAAATCATTATGGCAAATATAAAGAGAATGAATTGTAAAGGAAAGAGAGAGACTTGAGGGAGGGAGTCCAATTGGGAATCTTTTGAAATAGTCTAGGCAAGAGGTGAAAAGGGTGATGGTTGTATAAATAGAGAGAAGAGAACAGATTCAAGAGATATTGCTCATGTAGAGGGAACGTTGAGGAGTGCTGGCTCATATCCCCCACCCCACTCCACTTTTGCTTTGTATGTATTTTGTATCTATATTTATACATATTGTTTCCCTCAATTTAGAATTTAGGTGCTTTGAGGTCAGGGACTTTCATTTTGGTCCTTGTATCTTGGGTACTCAACACAATGTGGCACATTTTAAGCAATTGAGGGCTTATTGATAGATTAATCCTCACAATAACCCTGTGAAGTAGTTAACTGATTTGTCCAATTACACAGCCGGTGGCTGAAGTGAGATTTGAACTCAAGTCTTCATGATTACAAGTCCAGAACACTTGCTCCGGTACCTTACTCTCATGCTATAAGAGTAAATTTAATCTTAGGTGATGGAATTTCCCTATATATGCAGCAAGTAGAAGGAACTTAAGCAGAGATTATGATTCGTTCAAATTAGGCCCCTACCTTCTGTCTTAGAATTGATACCAAATTCTTAGGCAGAAGAGTGTAAGGGCTAAGCAATTAGGGTTAAGGAACTTGTCCAGGGACACACAGCTAGGCAGTGTCTGACATTAAATTTGAACTCAGGACCATCCACCTCTAGATCTTGCTTGCTAGTCACTGAACCACCTACTTGTCCCTAGTTGAATTTTTAAAGTAATGGTAGGATCCTATAGGTCAGAACTAAATTTCTCTTTGTAGATAGAGACTTTTAAGAAAATGTTCTTGGCCCTCAAAACTCTTTGGAATAACATTTGAGAATGTCTGGATAATTCTCAAAACAAGCCATTCTGTGATACAAGGAATTTGCCAGAGTGTGTTTGTTAAAGCTTAAACTTTTACCTATTTAGAAAGAATTGTTCTAGGCTTTTTTTTTTTTTTAAATTCAAATAACTTGTTTCCCTGCATCAGGAGCCTGCAGTTTGGAATGTGGTCATTTTGTTGCCAGTGTCCAAAGTTCTTGGAAAAGAGCAAAAGCTTAGGGAAATAACATCATGGTCACCACGTTTGACCCACAGCCCTGCTGCTCATGAGATTACTAAAAAACCTAACTTGGGAATGTTAATTGTCTTCCCAGCTCATGGGATCATAGAGCTCCAGCTAGATGAGGCTTCAAACTTCATTAAGTCTAACACCCTTATTTTACAAATGAGGAAATTTAGGCTTGAGGAGATTAAATAACTTACCCAAACACCACTGTAAGAGACAGAATCAGAAATGTGTTTTGAGGCCTAATAAGGTTGCTCTGATCAGAAATAAGGGAAGTGTACATCTGTTGTATGTGTCAGGTACACTGTTGTATATGCATTGAGAATATAATCACTTTTTAAAAAAACCTCTTTCTTTCTTTGAATTGATACTAAGTATTGGTTCCAAGGCAGAAGAGTGGTAAGGGCTAGGCAATTGGGGTTAAGTTACTTGCCCAGGGTCACACAGCTAAGAAGCGTCTGAGGTCAAATTTGAACCGAGGATCTTCTGTCTCTAGACCTGGCTCTCTGTCCACTGAGCTATCCCTATTGCAACCACTTCTCTCAAGGAACTAGGGCAAGGATTCTTAACCGGAGTTCCATGAACTTGTTTATTAAAAATATTTTGATACCTATTTCAGTATAATAGATTTCCTTTGTAACTCTAGAGATTTTATTTTATGCATTTGATGGCAATATTTTGTGAAAGGATCCATATGCTGTCAGAAGCATCCATGACATAAAAAAAGATTAAGAACCCCTGGTTTAGTGAGTGTTGCTAAGATAAGAAGACAATACTATTCACTGAAAAAACTTGCAGAAAACCGTTTTTGTGTCTCTGTTTCCTCAGTCCTTAGCACAGTGCCTAGCACTTAGTGAGAACTTGATAAGTGCTTGATAACTGACTGGCTGTATATACACATTATCTCATTTCAGCCTCACCAATTCTACTTTGAAATGGGTGGTAGAATGCCCATTGTACATGTGATGAAATAGTAAGAGAGGTAAAGTTGACTTGCTCATATGGCATTGTGCTGCCTCTAAGTATCTGAAGTGGAATTTGACCTCCAAGTCCAAGTATTCTATTACTGTTCCTCACAGCCTCTTAGCTCAAATAACTATAATACAAAAAGAGCATGATGAATTCACAGGAGAGGTGGAAAAGTGAAATGAGAGATTACTTCCTGCTGGGGGAGACAAGGAAAAGTTTCACAAAGCAATTGACACTTGATGGAACCCAACCCAAAATAGGGGAGAGGTCAAAATGTTTGAGAATTTCAGCCTTTAAAAAGTTGTCTTTACCTTACCTTGTATCTATATTGGGGATTATCTTAGGTTTGGAATACCTAGGAACTGGATTGGGGGACAAAGAGATTTTCATAAGAAGTACAAAATATGGTTAGGCCACATGGTACCTGGTACATAAAAAATTGCACCTCCCTATTGAAATATCAAGGTTTAGTTTGGTTTGGTTCTTGCTGTCCTGCATCTTACTGCTGATCAGCATGAGTGCTATAACCCACTTTATTTCTAAGCTGAGCCCAGTTTCCCTCCTTTTGCACTGTGTTGGCTTTCTGCTGGGAGATGGGGGTGTGGCAGGAGGGGGTTCACTGTATTAATGCTTAGCTTAGTATAGAGATCATCTTACCTCACTGTAACTCAGAACTCCTGAGTTTGAGATCTGACATTCCCAGCCTTTCTAGTAGCTGGGATTAGAGACATGATCCATCACACCTAATTTATTTTGTAATGAAAGTGGTAAAACCTAGAACTCTTGCGTGCATGTTTGTGTGTATGTTGTGTGTATGTGTCTGTGTTTGTGTGTATTAGCCATTATGACTATTATATACAAAATTATTTGAAATTTGCTAATAGGCTTATAAAACACAACCTTGAAGGTGAATTAATACTCTAATAATAGTTATCCAAATGACCTGTAATCCTTTAGCTTTTTTTCTCCATTATGGAAAAGAAAGGGTAGCTGTGATTCGAATCTGCATAATATTCGAGGTCCTTTGAGCAGATTTGAAATAGTCATCTTTAATGTGGGTCCTTTAAGTTACATACTCCTCCACCTAGAAATCTCACTTTTATAGAGTGTCTTTGAAAAAGACTGTCCAATTTAATATATTTTGTACTTAGTAGATATCACAAAGAGCCTTAATAGTTTAATAATCCTTGCATAGCATTAAATAATGTAGACTTCCAAATGCAAAATATTAAATTAGGCTATTCTTTCTCTGATCAGGAACTATGAAAAAAGACTTATCTTCATAATACTCCAGTATTCCATTGGAACTGTGATCTCATCGATGTGGGTATTCCCTCCAACAATGCAGATTGCAGCCTATTCCTGCCTGCCCATCCTGTGCAACTCTTGTTCATGTCTTCCCGTAAGTTCACCACAAGGGGTCTACCCAATGTACTGGGGCTTCCTTGCATTCTCTTGACATGGCATGGATACCATTGGAGTGTGTAGAGTGCTTGCCAATCATTCCTTGTTCTTGCTGAGTCTTTTTTCTGGTCATACATCCTTTTATCTTCTGGATTTGTTTAATAGTGATAATGATCAGTGTGGTTCAGTTCTCCTGTAGTGTGTCTGTTCATTGGTCATTAGACAAAAATCTCATATTTAGAGTGTCAACAGCCAAGTTAATGTTTATAAATAGTCTAAAGTTTTGTGATTCTTTGTACTCTGATCTCCTTTCCACCATTTCGCCCCACAGCCACAGGACTGAGGGCCATTTTGTCTTTTTCTTTGTTTGCCACATTGTTATGGTCAAAGAACCTATCAGCAAGTGGCCAGAACTACCGGTGATGAACTGCTTTGTATTTAGCGAGGCTGGTCCTTGGAAAACAAACTATCTGTTTCCAGGACTACTCAGAAATCTTTTTTGACATAGTAGAACCTGTTAGAACTTGGGCTCCATTGACATAGTCTTCTAGAACCTAGGATCATCCCTTGCCTTGATGGGGCAGGTGGAAGGTTATGTCCCTAAGTGTATTATTATTTTAATAGTACCATTCTGCTTTGTTATTTGGTGTTTTTTTCTTATTTTTGTTGATACTTTTTATTTTTACATCATCATTATTTACAGAGTCCTTCCTCATCTGCTGCTCCAACAATTTATTTTTGAAAGTTCAATCTTTTGTTGACATCTCTAGAAAGTGATTTTTCTGCTCATATCTTATTTTCAAAAATAGAAAATATTCTCATACCATGGCTTCACATTCTCTTTTGCCCATTTGTATTCCTTCTGCAAACTATCCCCCAAAATGATCCCAAACTGTATGGTGACTTTTTAGCACTCTGAGGGATTGAGTGAGGAAGGCCAGTCAGGGAGGCTTGAGCTCAGTCAGTCACTTTGGCTGCTGCTAGCTGGAACCAGAGTGGACTAGACTTGAACCTCAAGACTATAGCTTTGCCTATACCATGACTTTTCCACAGTGAGTTGCCTAAATCTTCACATACTCATCCAACTCTTCTGTAGAGTATAAACAAGAATTACTTTAGTACACAAACTTGCTGGTATAGACTATCTCCAGGTTTTTTGGTTTTGTAGGCATTCTGTAGGTATCTTTGTTCAGCTTGATGTATCTGACTTCTCTTTTTAGCTCTCCTTTGTTTCACTCCCAGGGACCTGGGCACATAGGTGTATGTGTGCTCATGTGGATTCTCTCTTCCTCTCCTCTAGCTCTCAAAAAAAGGTTTTATATGTACCAGGTACCATGTGGCCCTAACCATATTTTGTACTTCTTATGAAAATCTCCTTGTCCCCCAATCCAGTTCTTCCTCCCTCTCTATACCACATGAAATAGTCTCTTCCTGGGCATCCACTTGGAAACCATTGCCTTCTGGCTGTTTTGTTCAACTCTTTTTTCCCTTTGATTTCTCACAGTATTGGCTGACCTCTTCTGAGGCAGCTCATCCCATTCACGGTTCTCTGCTCCTCAGCCCCATAGTCTGTGTGTTTGTTGTACTGTTGTTCACATCAATGGCTATTTTCCTTGAGGTGGGAATTTGGATGGATGGGGCTTGTAGTTTCAGTAAGCTCAGTAAGAATTTACATTTTTTTAAAGATGGATAGGCTAAAGAACTTAGAGTTAAGAAAACTTGGGTTCAAATTGTGTTTGTGACACTTAGCTGTGTGACCATGGACAAATCATGTAACCTCTCTGAGTCTGTTTCCTTATTTGCAAAATGGGGCTAATACTGATTGTTAGAATGCTTTGTAGGGATCGGTGCAACAACAACTACTGTCTTCCATCTCTCACCATCCTTCACTACATGACTGGCTTACCTCCTCTTCTGGCTCTACACATCCTTGAGGATGACTTTTATTTCCAATTTCTTGGAGCAAGTCTTTGTAATTCACTCTAGGCTTCTTACTTACTGTCTCCTTTTCCTTTGCCCTTTGGTAACCAACTGCATCCTATAGTGGAGAAAGTACCAGACTTGGAGCCAAGAAATAGTAGGTTTCATATCTTGGCTTTAGTATTTATTAGCTGTGTGATCCTGGGCAAATCATTTCAGATCTGGATGGAGGGATCTCAGTTTCTTTTCCATAAAATAAGAATAATTTCTGCAGTACTCACCTCACCACTCAGGAGTTGTAAGAAAAATGCTTTGTAAAACAGTGAAAAATTGGAGGGTTTATTTTGTGAAGATTGTAGTATGTCATGATTAGCACCCATTTAGTATCATAGGGAGAATATTGGTGTTAAAAAGATGGGTTTTATCTGGAGACAGGAGGTCCTGGGTTCAAATGTGGCCTCAGATATGTTCTGGCTGTGTGACCCTGAGCCAAGTCACTTAACCCCCATTGCCTAGCCCTTACTGCTCTTCTGCCTTAGCACCAGTATACAATATTGATTCTAAGGTAGAAAGTAGAAGTTTAAAAAAAAAAAAGATGGGTTTTTATAGCATGGAGAACCCTGCATGGACTTCCAAATACAATTCATCTTACTTTGCTCTTCCTGTTTAATTCTGGATTCTGGCTCTCTGTGGTACCTTTCCGGTGTGTAGGTACTAAGGGGCTAATTCAGTGGGCTCCCCATCATATTGCATGTCATAGTTTGGGCAACAAACATCCTTCATTTACTTGTTTTTAAAAGGAAACATCATTTGTATTTTTAAAAAGCCCTTATCTGAGTTATAATTAGCTCAGAGCAAATGGAATTTCGTTCTAGGGTACAGCACCTGGGGATGTACTTTCTTGGAGGGGTAAGGTTGACAGGTGTCCTTTCTTCTTATGCCTCACACTCTCATTTTTTTTAAGTCCAGGCCCCGACATGGTTCAGTGATCCCTGAAGGCCACTACCTACTTATAGGGTTCCATTGCTGTGACACCTTTCTCTTGGGTCCCATCTTCCTCCAGACCCTTTCAAGACTGAAGGCTTAAAACTCTGGTTCATCATGAATCTCCCCTTTTCCCATCCCACCTGTCCCATTTGGACTCCTTTTGGTGTTGCTGCCTGTCCCCGCCCCCTAATCTTGGCTCAACTGAATTTTTCCAGCACAAAACTTTCTAGTTACAACTCTAGCTCTATTCTCTAGCCAAAAAGAGATGCCAAAATACACATAATTGGGGGGGGGCACATAATAATAAAAGTCTTATGTATTAAGATTATCTCACCCCTTAATTTCTTGTTTTTCTTAAATTATGGTTATTTTTGTTTTTATCCTTACTTTTTTCTGTCCCAGAGAGCCATCCCTTATAACAAGGAATAACAAAAGAGGAAAGAAGAACACTTCAGGAAAGCTAAAGAACACACAAACCAAGTCCATCTTTATATGAAGGACTCTACACCTGTAGTCCCCAACCTCTACAGAGAAGGGAGGGATGTGCATTCCCCTATGGGGTCAACTTTGGTCATCATAATTTCACATCAGTTTTAGTTTTGTTGTTAACTGTTGTTTCTATCTACATTTTATAGTCATTGTGTATGTTGGTTTCCTGCTCTACTGTCTTCATTTTGCATCTGTTTAAAAAAGACTTGTCATGTTTCTTTTGTATTCATCACTTTTCATTATTTCTTATAGCACAGTAACGATCCATTTTATTTATGTACCATTGTTTGCTTAGCCATCTCTCTGTCGATGGGCACCTATTTTCTTTCCCAGCCCTTGGCTACTATTAAAATTTTTACTATAGGAACAGCTAAGTTGCTGAGTGGATAAAAAGCCAGGCCTGGAAGACGGGAGATCTTGGGTTCAAATTTGCCTATCCATGTGACCCTAGCCAAGTTACTTAACTCCCACTGCCTAGCCCTTCCCAGTCTTCTGCTTTGAAATGGGTACTTAGTGTCAATTCTAAGGCAGAAGGTAAGGGTTAAAAAAAAAAAAAAAAGATTACCATAAATTACTAGCTCTTCCTCCCCTCTCTGAAGTGAACCTGGGAAAGGAATAACACTGATAACTATTTACAACTTTAGGAAATTATTAACCAGATATTTATAACAACTTACTTGGCCTTGTTATTATTTAAAAGTCTTAAATTATTTATTTAAAAATAAAGGCCACATTGTGGTCTAGGGGCTTTGCTTCTCAGGCTTTCTACAGTTTTTGAAAAGGCATCTGGCTGAGGGGATGCTTCATTTTCTTTTTCCTGGACGGAAAGCATCATGAAGTCCAAAGGGCAGCTGCCTTGGACTTGGCCGAAGAACCTTTAGGGCAGGTTGGCTGCGTAGCATGACTCTGTAGGAGGTGTGATCTGAGAGGCTTTGCTTAAGTAACTGGATCTTTTAATTGATACAGGGATCTCATGAGCTAGTAATGCAAGCTGCTGGTAATTACTGAAAACTGACTGTGAAATTCATCTAAAATTAATGAGCAGTCAGCACTATGGATATTAAATACAG
The DNA here is from genome assembly GCF_016433145.1 of Gracilinanus agilis. NCBI lineage: Eukaryota > Metazoa > Chordata > Mammalia > Didelphimorphia > Didelphidae > Gracilinanus > Gracilinanus agilis. Next base: position 206,961,273 of record NC_058133.1, on the reverse strand, counting down.
CATACATTATATACTCAGTTCCTGGGTAGGTACATATTGATGCGCTGTAGCAGTTTTTTAAAATCCTTAGTAAAAGTTTGACTTCTTGCTGAGTTGTTTCCCTTGTCAGGCATTTGGTATGTTCTAAGGAACATAAACTGATCTTTATATTAGTCTAAGTAAAACATAAGTAGGAGGGTAAATTTGCTGTAAAAAATTCTGAGTGTTCTAAAATCTAATTTTAAATTGCCCCACCACTCTTCTATAGGCACAAATAATTAAGAAGTGACTTTTGGGGGGGAAAATCTGCAGTAAGCTAAGCAATCAACAAGAACTTCTTTAGGGCCTGCTGCTATATGCCAGGGATTGTGCCAAGTGCTATGGCTACAAATACAAAAAGGTAATAGGCCTTGCCCTTAAGGAGGAAATAAACTGAGCACGTATAACCACAAGGGCAGCCAGGCGCCTCAGTGGATTCAGTGTCAGGGGTAGAGATAAGAGGTCCTACATTCAAATCTGGCCTCAGACTTTACCTACCTGTATGACCTTGGGCAAGTCACTTAACCCCTGTTGCCTAGCCCTTACTGATCTTTTGCTTTGAAACTGATATACAGTATTGATTCTAAGACAGAAGGTTAGAGTTTAAAAAAATTTTTTTTAATTAAAAAAAACCCAAAAACTCTTACCTTCTGTCTTAGAACTGATACTAAGTATTGATTCCAAAGCAGAAAAGCAATTAGGGCTACACAATGGGGCTTAAGTGACTTGCCCAGGGTCACACAGGTAGGACATATCTGAGATCATATTTGAATGTAGAACCTCTTATCTCTGTCCTTGGCTCTGAATCCCCTGAGCCATTTAACTGCCCCTTAATTTTGTTTTTACAAACAGGTGAATGCTCTGTTGAACTCTGTGCTATTTCTGTAAGCATTTGGAAGACTATGGGTCCTTATTTATTGATCCTGGGCTAATTGGTATTGCATTTAGGAGACAAAGTTAATATAGTTTGAAGCATAAGTTATCACTATAGTGAGCTGCACTCAGTAGGAACTCTTTATTGATTAGTGGTTTTCCTTCCCCTTTTCTGACTGGGTCTCTTTGTTTTGCCAAGATGCATGGAGTAATCCCACTGATTGGCACTGAATCTTTGACATATTGCCTTCTGCCCAGGACCACTTCAGTACTTCCTTAGACAACTTGGTGGTCCCCAGGGGCTCACCATATTGGTACCAGGCCTCCTGGGGACACCCGATTACTTTTAACCCTAATGCAATGGAAGGAATCCAGCAGCCTCACCCTCATAAGTAGCAGGGATTATATAGGTAACACTTAGCTGCTGATTTATCTCACATCAACATGTGACTTTAAAGGGCATTAACTAGTACTCTGAAGAACATTTCACTTAGGATTTGGGTTTTTGATATAGGTATCTCATTTGAGAAGATTTCTCTAAACGAGATATATCTTACTATTTTGTTTATGAGGTGAATTAATTTCTTTTTTTTTAATTTAGAATATTTTCCCATGGTTACATGATTCATGATCCCCACCCCTCCTTGCTCTTTCCTCCCCCCTCCTAGAGCTGACAAGCAATTCTACTGGGTTATACATGTCTCATTGTTCAAAACCTATTTCCATGTTATTCATATTAGCATAGAGTGATCCTTTAACATCAAAATCCTAATTATATCTCTATCAAACTACGTGATCAATCCTGTGTTTTTCTTCTGTGTTTCTCCTCCCACAGTTCTTCCTCTGAATGTGGCTAGTTTTCTTTCTCATAAGTCCCTCAGAATTGTCCTGGATCATTGCATTGCTGCTAGTAGAGAAGTCTATTACATTCATTTGTGCCACAGTGTATCTGTCTCTGTGTACAATGTATGAGATGAATTTCTAAAAGTTTTATTTTAATATCTTCTGTATTATAGCCTTTAGAGTATAGATTCACTTGTGCTATCTTCTGTCCCAAGTGTTCATTGAGCAGTAACTGCATTGGACAATGTATGCAAACTTGTCCACCTATAGAGTTTCTTACCTTTAAACTGAAAGGAAGTATATTTAATAAGATTAACTTGAAAAATAAAATTGAAAATTTTAGAAATTTTATTTTGTGCTTTAAAAAGACTTAGAAGATTATAGTTACTCTCTCAGTTCTTAGGGAAAAAAGTAATGAAGAATATTTTTTTTCTTAATTTGAATTTGTTTCAGTTTATAAATGGATATCTTTGGTTTTAAAAGGAACTTATCATAGAGTCAGGGTAATAAGCAAAAAACTTATAAAAGCCAAACCAAACTCAAACATTTTAGAGTGGTCCCATTCCTTTCTTCAGAAAACTTAATAAAAATATGTTCCATATATGCCAATTGCTAAAACTTTTCTTAAACAGTTTTGATGGTGATAAACTTGGAAGGAAAATTTTAAAGCACTTTAAAGCAGTGAGACAGTGAAAAAAACATATATGTTTTTTTATGTTTGGGGGATATAAATAGAAAAATCAGTGTAGTTCCTATTCATGAGGAACTCAAGTTTTAATTGTGGGATTCAAAAATATAAAGAAAGTTCAATAGCAGAGTAGATGGAAAAGTCCTTAGATTACATACATAAAATGGCAGGGGTGGGAGTGGGACTAAGACTATGGGGCATATGGGCAGGGCAGATGGTAATGCCGAGAGGGTTTTAAGATGTGGTGAAAGGGTAGAGAGTAAGGTTCAGTGGTCTTCCATCTCATCAAAAGGAATAGAGTTGTTGACTTCTATCTCAACCATACCCTGTGAGCAAAGCAGCCCAGCAACCGGGATGAAAGAAGAAAGAAAGTGATCGAGAGTTCTGGTTGGTGGCAGCTGTAGAAGCTTTCCAACTTTCCTGAATGGGTTCTGGAACTGGGCTTGGTGTGAAACTTTTAGGTGTGATTAAAGACAGTGTAGCATCATCATAGTCAGAGAGCCAGCCTTGGAGTCAGGGAGAGCTGGGTTCCAATCCTGCCTCCATCTCCTGGCTCTTTGATCCTGGACAAGTCACTTAACCTCTCATTGACTTTTTAAAAACCCTTACCTTCCATCTTAGAATCAATATTTTGTATTGCTTTCAAGGCAGAAGAGTTGTAAGGGTTAGGCAATGGAGTTTAAGGGATTTGCCCAAAGTGACACAGCTAAAAAGTGAACTCAGGACCTCCCATCTCTAGGCCTGACTCTCAATGCACTGAGCCACCTAGTTTCCCCCAACTCTCAGTGACTCTTTGAACTCAGAACAACTGTCAGTGGCAGAGTAGGTGCTGATCTTCTTTGGGAGAAGGAACTTCCTCATAGACCATTCCTTATACCTAGGAAATCCCAAGTTTGGTACCAAAAAAATAAATAAAATTATAGCAACTGATATTTACACATCACTTTAAAATTTGCAAAGCCTCTTATGCATATTTTCTCACTTGATCCTCACAAGAATCTTGTGAGCTAAGTGCCACAAATATTATTATGTTCCATTTTGCAGAAAAAGAAACTGAGGCTGACAGCCTAAATTACATACCATAGGATTATCTGGCTATTAAGTTCTAAATTTGAGCCTGCTGGTCTATCTGAATACAAGATTAGGATTTTGTCCAGTGTACCATGTTTCCTGTAGAGAAAAAATAACCTGGAAAACAGAAATTTTTAGCTAGTCATAAATATTTAAATATAAGGAAGTATGATACACACAGTTTTACAAAGTGCTCATCTAGTCACCCAGGACCACTGAGCATTTATTCAAGTTAACAGGAAGAATAATGACTGAAGACTTAAATTTAGATAAAGAAACACAGACTTCCTGAAAATGAGCCAAGTACCCATGAAGGTTGTACCACTTTTGTTAAGCAACATATTGATGGTAATGACAATTGAGCAAACAGAGAAAGTTTGAGTCATTAAGTTATGATATAACCCAAAAGGTTACAGAGGAATTTGGCTCTCCCTCATCAATGTTTGAAAGGGTACCTGGGAGAGCATTGATTAACACCAAAGAGAAATTTCAGTAAAGTCTTTCTTCTAGTCCAGGATTATACAAGATGACAGCCAGAAGACCTAGGGTACTGAGAGGACACCATAGAGGAGGCAGAAGCCAGTATTACTCATAATATATGGCCAGAAACCTGCTTAGAGTGTATAACATCCATTCTTTTTTTTTATGTTTTACCTTTATTTTATTTTAATAACAAATTTCCTCATAAGTTTTCCAAACTTATATGATTCATGTTGTTTCCCTTCCTTCTTCTCTCCTCATTCCCAGGGTTGACAAACAATTCAATCTGGGTTATACATATATTATCACAAAACACATTTCCATACTGTTTTATAAATGAGTAATCTTGTAAAACCAAAACCCCAAATCATATAACCAAATAAACAAGTGATAAATCTTATATTTTCATCTGCATTTATACTCCAACAGTTCTTTCTCTGGAGGTGGGTAGCATTCTTTTTCACAAGTCCTCAGAATTGTCCTGGATCATTGTATTGCTTTAAGTAGCAAAGTCTATCGCATTTGATTGTTCCACAATATTTCAGTTTAATGATCTCCTGGTTCTGCTTATTTCACTCTGCATCGGTTCATATAAGTCTTTCCAGCTTTTTCTGAAATCATCCTGTTCATTATTTCTTATAGCACCATCATATATCACATTTTGTTCAGCCATTCACTAATTGAGGGACATTCCTTTAGTTTCCAATTCTTTGCCACCACAAAAAGCACAGTATAGCCTCCATTCTTATAGGGCCAGAAGTCTGTGGGTTTTCTGAGGATTGATCTCACAGGATATGTAAGGAATAAGGACAAAGCAGAGTCTGGGGAGGCAGAAGCAAACATTCAGTAATTGAAGAGACTAAGACCTGTTAGAGGCAGTCAGTCCCTGTAATCCACTAGTCAGGGAGACAAAGGAACAAGGCATGCCATGGAGCACTCAGAGAGATAGAAATAGTTGGGTCCAACAGCTACAAAACACTTTTCACACAAAGTCAGATCTAAACAATTTGAAAAGCATTAATTGTGGGTAGGCCAAGCCAATATAATAAAAATGACATTTCTTTCTAAATTAATTTATTTATTCAGTGCCATGCCAATCAAATTACCCAAAAATTATCTCATAGAGCTAGAAAAAATATTAACAAAATTAATCTGGTAGAATGAAAGACCTAGAATATCAGGGGAACTAATGAAAAATAATATGAAGATGACTTAGCTGTAACAGATCTCAAACTATATTATAAACTGGCAACCATCAAAACAGTCTGGTACTGGCTAAGAAATAGAGTGGAGGACCAGTGGAATAGATTAGACACTCAACATGCAATGGTCATAAAAACCTAGTTTTCAATAAACCTAAAGATCCAAACTTTTGGAAAAAGAACTTACTATTTGATAAAAACTGGAAAACAACGTGGCAGAAATTAGGTGTAGATCATGACATAGACCAAGTTAAAAATCAAGATGAATGCCTGATTTAGAAATAAGGGTGGTACCATAAGTAAATTGGGGAGGGACACAATAGTTTACCTGTTAGACCTATGGATAAGGGGAAATTTTAGTTCAAAACAAGGCAGAACATTCCAAGATGTAAAATAAGTAACTTTGACTACATTAAATTAAAAGGTTTCTATACTGACAGCCTCTCAGAGGTGTCATATCTAAAATATGTGAATTTTTTAAGGATAAGAGCCATCCCCAGTTGGTAAATAGGCAAAAGATATGAACAGACCATTTTTGGATGAAGAAATCACAGCCATAAACAGGTATATGAAAAAACTGCTCTAAACCACTACTGATTAGAGAAATACAAACCAAAAAACTCTGAGGTACCAGTCCACACCCTTCCGGTTGGCTAACTTGACCAAAAAGGAAATGATAAATGTTGGAGGGAATATGGAAATATATATTAATGTTGGAGCCGTGAACTGATCCAATCATTCTAGAGAGCAATTTGGAATTGTGCTCAAAGGGCCATAAAACTATGTCATGCCCTTTGACCCAGCAATACCACTATTTGGTCTGTAACCCAAAGAGATTAAAGATAAAAGAACCTACCTCTAAGAACTGGAATCTGAAGGGATACCTATCAACTGGGGATTGGCTAAACAATGTGGTATATACTTGTAATGGAATACTATTGTGCCATAAGGAATGACAAGCAGGATGATTCAGAAAAACCTGGAAAGTGAATGTGATGCCAAGTGAAGTGAGCAGAACAAGGAGAACATTGTACACAGTAACAATAATGTGTGACAAACAACTGGGAATGACTTAGCTATTATCAACAAGACAAGGACCCAGGACAACTCCAGGGCACTCATTACAAAAAAGGATATCTGTAGTCACAGAAAGAACAGACAGAAAGAATCCAAATGCAGATTGAAACGTACCATCCTTTACTTTATTTCCTCCATGAATTTTTCTCTAGTGTAAACAATATCACAATGTGATGAACACGGAAATATGTATTATGTAATAATATATGTACAGTCTATATCATATTACCTTTCCTTCTTGGTCAGGAAGGATGGATGGGGGAGAGAGAGAGAGAGAGAATATGTATTGCAAAATGTCAGAAAATGAATATTTAAAATTATATTGGCATGTAATCTGGAGAAAAATTGTCAAAAATCGTTTCTACATGTAATTTTTTTAATTTAAAAAGTTAATTTAAAAATATAGATGAGTCCAGTTCGACCTCCAGATGCAATGTGCCAGGAGTGGGGGTGTCTTGCAAGAGACCCGAGACCAGTATTGCCCCCAGCATTTGGCTGTCCAGGCCACAGGAGAAGACAAAACCAACCTTTAGTTGAATCTCAGATTGAAAATAGCCACAAATGTCAAGCCCAAAGTCCAGTGTTCCCATGTCAAGAAAAATTATGGCTAAAATGCAAAAAACCTCAAATACCAAAGAGTAATAATGATCAGAACCACCCAAGACCATGCAGTGAACTCAGCCAGTCAAGATCAGATCTTCTCTTTTGAATAAGCTAATGTCATCAACCTGACCTGAGTGAAGAGTTTTATGCAGGCCCAAGCAGCAGTCGTGATTCTTCTAGTAGTAAATGGCTGTGGCAGCAGCAACTCTGTCCATATTGATATATAGCCAGGCAAAAAGGCAAGTGAAGCATGACACAGTGAACACTCCAGAATTCTGAATCTTAAATTATTTAGGTTTTTTCTCATTACAAAAAGAATGTAGAATCAAAGGGTTCTTCAGGTTTTTTAATCCACTTGCCTTTTTTTTTTTTTTTTTAGTGTCAGCATTTTATATGGCAAGAAAGGGGGCAGAAATACCAGATTAATATGAAAACTCAACACTTGGGCTTAAAAGAAAAAATGAGGACATTTACTTAAAAAACTAGGTTAGTTTTCTATTTTATTTTTATCCCAATTACACATAAAAACTTTTTTAACATTCATTTTCTAAAATTTTGAGTTCCTAATTCTCTCCCTACCTCTTTTTCCTCATCTCTCTCTAAGACCATAAGCAATTTGATATAGGTTTTACATGTGTGATCATGAAAGACATTTCCATATTAGTCACGTTGTAACAGAAGCCACAAATATCTTTTTTAAAGTCACAAAGAAAATAAAGTAAAAAATAATATGCTTCAATCTGCATTCTGACTCCATCAATTCTTTCTCTAAAAGGGATAGCATTTTTTATCATGAGTCCTTTGGAGTTGTCTTAGATTGACAGTGAATTAGTGTCTCAATTTTCCCACATACCTCCCACCATTTATCATTCCACTTTTCTATTTTATATTAGCCAGTCTGATAGGTATGAAGTGGTACCTCAAGCAAACATTTGTTTTTACTGTGCATGTTTTTCCATTAAAGAATTCTGAACAAAGCATAAATAAATGTTGAAAGAAATTCTAGAAACAAAAGGATTTTGTAATTGTAGTGTTGATATTTGTTTACTTATTTTAAAAGTTTTTTGAAAACTAAAGCAAATAGAATTTTTTCATATTTTGTCCCAAATGACTATGCTGCAGTTCCTTTTTTTAAATGAGAGATCTTGAACATACATCAAAAGACAAAAAATAAAATCTCAGTTCATAATGCAATGTGACAAAAACAATATAATTTTATAGGGTAGAAAATGGATCTTTAATGAAACAGAACACTTTCAAACATTCCTGATGAAAAGAGGAAAGTTGGGTAAAATCTTTGAAATGCAAACACAAGAGACAAGAGAAACCTAGAAAGGTAAATAAATTAGGTCAGCTGGAGGCTGCTAAATAATATTGAAGTGGTTGCATGTCAGTAGGTAACAGAAATTAAGGGCCCCTTCAGAATCCCACTGTCTTCAAGGGTCCCAGAAAGATCTAAGAAAGTCAAACACAAGGCTTAAGTGTGGTTTTATTGTTCTGTTGGCTTTAAGGAAAGGAGGAAAAAGAGAGTGAAAGAGATTGAGAAAAGACAGAAAACTCCCACTTGGAAAAAGAAACCCAGAAATCAAATGAAATGATAAGCAAATGATACCAGAATTAACCAGCTGGAAGCCATGAAAAGCAGGACAGACCAAACTGAAAAGGAAAAGTAAATGATCATAGTTGAAAACCAGTCTTTAAAGACCAGAATTGGGCAAATGGAAGCTAATGATCTCACAAGAAATTAATGGAGAGAGAAACCTAGAGTTTGGCAAAAATGAGATGTGCTAGAAGAATATATAAACATAAACATGGAGAAAAGGTTTGGGGAAGCAAGCATCTTGTGAACTTACCTATTATCTGAACCAAAGGAGGATTGAAATCACATACATAGTGTGGTATATGAAGAGCAGTATTACAGAGCAGTGGAAGGTGGACTAGGCTTGAAATCAGGAAAATTTGAGCTAAATTTTGCCTCAGATGCTTATTAAGTGTGTGACAAGGTCAGCCACTTAGCCCCTTCTGTGCCTCAGTTTCTTCATTTGTAAAATAGTAGTTGAAGGAATCTTGGAGATTATGGAGTTCTAGTTCTAAATCTATGAACCTATTGATCTAAATACATTAGGTCCAACTAACATGTAGGGAGAGAGGCATTTAAGAAAGAAAGTAGTGTCAGAGAAAGAATAATCACAAGCAAAACAGACTTCAACTTTGAAGACTGAAGTACAAATAGGATAAAAAATGAGAGCAAGAAAGTATAAAATCTAGTGATTAGGGGTGTGAGCTAGGTGAAGAGACAAGTGGAAGAAGACCACTTCTGATATATATTAATAGTGTTGACTGAGGCACTGCCATTTCTCTTCTTTCTTCCTTCTCATCTTCATCCTGAATTATATGGGAGGAAGGGGGAGTATAAGAGAATACCACAGAAGGAAATAAACAATTAATAAACATAATCAATAATGTATATGGAATGAACTCATCCATTAAACAGAAAAAGGTTAACAGAATGAATTAGACTATAGAATTCAAGAGTATGTTGTTTACAAGAAAGACCCATGAAACATAAAGATTCATACAGAGTTAAAATGAGGTGCTGGAGCAGAATTTTTTATGCCTGTGGGGAATTCCGGAAAGCAGTTCTGGCTGTCATGATCAGACAAGACCGAAGTAAAAATATACATGGTTAAGAGATAAGCCAGGAAACTGAATTATAATTAAAGGCACCTGATAATCTTTACTTACTATATATGTCCTGAATGGCATAGCATCTAAGTACTTAAAAAGAAAAGATAATTGAATTACATGAAGAAACTGAAGAATTAAGACAGCAAAGCTATATAGGTAGAGACCTCAGTTGTGCCCCTTTCATGAATGAAAAGTTGACTGCTTTTTGTTCTAGTTATAGAAGGATTTCATTATCTAATTACGTCAAAACCACCAACATATGCTGTCAATTAATTGTCAGTTGTTTGTTTCCACAGAATTTAAATTTTTTTGTACAAGTTACTTTTCCCCAATAGTATCTAAGTTGCCTGAGGGCAGGACAGGAATAGTTATACTTTTTACTTGTATTGAATTTTTGGTAATTCTTATTCTAATGCTTCATAATAGTTAAGGGTTGAACCCTGGACATTGAAAGGTTATGCCATCAAGACATGGGCTCTGTCTGGCAAGTTCTATAGGTCCAGTGATAGAATCTGTCTCTCTGGTCTAAGGAATAGCTTGACTATGTTGAGAGAGAAGCTCATCACAGAGTGATGAATTTGTGTCAGTTCTCAAAAACTATCTCCTAACATAGAGAGACCCTACACTACTTTGGTAGAGCTTGTAGCTACGTGGATGAAATCATAGATCTTTGAAATATTAGGGACAATTGAGACTAGAATGCAAAAGGATTGATAACCAAGATTTTGATGACTAAACAAACATCTGCAATGTACTTTAAAAACAAAATCCCAAATTTAATGAAAACATGATGTTAGCTATCTTCATTTAGGCTTACTTTTAGTAATCTTGGTAGTAATATATGTTAGTACCAAACTTTAAAGAATAAGTATAGGTGTCCCTTCCACATTGCAGGGTTAGGGATATGGCACTCCAGGCACTCCATTAATCTGGAAAATCTGCATAAAATCTTTTGGCCCTCCTTTTGTATCATAAAAGAAGTCTGAATTTTTTCTTTTATGGGGTATTTATAGTACCTTATTGGGTTATGTATTTGGTCATAAGCTAATATGTAGGTCAGTGTAAAGTAAAAATGAATTTCTAAACTTTTTTCTGTGTCATCTGTGGCTTCCACAAAACTCCCCAAATTCCCATTTAATTTCTTATGTTCACCTGTGATATATCAAAACCACAGTGGGGAAAGTTGCTACATGGTGGGATTACCTGTACATTCAGCTATTTGCAAGCAAAACAGAATCATAAAAAATAAACTTTCAAAAACTGGAGCGGAGTGGGAGGAGGACTGGGACTAAAGACGTGCAGTTTTAAGTAGCTACTGTGTGCCAGACCTAGTGCAAAGCCCTTTATAAATATGATCTCATTTCATCCTCACAACACTTATGAGGTAGATGCAATTATTATCCCCATTTTTTAGTTGAGGAAACTGAGGCAGAGAGGTGAAGTAACTTAGAGTTACACAGTAGTAAGTATCTGAGGCTTGATTTGGAGCCATTTTTTCCATACTCCAGGCCCAGTACTCTAGCCACTACATGTTAAAATGTGACAAACAGAAGCAGTTTCTCAAAATAATAATTTGTAAATATTTTACTATATGGATTCCATCAGATTTTCTTCAAATGAAAGGTTCTGCTTCTGAAAAGAATTTGAAGACCACTAATCTTTGCTAGTTTCCTTTATAAAAAATAAATAAAACTTGAGGGTTGGAGAGGTGAAAATTGACATGCCAAAATCCCACAGAAAGTTCATCAACAGAGCTGGGACTGGAGCCCAGGTCTTCTGACTGTTCATTGTTTTTGTTTTATTTTGTTTTTAAACTTCTGTGCCATTTATCATTCCCAGGAAGCAGTTTGGGAATTATGTTGTGCTTTATGATGAGAAATACCAATACTACCCAAAATATGAAAAATATGGAATTTTTTTTCTTGATTGAATCTTCAGTTTTCAACCAATACATCTTGACTTTTATGTGTATTTTTCGGTACTAAATTTTGGAAGGAATACAGAAAGGATCCTTAAGAAATATTGTATCTTTTAGCAATCCATTTTTTTAAACCTTTACCTTCTGTCTCAGAATCAATATTGTGTATATTAGTTCCAAGGCAGAAGAGCCCAGAGGTGGGGGGTGGGTTTAATGACTTGCACAAGGTCACAGAGCTAGGAAGTATCTGGGATCAGATTTGAATCTAGGACCTCCCATCTCTAGACCTGGTACTCAATCCATTGAGCTACCCAGTTGCCCCAAGTTCTGTTTTTGTTTTTTTTAAGTTTACATTAATTACTTTAATAAGATCTTAAGTTTGGGCGTCCTAGGTGATCTGATGTAAACAAATGTGCCCAATAGCCCTGGGCATGAAGTGGTGACTAGTTCTGGATCCTCCTTTTGACACTAAAAGCAACTTTAGTTTCTAGATGCTCTCACTTAGATAAATTCAATTGTATGTAACTTAAATACTTCATCCACAGATAGTTCTTACACTGACATCTAAATTGATTTAATTATAGACTTTCTGGAGATAAAGTCAAAGTAATATTGTAAATTGCTCCTCATCCCCCTTTGGCTGATAGGTCGACTTGTGGTTGCATCTAAGTATACTAGATGTTTTCATGGTCTCTTGGGAATCTTAGCTAGATTCAGCCAGTGTGACCAGGCCCTACTCTTCCAGGAAGGAGACATGTGCAGGCCCAGTGGGAGCTTGCTTTTAGTAGCTCTGCTTTTTAGAAATTGGGTGATAGAACTTTCTACAAAAATCTGGTTTTCTGAGATCCACCCTAATGTCTGCTAAAATGTCTGATGTGGCTTAATGGGTTACTTCAGTGAAGGAATAATCATCATCATCATCATATCAAATAATTGCAAAACTGAAAGGCAGTGGGGTCAATTAATACCCATAATGATTGGCATAAATGTTTCATGGTAGCAAACTATATTAGCAAAACATTTTACCAACCTCTTCTGTTTTAATACTATCCCATCTTTTTATTTTTTAAACTAGATTCAAAACAATTTTTAACCCTAACTTTTTGTCTTATATTATAGGAAAAGTTAAGTAACAACTCTAAGACAGAAAGGTAAGGGCTTGGCAGATGGGGTTAAGTGTCTTGCCCAGGATCACACAGCTAGAAAGTGTCTCAGGTCAGATTGAACCCATGTCCTCTTGACTCCAGGCCTGGAGTCATTGTGCCACCTTCCTGCCTCTCCAGCTTTCCTTTTTAAATAAGTTTTATTGATTACTGAAATTTACCTTAGTATCCCTCCCTCTCCTAGAGAGTTATGCCATATAAGAAAAATATTTTTAAAAGGAAGAAAAAAAACTGGTCATTGTATTTTAAAAGTTTCAAGATATGTACAGGGTACCATGCCTTTGGATTTCCTATCTCTGCAAAGGAGTGGGGCAGAAAATTCTTCTCTTATCTCTTTTGGAACCATGCTTCTTTGTTATTTTGCAGCTTTTACTTTTTTTTCTCTTGGTATTTTTCCTTTTACATTGTTGTAGTCATTGTGTATGTTGTTTTCTTGGCTGTGCTTACTTAACTCTACAGCAGTTCATAGAAATCTTTCCATGCTTTTTCATTTCTTACAATACAGAAATTTTGAATTATATTTGTGTGCTGCAGTTTAAGCATGAAAGTATGGGATCATTGATCCTCATATTTTAAAAAAATTTGGGTTTACTGATGCTTTCTGTTTCTTACATCATCGTAGTTACTCACAGTGTCCCTCACCTTCCCCTCCCAGAAAGCCATCCCATATAACAAATAATATTTTTTAAAAACTCATACCTTCTGTCTTAGAATGAATACTATGTATTGACTCTAAGTCAAAAGAGTGGTAAGGAGTAGGCAATTGGGGCTAAGTGACTTGGCCAGGTTCAGAGTTAGGAAGTGTCTGAGGCCAGAGGGAAACCAAGGTCCTCCTGACTCCAGGCCTGGCTCTTAATCCAGTGAACCACCTAGCTGTCCCCTAACAAATAGTATTTTTAAAGCTGGTGGGAAAAATCAGCACAACTGATCAATACATTGAAAAAGTCTGAAAATCAGTGCAATGTGTCACCCTTCATGAAGGAGTGGTTTGGGGCATCCTTGAGGTATCACTTTGTGTCATACTTGACCTATATAGTTTTGCTTGTCACTTTGGATTTTGCAGGGGGGGAGGTGTGGCTGTTTTGTCCAGTTATATTGTTAAAGTTGCTGTGTGCATTGTTTTCTTTGGTCTGCCTCAGTTCATGCAGGTCTTTCCGTGTGTCTCTGTATTCATCACACATATCATTTCTAATAGCACAGTAATATTCCATTATATTAATGTACTACAATTTACCAGTTCTCAGTTGATGGACATCTACTTTGTTTCTAATTTTTTGTTACCTATAAAGTCCTGTTATATGTATATTTTGGTGTATGTAGGGAGAGCCCGTTTTTCTTAACAGAAGTAGTACTTCTCTATTAACCAAAAAGAGTACCAAGAACCCCTCCAGATAGAGACCATTTACATGTTCATGTAATTTATTCAAAGCATTCATAGCTTGTACAACTTAGAAAACAAAAAACTATAGACCTGAAAAAACAATATGTTGGCTGAGGAGCAAAAGGGACACAGGCAAAGTTTCAGGAGTGTAAAGATGAACTAATTGGATAATATTGAACAAACATCTGGGAAATGCCATAACATTTATACTGCCTCTGTTGATTATCACGCCAACTTTACCTTAGGTCCCCACTCATGGTTTGTTCCCATACTGCAAAAGTATAAAATAGACACATCTAATGAGAATGTTGGAACAGTTGATGTTCATGTGGATAATTGTTCTCTATTTAAATTATAGCCTCCTGGGGTACCTTATTGAAGCAGTAAAAAAAAAAAAAAATCAAATAATTGCAAAATTGGCAGGCTATGATGCCAGTTAAAAGCCACAATTTTTGGCTTAAACATTTCACAGCTGTGAATGAATTACTAGAAAAGCATTTTATCAGTCTTTTCTCAGATATGACAGATCCAATATTTTTTAATAAAAGGCTTCATGTATTTACTACTGAAAGACAAATACACCAGTGACCCCACCAGTATTCAAATCTATTACATGTTGTGCACAGCTTCTATAACTTAGAGAAAAAAATAAACTGAACACTGAAAAGAAAACAATATACTAGTGGGTTATACAAATCATAAAAACAATCAATAATGACAATAAGATAAAATTTTTGAGAGGCAGCCAAAGTACTCCTTAGGGGCAAACTTATATCTCTAAAAACTTTCTTTAATAAAAGACAGAACAAATTAATGAATTGGCTGTGCAAGTTTAAAAAAAAAAAAAAGAAAATAGCCCAGGAAAGTGACAAATTAACCCTCATGACACAATAAAATTAAGGAAGAAATCAACAAAATTGAAGGCAAAAAACTCACTGTTGACTTAATAAATAAAACTGGAAATTGCTTTAAAAAAAACAAACAAAAAAGTATGAAATAGATAAACCATTAGAGTTGATTAGTTTTTTTTAAAAAAAAGAATGCCAAATTACTAGTGTCCAAAATGGAAAAAAAAAAAAAAAAGAAACACAGACAACAAAGCAGAAAGAAAAGAAATTATTAGGAATATTGTGCTCAGTTTATATGCCAATAAAACTGACAGCCTAAATAAAATAGATAAACATTTACAAAATATAAAATGCCCAGATTAAAAGAGCAAGAAATAGAAGACTTAACCCAATCTTGGAAAAATAAACCAAATGAGGCATAAATGAGCTTTCAAAGAAAAAGTTCTAGGACCACATAGATTTACAAGAGATTTCATTTAACTACTATATAAACTTGAAAAAAAATGAGAAAATAACAGGTCCTACCAAATTCCTTTTATGATACAAATATGGTCATAATGCTTAACCAAGGGAGAGTCAAAACAGAAGGATAACTATAGAGCAAAAAAATTTCCCTAATGAGTATTGACACAAACATGTTAAATAAAATATTAGCATGACTATGGCAACATTTCAGAAAGATTATGTAGTATAACTAGATTGGATTTATACCAAGAATAGAAGACTCATTCAGTAGTAGTAAAAATCCATAATTGGCCATATTAATAACAAAAGCAGCAGAATCATGTGATTATAGTAATAGATGCAGAAAAAGCTTTTGATGAGATGCAACAGCCATTCCTTTAAAAATACTAGAACTATAGGAATAAATGGATGTTTCCTAACTATGATAAGTGGTAATATATAATTGAAACCAAGAGTCAGCATTAGCTGTCATGGAGATAAACTAGAAGCTTTTATAATAAAATCATGACTTTAGTAAGTATGTCCATTCCCATAATTTCTATTGCTTATTATTTGCTATTTATAAGCCAAAAAATTTTGAAGAAATATACATAGGTGAAAGAAGTTATAAAATGATCACTTTTTGTAGATGAGATAATGATTTACTTAAAGGGCTCTAGAGAGTGAACTAAAAGCTAACTGAAACAATCAGTGTTGTAGAATACAAAATAAAAACCCATATAAATCACTAGTATTTCTATAATCATTAAGAAAATCCAGCAGTAAGATAATAGAGAGATTCCATTTACAGTAACCACAGAAAATATAAAATACTTGGGTTTCTACCTACCAAGACATGCACAGGAAATTATGAACACCACCACAAAACATTTTAACACAGATGGATCTTCACATGAGTAGGCTAAGCCAATATGATAAAAATGACAATACTAACCAAATAAATTTTATTCA
This sequence comes from Gracilinanus agilis, assembly GCF_016433145.1. Classification (NCBI taxonomy): domain Eukaryota; kingdom Metazoa; phylum Chordata; class Mammalia; order Didelphimorphia; family Didelphidae; genus Gracilinanus; species Gracilinanus agilis. The sequence continues at coordinate 206,945,004 of NC_058133.1, read as the reverse complement.
GTATTGTGCTATTCAGTTATTAAAAGGTTACTTTATAGAATTAGAAAAAATAAGTATAGTCATTCAGGGATCATTTTTGGGCTTGTAACATAAAATTGAAATGTTTTCACATGAATAAAATTAGTATAGCTAGAATTAGAAGAGAAACAACCAATTGAGTTAAAAATTTTTATGACACATATCTCCAAAAAAGGTAGACTATCCAAGATAAATAGGAATTGATTTAAAAAAAAGATATATGAAGACATCAGGGGACAGCTAGATAGCATAGCATATAGAGAGCCAGTCCTGGAATTGGGAGGACTTGGATTAAAATCTGGCCTCAGATACTTCCTGGCAGTATGATCCTGGGCAAGTCACTTAACCCTAATTGCCTAGCCCTTCCCACTCTTCTGCCTTGTAACCAATACTTAGTATTGATTCTAATAACGTAAGGATTTTTTTTTTAAAATGTTTTTATGAACAAGAGTCATTCTTCAATGGATTGATAGTTAAAGGATGTTAACAAGTAGCTTTTAATGATCATATGAAAGAATGCTCTGAATCACCAATAAGAGACATAAAAGTTATAAAATCTCTAAGATTTCATCTCATACCATTCATATTGGTAACTATGACGAAAGACAAAAATGATAACTAATGGGTCTGTGAGAAGACAGGCATACTTACTAAGCACCTACTGTATACTGAGCTGTGCTATGTATTGGTCCTACCATTCTGGAAAACAAGTTGAATTCCTCTACAAAGCCCTTAATTTAAAAACAAACAAAGAAACTGTACCTTCTGTATTGCAGTTGATTTTAAATATCAGAAGGTGGGTAGGGCTAGGCAACTGAAGTTAATTGACTTGCCCAAGGTCACATAGCTTGGAAGTGTCTGAGGTGAGATTTGAACCTAACTCTAGGCTTGACTCTCTATCCACTACAAAGTCCTTAAATTAAGTGTGCTTATTAGTTCTATGATACCACCAAACTTGGTTCCCATTGTTCCCAAACCAATTCTGCTTTCTACTGTCTGGTCTTTTTACTGCCCTCTGAATATGCCATGCCCTGACTCTGTCATAGTTTTCCTTTCTGATTTTGTGCCTTTCTTATGGCTCTCTGCCTATTCAAATCCTGTTTTACATTCTTTTTTTTTTAATTTAAACATTTATTAATATTCATTTTTAACATGGTTACATGATTCATGCTCCTACTTTCCCCTTCACCTCCCGCGCTCCCCCCACTGATGGCTGATGCACATTTCCACTGGTTTTGTCATGTGTCCTTGATCAAGACCTATTTCCAAATTGTTGGTGGTTGCATTGGTGTGGTAGTTTCGAGTCCACATCCTCGATCATGTCTACCCCAACCCATGCGTTCAAGCAGTTGTTTTTCTTATATGTTTCCTCTCCTGCAGTCCTTCCTCTGAATGTGGGTAGCGTTCTTTACCATAAATCCCTCAAAATTGTCCTGGGTCATTGCATTGCTGCTGGTACAGAAGCCCATTACATTCTATTTTACCACAGTATATCAGTCTCTGTGTACAATGTTCTTCTGGTTCTGCTCCTTTCGCTCTGCATCAGTTCCTGGAGGTCTTTCCAGTTCACCTGGAATTCCTCTGGTTTATTATTCCTTTTAGCACAATAGTATTCCATCACCAGCATATACCACAGTTTGTTCAGCCATTCCCCAATTGAAGGACATACCCTCCTTTTCCAGTTTTTTGCCACCACAAAAAGCGCAGCTATAAATATTTTCGTACAAGTCTGTTTATCTATGATCTCTTTGGGGTACAAACCCAGCAATGGTATGGCTGTATCAAAGAGCAGGCATTCTTTTATAGCCCTTTGAGCATAGTTCCAAATTGCCATCCAGAATGGTTGGATCATTTCACAACTCCACCAGCAATGCATTAATGTCCCAATTTTGCCACATCCCCTCCAACATTCATTAGTCTCCCCTTCTTTCATTTTAGCCAATCTGCTAGGTGTGAGGTGATACCTCAGAGTTGTTTTGATTTGCATTTCTCTAATTATTAGAGATTTAGAACACTTTCTCATGTGCTTATTGATACTTTTGATTTCTTTGCCTGAAAATTGCCTATTCATGTCTCTTGCCCATTTATTAATTGGGGAATGGCTTGATTTTTTTATACAATTGATTTAACTCCTTGTATATTTGAGTACCTGTTTTACATTCTTGAAGGTCCAACTCAAGTTCTTCCATCTTCACGGGACTTTCTCCAAAGGCATATTTTACGTAGACCAATCATTTGGCATGTAATCTTTTAATTTATTAATGACAGCTTTGAATGAAAAGTTACAGAATGTCTTATGACCTTTTTTAGATTGCTATTTAGGTTTTTTCCTAACTTTGCATGTGTGTGTTTTATGTCCACAACAACATTGTAAGTTCCTGGGAGGTAAGCACCTTGTCTTAAATTTGTCATAGGATTTGACACTATAAGGAGGCTAAGGGGCTTTTTGATCCAACCTTTTCACTTTACAGGTGAAGAAATAGTTGCAAATAGGTGAAGTTATTTGCCTAAGGTCATACAAGTAAGTAGCAGAATGAGAATTCAAGTCCAAATCCTATGACTCTTAACTGCATTTTTCTTTCCATACAACAGTGTACTGCTTCCTCTTGTTTCCACCCCAATTCAAATGAGCACATTTTGGGAATTAAGATACTAGTCAGGCGGTTGAGTAGAGCAGTGGTACCATAATTTCTTTCTGCCTTCATTTGTCAGATTTTGAGCTCACTTAAGGTCATTTGACTTTGCCATTGTTCTCTTTAGGCCATGAATCCATGAGCTATTTATGCCAATGCTAAAAAATAATTAGATGTATGTATATTTATAATTTTTTCATACTTAGGAACTTTCTTACTAGTACTTGTTTTGTGACAAAATTTTATAAGCATTTGGAGATGAAAGACAAATTATTATCAATATCTGTAAAAAGTTCACTTGAGGTAATAGCTTCCCTGAGTCTGGCTAGTTTTTTTAGATAGAAAACTACTGGTGAAATGCATCATTTCAATATTCTTCATGACCCCGTTTTGGCTTATTGGATTTCTTTATTGGTAGTAATAATGACATCTAACTTAACTAGCATACTAAGCCCTTAAGGATGGAATTATTGATATAAACAAGCCATAGAGAAGTGGGGAAGCAAGAGCCCAGCTGTTATGGTAAGAATGAGGATATCAGCTCATAATGGTGTTTCACTTGATTGAGAAAGAAAATACTTAAATGATTTAATTTTGACTAACAAATTATAGTTAAATTCATGGAATTGAGGAACAGTGAATGCTTGCCAAAGTATAAGTATAATTACCATTTTGAAATGAGCTTTGCGAGTGGTTTATATCTGTAAATGTCAGTATCTCTTTATGAGAAATTTTCCTTTTGATTTTTGTTTCTCTTAATGTTCTCTTCACAGACCTTGAAACCGTGTGAGGGCGGTCAGCACAGCCGGCAATGACAAGTCTGAATAGTAGCCATGCCGAGAAAACTAATGATATGCCAAAACCATCAACCCCCAAAGTGCAGGTCCAAAGGTCACTTTCACGAGATACCATCACCATTCACTTCTCAGCATCTGGGAAGGAAGAGAAAGAGGAGGAGGAGGAGTTCAGGGAGCCTCCTGAAGAATTAGATGACCAAAGCATTGTAACTGCTCTTGAAGCCAAGGAAGACCTGTTCTTTGAACGTGGGCACCATGACTTTGCTGGCCCTGCTACCTCACCTGTCATGGCAGTTGTACAGTCTGTGTCCTCCCCTCCTCCTGTTTTGCCCGTTGCTGAGAATGCTGTAAAATCATTGGAATCCTCTCTGTCCCCAGCCTCTTCTCCATCAGGTCCCATAGTGAGCTCACCTAGTGTGTCATCGCTATCAGAGCAGAAAACCAGTTCCTCCTCTCCATTGTCCTCCCCTTCCAAGTCTCCTGTCCTGTCATCCAGTGCCTCTTCTTCCACCCTTTCTAGTGCAAAACCCTTCATGAGCCTTGTCAAGTCCCTCTCAACAGAGGTGGAGCCAAAAGAATCCCCACAGCCCCCCAGGCACCGGCACTTGATGAAAACTTTAGTCAAGTCTTTGTCTACAGATACTTCCAAGCAGGAGCTGGACACTCTATCCTATAAGCCACCTGACTCCAAACTGAATCTGCACCTCTTCAAGCAGTTTACTCAGCCACGAAATACCAACACAGGGGGAGATTCCAAGACGGCTCCTTCTTCCCCCTTGACTTCTCCCTCGGATACACGATCCTTTTTTAAAGTGCCCGAAATGGAAGCTAAAATCGAAGATACTAAACGGCGCCTTTCTGAAGTCATCTATGAGCCTTTTCAGCTCCTTAGCAAAATTATGGGGGAGGAAAGTAGTAGCCACAGGCCCAAAGCCTTATCTTCAAGTGCTTCAGAGCTCTCCAATCTTTCCAGCTTGAATGGCCACTTGGAAAGCAATAACAACTACAGCATCAAAGAAGAAGAATGCGACTGGGAGGGTGATTGTGAAGGCAGTGACTCTAATGTCAGTAAGAGTGAATACCCCAAGCAGCCCTCTGAAGAGTTGGTAAAGGAGGCAGAACTTCAGGGTTCTCAAGTCAGCAGCATCAAGGATGCAAGTGCAAAGACTGCCTCTTCAGTACTTGAAAAATGTTCTTTGTCTGCCTTAGTGAGCAAAGAAGATGAAGAGTTTTGTGAGCTGTACTCTGAGGACTTTGACCTGGAAGCTGAAGAAGAAAATAAAATTGATAAGCCCCTAGACATTTCTCTCAAGCCTGGGATGCTTGAGGAAAATAATACCATACTTGACAGTGAACATGAAATGAATTTGTACATGCAGCAGCCTAAACTACCAATGAAGACACTATACTTCCTTATTTTGTTAGTCTATGCGTACCTTATACTCCCTCTCCCCAATTATGTGAGTGGACTCTGCTTGGGATTTGGCCTTGGATTTATGATTGCAGTCTGTGTGATTTGGTTTTTTACACCACCAAGTGCTCATAAATATCACAGGCTACATTCAAGCCTAAAACACTGGAATACAGAATCTCTGGATATCAAAGAACCGGAAATTCTGAAGGTGAGAATTCTTAACTGATCTTTTTCTTAAGAAGCAAGTGGTTGTGATTCCAGCATCCTTGAGACAGGTGAGCATCATTTAAAGTGGTAGTGTTCCATTGAGCTCTGGAGATGGGAAGACAAATCTCTCCACCCTCACATTACCAGACGGTATATGTAATTTGTTTTTGTAAACTCTGCAATATACTATCTTCAATGTCAGCTTATGCACTTTATGGTTATTTCCTTAACTATTACCAGAAGGAGAATGTACAAAGAGAATCAGTATATAGGGAACTTGATCAAGAAAGGAAACAAAATTGTCACCCTAAACTTCAGGGCTTTAAAAGATACCCTTACAGCAGCTAGGTGGCCAGGCTTTGAGTCAGGAGGGCTGAAGTTCAAATCTGGTCTCAAACATTTCCTAGTTGTGTGACCCTGGGCAAGTCACTTAACCCTGTTTGCCTAAAAAAACAAAAAAACACTATTATCTTGTAAGAGTCACCCCATGAAGAAGGCAAATGACACAAGTTGGCCCAATTTTTTAGTGGAAACAGTAGTCTTGAGTGTCTAAATTGCCTTGCTTTACAGACATACATTGTCACTCACTTACCTGGGTCCCTTTGCTTAGTGGCTTGTAGCTCTTAGATTTGAAGATTTAAGGAAGTTTTATTAATGATCTTTCCACAGTTGTGTACAGCAGAATAAGCCTTTCCAGGAAGTCCAATAATCTGTGGGTTGATTTTTCCAATTAAACTTCCTAGATATGCAAAACTCATAAGGTGTGCAGTTTGCTATCGTGAAATACTCATATTCTTATACTACTCCCCTGTAAACCATAAGTTTGTATTGCTGTGAAGCAGTCTATAGGATTAAAGGTCAATGAACTGGAAGAGACTTTCGAGTTTATCAACTTTAATTTTCTCATTTAGAGAGGATGAAAATGAGACCAGAGAGATTTAGTGACTTGTTCTTTGCCATTCAGTCAGTATTTGAACTCGGCACTTTTGACTGCGTTCAGCACTCTTTGTTTATTCCCCAGTGCTGTCCAGTTCATGTCACAAAAATTCATGTTTCTGTGTGGGCACAGGTACTGAGAGAAATGCAAATTTTAGCTAAGACAATCAGTAATATTAAGTGCTTCCTTTGTGCCAGATATTGTGACAGATGCTGGAAATATGAAATGAAAAATGAAGCTGTTCCTGCCCTCAGGAAGCTTATGTTTTCTTAAAGGAGACAGTATCAAAATATGTGCATATACATATATGTGTGTGTCTGTGTAGTAATTTTGAGGAAAGTGCTTAGCAGCTGGAGGGAGATTGTGCTCAAAATGGCATTTATTTTTTAACCCTTACCTTCTGTCCTAGAATTAATACTCTGTGTATTGGGTTCCAAGACAGAAAAGCCATACGAGGCTCAGGTCTGCCCATCCCTAGGCCTGATTTTTCAATCCATTGAGCCACTCAGCTGCCCCTAAAGACTGATTTTAGAAGGAAATTGTGGATTCTTATGACTAACATGAGGAGGGAGAGCATCCTAGGCCAGTGCAAAGATACGGAGGTAGGAGGTGGAGCATTGTATGAGAGGAACAGCAGGGCAACTATTTTGGCTGAACTCTAGAGAAAATCAAGGTGGTATAATGTATACTTTAGCTGGAGAGGTGGTTTACCAGGTTATAAAGGACTTGAGATGCCAAACAGAAGAGTTTATATTTAAATCCTGAGGCAATTGGAAATTGGAAATTATATGAACTAATGCAGAGTGAAGTTTGCAGAACCAAAGAACAAATGTGACTACCACTTTATAAAGGAGAATTACAGAAGATTAGGAACTAATGTCCATTTAACTCTAGAAGACTGAATCAGCTTTCCATCTCTTGACAAGAGAGATGATGAACTCGAGATTAGAATGAAACTTACATTTTTCAGACATGGTCAATGTGTAGATTTCTTTTTATATGACTACTTATTTGTTACAAGGGACCATTTTTGATGTAGGAGGGGAGGCCTGGGGGAGAAAAGGTTTAGTTATAGAGATCAGAAATAAAAGAATGTCAATAAATCAGAAAAATGACACCAAAAACAGAAGAGACCAGAAGGAATTTCAGAAGGAGACACAAACAAAGCCATAATAGAGCTAAAAGTTTAAAAAAAATTTTTTTTTAATTCAAACAATATATAATGAAGATTCCTGGGCTCTCAAACATTCCTAGTCCCATATACTTGGTAATATTTTTCTGTTCTTCTTTGTATTGGAAGGAAAATATTTATGTTTTGTGTTTGTTACAATTAGCAAGCAAAATTTTATTGAAGAAAAAAAAAGAAAATCACTTTCACAGCAGTGTGGAGGGTAAATTGGAGAGGGAAGAGATCTAAGGCAAGGAGACCAATGAGGGGACTCTTAGAGTAGTCCAGGTGAGAAGATGATGTGAATCTGAGTTAGGGTGATAATTCTGGAATTGAGAAAGAAATGATTGAGAGATAACTTTAGAAGCAGAATTGATAAGACTTAGCTGTGAATTGAATATGGGGGAGAAGAAAAGGTAGTGCATGGAAGATGATTCTGAGATTATGAGCCTGAGTTTGAATAATGGGACGGACAGTGGTCACGGGACAGAAACAGAAATCTGGAAAAGGGGTAGGCTTGAAGGGAAAGAATAAATTCTGTTGCAGACATATTGAGTTTGATGCCTATGGGACATTCAGTTGGAATCATTCAGTGGGCTTTTTTTTGTTGGACTGGTGCCCAAGAGAGGAGCACTAGGTGTTTAGATCTCTGGATCATAGATTTCAAAGACCATTGAGTACAACCTACTCATTTTGCAGTTGAGAAGACCCAGACTCTGAGAGGCTAAGTGTCTTACTTGGGGGTCACACATCTAATAAGTGTCTGAGTCAGGATTCAAATTCAGGTTTTCCTCTTCCATTACTATGTACTGCCTCTGTGGGATCTGGGAATCATATGCAAAGAAATGGTGATTGTAATTGTGAGACCTAATAAAGATACTGAGAGAAAATGTAGAGAGAGAAGTGGGTTCATACACTCACAGGTAGATGGGGTGAGATATAAGATCATCCCTCAGAGGAGACTGAGAAGGGTCCTTTGACTTCATGTGGCTTACGTTGGGGAAATAGGACACTCACAATTAGCTGTGATACAAAGCATGTGCTTGAGAAGTGCCAAAAATGTGTTAGGGGAAACCTAATGAGAGGAAAGGTCATTCATTACTGGCAGAGAGGAGATCAAGGAGAGCCCATATTGGCCCTAGACGGATTCCCACTCTTGCAAGTGAGTAGGGCAAGACCGATAGTCAAACTTCCTCCATTATCTTCAATCACTATAATACCAGAGGTTTCAACGACCAGTAACTGACTCACTGTGACCATGAACAAGGCATTTAACACACTCTGAGCAACACTGTTTTTTTACCAAGATAAAAATAGAGTGGACTTGGCACCTGTCTAACTCATGAGGTGAAAATGAGTGTTTTAGTGCCCTGAGATTTTGGTGAACAATTTTGCTTTACTTTTCTACCATACTCCACAGATTCTTATTCTTTTTATGAAGCAACTGGGTGGCTCAGTGGATAGAGAGCCAGGCCTGGAAATGGGAGGTCCTTGGTTCAAATCTGGCCTTGGACACTTCCTAGCAATGTGACCTTGGACAAGTCACTTAACCCCCATTGCTTAACCCTTACTGCTCTTTTGCCTTGGAACCAATACTTATTGATTCTAAGATAGAAGGTAAGGGTTTAAAAAAAAAAAAAGGTACCTACCTCCAGAATATCTCTTCAAACCTTTTTCTCTGTTCACACAGCTTTAGGCCCTTATCTTTTCTTGCCTGGACTATTGCAGTAGTTTCCTAATTGTTCTTTCTGCCTCAGTGCTCTCCCTTTGCCTGTTTCATCCTTCATACAGTTGCCAGTGTGCTTATCTAATCTATACCATACTCAGGAGATTCCAATGATTCCTTGCTGTTTCAAATATGGACATCTTTGTTTAGCTTTAAAAATCTTTTTCTACCTATCTCCAGGCTACTTTTCCAACCTTATTATGTGTTACACCTCTTCTCCCCCATTCTATGGCCCAGCTACACAGGTCATCTTCCTGTTCCTCCCGTACCACCCTCCAATTTCCTTTTCCATGCCCTTCTCTTTGTCACCAATGCCTGAAATATTCCTAAACTCACTTCCTATTTGTGGAATATCTCCTGTTTCTTTCCTTGGGCCACCTTCTTCATGCTCCACCTTTTCCTGATTCTCCCCTTTTCCCTTTTATTTTATATTTCTTTATTTTCCTTATACTTATGCATGAACACGCTGTATTCTTCTCCACTCCCAAAAGAATGGAAGACCCTTGAGAACAGAGAACATGTCCTTCAATTGCTCTCGTATCCTTCATTCTAAGCACAGTGTCCCTCTCAGTTGGAGTATAACCTGGCATTTGTCAGTGGGATTAGAGAGGAGACAAATGCAAAAAGAGATGTGGGTAGAAGGGCAACACCAACAACTAATTTATGTGGGAGGTGAGGATGAGAGGGGAAAAGTAAAAAATGACTCCTTACATTTTGAGCCTGAATGAATTCGAGGAAGTCATGAGTCTAGATTTTGGTGGAAAAGGTAAGTCAGTTCTTGCCTAAAGGCAGGAAAACTCATGAATTAATTAGAAATCTCATTCAGTCTTATAGTCTAAGGCTTCTATATTTGTGGATGCTTAATTTAGGCCCACTTTTTTGGATGGGAGGGAAGCTATAGCTGATAATTACCTTTTTTAAAAATAATACCTATAAGACTTATGTTCTTGCTTTTCATTTCCAGACTTCCCCCTTTCCCATTTTCATTAGTGTATACTGTCCTAATTTCTAAGTTATGCTGATTCAGTTATGAAATATTTGGATTATCAGAGGCTTCCAAGATCCCATAGAACAGTGCATTAAATCCCCCCTACCCCCCAAAAAACCCAACCTTACCTTCTGTTTTAGTATCAAGTTTAAGACTTAAGAGTGGCAAAGGCTCTTCGGGTTAAGTGGGTTAAATGACTTGCCCAGGGTAACACAGCTAGAAAATGTCTGAGGCAATTTTTGAAGAACAATATATTTCCATAAAATACATAGTAACAACTCTATAAGCTTACCAGGCTCTCCTAGTTGCTAAAGATCCAGTCAAATACAGCTGAGTGTATCATAGATAAAATTGGGGGACCTGGAATGGGGGAAGGTTAAGAAGGAGCCTAGTGTCAAACCAAAAAGTCGTCTTCCTCAGCACTCTCACCTCCTTACATCAGTATAAATGTTTCTTCAGAGCCTCTTCACTCTAGGATTTCCCCCCTCCTCAGTTGTATTGTATTGGAAAAAGTCTGATGGGGAAAATAAGGTTATTTCTCAGATCCATTAGCTTTTTTTTTTTTTTTTTAAAGAAGTTGGTGCAACTTCTGAGGAAAGTGACAAGCCTAGGCACTATGTTATTATGTGAAATGGAACAAAAGTGACTCATTCTGCCGAGTTGTTGCTAAGTGTTTTTGATAAAGTCATAATTACCACCTTGCTTCTACCTGAATTTTATGCCAATCTCAACAAGTCAGTCCTAATTTTAGCAGAGTAAAAGAGAAATTATTCATAGCAGAACCATATTATTTGTGCTATTCTGAATGACTCTATTTCAGTATCATAGAACTTTAAATCTAGAAGAGATTTCAGAGATCACTTAGTCTAACTTTCTCATTTTACAGATCAAAAAACCAAGGCTTAGAAATGACTTGTCTCTGGTGACATAGCTAATTAATAGCTGAGCCACAACTCATACCCTATCCTACTGACTCTCAGCTCGGGGTTCTTTTCACTGCTGTCTCTGAATGTCTGAATGAGTGATTGAATTTGCTAGCTGCATATTATGTGTAAAACATTGACAGTATAAATTTAAAAATTGTAGGCAATCCTGCTCTTAAGGAGCTCACATTCTAATGGAGGAGATAATTCGTATTAGAGGTCTAAGACTAACTCCAGTTCTTATTTTCATTGATAATCCCCCATGCCAGGAACTCTCTTCTCTTCTTATCTCTACCTCCTAGCTTCCCTGGCTTCCCTGGCTTCCTTCAAATCCCATCTGAAATCCCATTTTTTTCAAGAAGTCTTTCCTGCAGGGACAGCTAGGTAACACAGTGGATAGAGCATCAGGCCTAGAGTTGGGAGGATCTAGGTTCAAATCTGGTCTCAGACACTTCCTATCTCTATGACCTGGGGCACTTCACTTAACCCCTACCTCCCATTGCCTAGCCCTTGCTTTCCCTTCTGACTGAGTTATTACTAAGATAGAAAATAAGGGTTAAAAAAAAAGACTTTCCTGCTCCTAGTTAATGCTGGTGCCTTCCCTCTGAAATGATCTCCAATTTATCTTGTTTGTACATACTTATTTACATGTTGTCTCCCCAATTTGCCTGGAGCTCCTTGAGGACAGGGACTGTTTTTTGCTCTGTAGATGGAAGGCAGTTGGCATTTGGTAGGAATAACTGGCTCTTCTCCTCAGGGGTTGCTTTTCTAGATAATGGCTTCAAAGGACTGGACCAGCAGCAGGGCCAGTTGTCTGAAGCGACTCTTTCTGGGGCCCTTGGGCTTACCTGCCCATTGGTGGCAGTCGGCCAGCAGGAGCAAACATGAATCTTAGAAAAAATTTTATTTTGATCAGCTCAGTTTGTAATGTCAAGGTAATTTAACAGTTGTCCCTCAATAATTTGCCTGCATTTAAAGACTTCCATGTGATTTAATGTGATTTACCTTATATATCTGGATATTTAGACAATATACTGTATACTCTCTTTTGAATAGCTTTGTACCATTCTCTTATGTAAGGACCTAGAGCTAACCTATTTCAAACTTAGGGTGCTTGAGTTACTAGTCTCCCTACAAAATCTAGCTCAGGTGTCTTGAAGGGTGGCCTGGGTTTCTGAAGAAAATCCAGAGCCTGTGGATCATGAGCTCTGGTAGGTCTTACCAAACTGTAAAAATTTTGAGTTCACACTTGGCAATGAAATGTATCTGCTATCCAAGGACTAACAACTTTGCATGAAGAAGCTCAAAAGGCTACCAAAAATTTTTTTCCCAATGGAAATTCAAGCAATTAGAAAGACCTATCTGCTTTAATGGAAGGAATATCCATATAGATATTTGAGAATAAAATGTGTTGGTTAATGTTAGGGAGAGGGGGGAAATTTGGACATATGATTTTATATGTATAAGGGATGCTCAACATGGAACCATTTCCACCAATGAGTTTGTCAACTCTTTTCCAATTTACTGAGTGGCCTGGAACATTGGTAGGTTAGATGTACTTGCCAGTGATCACAGTTTGTATATGTCAGAAGTAGGATTTCAGCCTACATCTTTTTAACTCGAAGGCCAGCTATCTTCTTAAGAGATACTTACAGGGGGGTAGCTGGGTAGCTCAGTGGAGTAAGAGTCAGGCCTAGAGACAGGAGGTCCTAGGTTCAAATCCGGACTCAGCCACTTCCCAGCTGTGTGACCCTGGGCAAGTCACTTGACCCCCATTGCCCACCCTTACCAACCTTCCACCTATGAGACAATACACCGAAGTACAAGGGTTTAAAAAAAAAAAAAAAAGAGATACTTACAGGGACATCTAGGTGGTTCAGTGAATTGAGTACCTATTCAGGCCTAGAGTTGGGAGGACCTGAGTTCAAATTTGGCCCCAGACACTTCCTAGCTATGTTTCCCAGGGTAAGTCACTTAACCCTGTTTGCCTAGCCCTTGCCTTTCTGTCTTAGAGTTGTTATTAGGACAAAAAATAATGGTCATTTTTTTTTAAAGGAAGAAAAGATATTTAGAACTGAAGGGGAATCATCGGTCATCTAGTGTGTAACCTCACTTTATAGAAGAAACTGAGATTCCCTAGCAGCTAAGTGGTTTGCCTGAGGTCACATAGGTAGTTAGCATCAAAGCCAGGATTCAAACTTAGACCTACTGATTCTAAGCATAATAGTCTTTTCAGTAGAGCAAATCCCATGATGCCTATCAAGAAAGCAGATTTTTAAAAAGTGTTTAATTGAAAAATACTATACGATGCCAGTTCTGTTATCTCTCTAGCCCCAGTATTCTTTCCCTTACAGCACATAGGTATCTTTAGCTAATTTCTACTTCTCTTTGGATCCATTATGGCACAGTGCACAGTCAGCCATTAATTCATCTAAACCAGGGGTCAGCAACCTTTCTGGCTGTGAGAGCCATAAACGCCACATTTTTTAAAATGTAATTTCGTGAGAGCCGTACAGTGCTCACAGTGCGCTCCTGTAACAGTGCCTGGAAAAAAATTGACTTTATGGCTCCTGCAGAAAGAGCCATACGTTGCCGACCCCTGATCTAAACCCTTCTTTAGACTGTTTATGTTTTTGGTCTGAGGCTTTAGCCTTCTTAGAATAATGAATTCCCAAAGTTTACTACCCTCATTGTGTAAAGATAGTTGTTTTAGACAAATAGCATTGTTTTTTTCTTTATTTTAATATGTTAATGCTTAGCAGGTCTGTGGTCACTTATGCTATGTCCTTCATTCATTTGTGAACATTTGTCCTCTCAATTTCTTTCTAGACCGAAGAGCCCGAAATGTTTTTATTTATTTATTTATTTTTTGGCGTCTCGTTGGTCATTTTAGAGCAGTGGTTCCCAAACTTTTTTGGCCTACTGCCCCCTTTCCAGAAAAAATGTTACTTAGCCCCCTGGAAATTAATTTTTTTAAATTTTAATAGCAATTAATAGGAAAGATAAATGCACCTGTGACCATCATCGCTTCCCTGGATCGATGCAGCACCCACCAGGGGATGGTAGTGCCCACTTTGGGAATCACTGTTTTAGAGTAATACTTGAATGTAGAGTAAGGATTCTTAACCTTTTTCATTTTAGAAAATTCTTTTGGCAATCTGAAGCCAAAAGCATAAAAATATGAAGGAAATAATTATGTTGAAATATAATTATCAAAAGCAAAATCCACTATCTCCCCCTAAAATCTTTCCATGGGCCCCTAGATTAAAAACGCCTGATTTAGCCAATCAGATAATTGCTAGTCTATAAGTTTTGCATTAACCACTTATTTTCCTAAAAGAGATATATACTTATTCCCTTATTATATATGTTCTTCATAACTCAGATACAAGTTTTATATATGTTCTTCATAACTCACATACAAGTCTTAGCAGGTAAATACTATGCATTATTAGAGTAGTGATTTACTTTAATATCTCTAATAGAGATTATTATTTCTTTTGCCAGAGCAAATTAAAATATCTAATTATTAGGTTAATCAAATATATTTGTGCATTGCTTTTATTGTACTCTATATATAGACAAATCTCTTGAGAAGCAGGAATTTTAGACTTATTTTCTGTTCTCTGGATATATGAGTATTATACACACACAAATAGGAATATTAAACAAAATAACTGTCAATGAATTATATGCTCCTCAAATACAGGCTCTCAAATTTGGCTATTGCCAGGATATGGCTTGTGAGTTTTATACCATGGACGTTAGAAAGCTGCAGCATATTGCCGGGGATGAGTTATGCAACAGAAATGATGGATAAAAGACATTATTAAGGACATGTGTGACTAAAAAGGAAGGAGGTGCTGTGCATGGAGAGAGTGTGAAGGATAACAGATGGGCAGCCCAAATGCTCTTCTCTGTGTCCACAAAACATTAAGAGAACCAGAGGGATGTGTACAGCCTGTTGGATGCATCCTTTTTGGAGACTTTTATAGAAAGATATGGATGAGAATCACAGGATAAGAAAATGTGGAAGAACTGCAATTGACAGTAGTTGAGGCAGTACCTACATTGGTGAACACAAGCCCTTTGAAGTCTCTCTTATAAATGTATATTGTGGGGAGATTTTGGGGTGGAAGGGGAGCCTAATTAGCATCAGAAACCACAATGGGTTATATAGCCATATATAAGTAGTCTTAACTTGTTGAATCACTAAAGAAAAAAACCAAGTTCTCAATCCTGAATATGTTTTTAGGTAAAAGTAATGTGATTTTGTTTCCTTACTCATAGAAGAAGCCATTGCTATTAAAAGCTAAGTTATCACTTTATTATTCTTAAGTGACTTCTGCCCTTCCACTGGGAGAGGAAATCTTTTTAAAATCACATCAATATGTCAGTGAAGGGTCAGCTCTCAGCCTGGAAATGGAGCGATGATTATTTCATGTCTTACACCACCAGCATGACTTTTGACGAATTGTCGAACTTATTTGTATCTCCATTTTCTCATCTGTAAAAGGAAGACACTGGACTAGATGACCTCTAAGGTCTCTTCTAGCTGTAAGTCTTTGAATTTTATGATCTGAATAATTAAGCTTTTCATAAAAGGTTATAAAATGAGAGAACTCTGTCAGTAGTAGGGAGCAAGTTTCATCAGCCCTCTTCTGTGATTTTTTTTTTTTAGTTTTAGTGCATTTTTTAAACATTTTGAGTTTTTAAATCTTATAAAATTTTAAAATTGAATTTATTGCCAGTCCTTGATTTCCAACATGGTTATGCAGTTCCTAGTGCAAGATGTAGAAAACATATTTTGTTTTTATTGGATAGATCCCGATATAGCCAAATATTTTTAATAGCTTTTAAAAAGTGGTTGCTAGAAAGACTAAATAAGAGAGTAAGGCTTTATTGCATACAGACTGCCTGATAGTTTAGGTAGAAGATGCCTGGGTTGCTCAGAATGGACACTCCCTCAACAAACATGGATGTAGCTCTTTTCTAGCTTAGTAGATAGACACAGCAGTCATTAATCATGGCCTATTTAGTGAGAGATATCTCAGGACAGAGTCTGCCCTTCTAATAGGAACATATTCCTGTCACTGGGCCCAAACTTGGCAGTTTCTAACTGAGTAGGACTTTCAGAGTTTATGCTCTTTTGGTATAATGTTTGAGAAGAGACTAATATAATATGTCCATGTTACATGTTTTTTTAATATAATTTTTAATGTTATTAATATCTTTTGTTTTTATATCATGTCATTTCTGTATGGTCACTCTTCACCCAATGGGCACTATCCTTATTAAAAAGAAAAAATGTTAAGCAAAACTAACCAGGAGTTCCTGACAATACATAAAAAAACATTTCTAACAGCATATGCATCATTCTATACCATTGTCCCTCATCTCTTCCCTAAAAAAAGGATGCTATATTTAATTATCTATTCCCAGGGGTCAAGATTGGTCTAAGAATCACTGAGTTTGGCTTTGCTTTAATTTTTTCATACATTATTAGAATCATTGTGTATTAATGTTCTCCTGGTTCTGTTTTACTCTATTCAAGGCTTTCTATAGTTCTCTGAATTCCTCATTGTCACAGCCATTTCCCAAGTAATGGGTATCTACCAAAGGTTTTGTAGTTTTATAGTAATGGGCTTCTAACTACTTTAGTTTTTTGTAGTTTTTCTATCTTTGACCTCCTTGGGATACATGCCCAGTAGTGGAATTGCAGGGCCAAAGTTTGAGTAAAAGAGTTACTTTTAATATTCTCAACATTTTGGGAAGAACTGGGGGAAAGATGAGAAGGGAGGGAGAAGGAAAGGGAAAGAGGGGGGGGAGTGTCAGCATCTTCTGTTTTCTAAATAACTACAGAATACTTCGTGTTTTTCATGTGTTCATAATGTGCCCAAATGTTTAAACCTGAGGAGGGTAACTTTAGATGTGGAGGATGTTCAGAAGATTGTCACTGGTACACTTAATTTTAGGACAACTTAGTGGTAGATATCTAGACTTGCCCATTTGAGTCATCTTTGAGTGGATCTGTAGCCTTTCTCAAAGTTATTCATTTGCTCCAAGTAGTACTATAATCATTAATCAGAAACAGTTTTGAAGAACTCAAATATCCATCAAACTCTTCTCTAAATGTTGACCTTTTAAAATTGCACTGTCATGACAGGAAACTTATTTCACAACTTCATCTTGTAAAATCTTAAAGGTATTGGGTAATATTCTCAGTAGGAAAAAATGATAAGTAAATTCCTGAATTAGTACTCCACATTTACTTCTTCTTTCAAGGCTAGTCTTTTTTTTCTTTCTTTCAAACCTCATTGATGTCTTTTGCTTTTTATACCACAGCCGTCTCCCAATAAATCACCTCCACCAACTCATCTCAAGGCTGGACCTATTAAGAAAGATATTCTGGAAAATTCATTTAATAATCTCAAGCTTCTTCAACAAAAAAAAAAAGGGTTATTTTTTTAACAACTGAATTCTACTGTTGGTTCTGTAGATAGGTTCCTCAAGATAGGAAACATAATTACGAGGACTGAAAATTATTATCAGCCAGGCATGGTGGTACATATCTGTAATCCCTGCTACCAGAAAGTCAGAGGTTGGTGGATCTTGTGAGCTTAGGCATTCTGAACTGCAGTAGGCTTTGCCATTGAGTATCTGCATTGTTTGGCATTCATATGGTGAGCTGTTGGGATCAGAGGTCCACTACTAGGCTGAGCAGATCAAAGTTCCTGTGCCAGTCAGAGTGAGATTGGGTATGAGTAGCTCCTGAACTTCTAGCCTGAGTAATAGAGAAACTCAGTCTTCTTTTAAGAAAAAGAAAATGAATGTCATCGAAGCAAGGAGACGTGTATGAATGGTAGGAATTAGTAGGCTGCATCACATAACCAACAAGCAATTTCAAAGTAGAAAAAAAGAGTAAAAGATATTATCAGGAAAACATATGATAGGAAAAGAAGATGGACAGGCCAGGTGATGAAGGGGAAGGATTACCAGTGGACAGTTTTAAGTGCTCAACTAGTATCCTTGTGATAATAGGGGAAAAGGAGTAAGGCCTACAGCATGTTGGGTTGACCTCCTAGGTTGAACTTAGGTGAACAGGTGAGAAAGAGTCACACTGGATGGAAGGCTTGAGTGGATTACAATTGGAAGAAATATCCACCTCAGTACTGGAGATCACATATCCAATTGAGTATTTAAGAGTTCTGCTTTTGTGAAAACCACCAGTGCCTATTAACTTGTGAAAATATGTATGAATTTCCTCATATCTGTCACATTACACCAAGGAGCCAGTTTGATCTTTTCCTCAAGTGACATCTTTGATTGAGACATTGACACTAAAGCTCAGAAATGATTTTTCTGTTTTCCAGGATTCGTGATTTTGTCCCATTGGTGTCCCTCCATCCACCAAATCAGATTATATCCCCACTCTGTACTGGTAGATGATCCATAGCAATGACTGGCTGAAGAATCCATCATACTGCAGCCAACCTTTTCCCAAGCCCTTTCAAAGTTATCAAGGCTGGTCCTCCATCTGTTGTTGCAGGAGTTTTTCCAACTTGATGGTACTTACTAAAGCTCTTGCCTTGCCAGACCCATGTCATCTCATGTTTCAGTGAGGCATCAGGGTAGAACTTTTTTTGGAAGAAAAATTAACACAGTTGATTAATAGGGGTAAAAATCAACTCAGTTGATTAATAGGGTTTTTTTTTAATCTTTAGTACGAACATATTAGTAGATGAGATAATTATGTTACCATACACATTTGTCAAGCAAAGGATGGCCCATTGTGACCCAGTGATTTCCTTTTTGCTTAGAAAAAATGTACTACTTGGAAAAGAGGATGAGAGACGGAGGGAGGAATGAGCCAATATATCTTAGATCTCAAGCTGAGAATTTCAAATGTTTATATTCTTTATATTTTGACTTTACACAGAGAATTCAGTTCAACATATATTTATTAAGTATCTTTTATGTATCAAATGCTGTATTAGAAGCTGGGAATAGGAAGACAAAAATGAAACATATCTTGACCTCAAGAAGCTTATATGTTCTGCCAGTGGATGGGAAATTGTTGTGCTGGTAATTATTTTTTAAATTTAATCCAGAGCAATCATCATTTGACATAAAATAGCATAAATCTACCAAAACAAATTAATTATTTTTACCTCTAATTTTTTAGCTATTAATAGTGTGCAGGAGATTTAAGGAGTTCTTAAATTTTAGTGATTTTTAAGTTGCTGGAAACCAACTCCTTGAATGTGATTTTAGAGGCCTAGAATTCCAGGTATAATCTGTTAGTGAAAATTTTGGGGAAGCTTGAAATGAATAGGCAGGAAACATGATGCTTATAAAGTATTTTTGAGAATTGCCTTCCTAAACCTCTGAGCTAACCCACACACAGTGGTTGGGTCAGTGAGTCATTATAGCCACAAATGAAAGTCTCCTTACATTACTAATGCCACCTGATTTTTTTTTTATCCATCCAGCTCACTTGTTTCAATGGGACACTCCCATGGCAATGCCAGAGAAAAGAAAAATAGAGTCGACTATGATTTTGAAATCTTCATACCGATACTATTTTTGTATGTTGCTGTTTTTTATAATTGAAGATCCTACTACTGTCAGTGATTGCTATCTTAAGGTGTAGATAAAAAAAACAAAAACAAATATCTGCAGTGATTAGTATTTATCCTTAATGAGATTCCAATATTTATATTTTGAGTGTGTCTAACATAATAATACTTTATTATTAACCAGGAAGTACATAAAAACCCTCTTACTTTGTGTGTTCCAACTCTGATGGGCTGGCCATATTGTCTGAATGCCAAACATGTTTGACTAAAAGACTGTTTTACAGAGAACTCACACCAGGCAAGTACCCAACCACAGGTCAGAAGAAGACATACAAGGACACTCTCAAGATTTCTCTGAAGAACTTTGGTATTGATTAGGAGGCATGGGAGACCATCTAACATGGTGTGCCCACATCACAGAAAGGGCTGTGTGCTTTGTGAGCAAAGCAGAATTTTAGTAGTTTCAAAGGAAACATAAAGACACACAAGTTTAGAGACATCTCCATTCCAAATGTTCCTAGGGGCTATTTGTGCCTGACATGTGGCAGAGCCTTCACAGCTTGTATTGGTCTGATCTGGCACGGTTGAACAATTGTACATTGACTCTGATATAATGATGTCATTTTGGTTCTCTTCAAATATGAAAGGCAACAACTAACCAACAACCAGTTGCATGGCTTTGGACATGCTTAGTTTTGGGGCTTAGTTTCTCCTTCATAAAAATGAAGAAATGATCTCATTGGTCCTCTCAGTTCTGACATCCGATGCTGTCATAAGAATACTTGGCAAGTTGTGCTCTTCAGCAGTGGCTTCTATAATGCCATAGTTATGTAAGAGAAGGAAACAATTTTTCTCAACTTCATCCAGAGGCTACACAGTTAGTAGGGTAAGTAGTTAGCATTTGAAAGAATGTAGCTGGACTGATAGCTAACCTGGAGACCAGAGTTGAAATGTGGCCTCAGGGGGCAGCTGGGTAGCTCAGTGGATTAAGAGTCAGGCCTGGAGATGGGAGGTCCTGGGTTCAAATCTGGCCTCAGACACTTCCCAGCTGTGTGACCCTGGGCAAGTCACTCAACCCCCATTGCCCACCCTTACCACTCTTCCACCTAGGAGCCAATACACAGAAATTAAGGGTTTAAAAGAAAGAAAGAAATATGGCCTCAGAAACTTCCTAGCTGTGTGACCATGGGCAAGTCACTTAACCCTATTTGCCTTGCTCTTGGCCTTCTGTCTTACATTTGTTACTAGGACTGAAAGTAGTGGTGGAAGGAAGGAAAGGAAGGAAGGAAGAAAATTGCATTTTTAAATACTCTTACCTTCCATCTTAGAAGCAATACTGCATATTGGTTCCAAGGCAGAAGAGCTGTAATGGCTAAGCAATGGGGTTAACTGACTTGCCCAGGGTCACACAGCTGGGAAGTGTCTGAGGCCAGATTTCAACCCAGGACCTCCAGTCTCTAGGCCTGGATTTCAATCCACTGAGCTACCCCGCTGCCCCAGAAAATTACATTTAAAACTCTCTGAACTAACCTACCCTCAATAGTTGATCCAGTGAGTCACTTTAGCTACAAATGAAAATCTCTTTATATTACTAATGCAACCTGATGTTTTCTATCCATCCATCTCAATTGTTTCACTAAGACCGCTCCCAGTGCCAGAGAAAAGAAAAACAGAGTTGACTATAATTATGAAAGAAAGAGAATGAGAGAAAGAAGGAACCTAACCTGTGTTTGAATTTGATCTTCCCAACCAGAAAACTGCATAGATTAAGGGGACCCTACTGGATATGTTTTTGGGACATCCAGTTTGACATGTGCAATAGGTAATTGGTCATGCTGGATCATAGCTCAGATAAAAAGATCAAGGCTGGAAATTTAGACTTAACATGCATATGTCTCCTGATTATTAAACCCGTGGAAAGCCACTGAAATTATTACCCACAAAGATAGAAGAGAAGGGAACCTAAGGCAGGAGCTTGGGCAACACTCCCTGGGATACAATATAGATGATATTCAGTAAAAAAGCCTGAGAAGGAGGAGTCAGACTATTAAGACGAGTATCATAAAAATAGTAGAGACTATCCAGGTCCTCTATGTCAAATACAGCAGATAGATAAAGAAAATGGAGGACTGAGAAAATCAGTTTGATAATATAACAGCTAGTCTTTACATAGTGCTTTAAGGCTTACAAAGCTTTTTACATGTATTGTCTCATTGAACCCCACAACTACCCTATGAGGCAGGTGCTATTTTTATATGCATTTTAAAGATGAGGAAACAGGAAAAAAGATGTTAAGTGACTCACTCAGGGTTACATGGCTAATATCTAAGGTAGGACTTGAACGCAGATTTTTATGACTCCAGGTCTAACACCTCTACTCCCACTGTGCCTTCTAACTGTTCATCACAATCTATAGGGGGCAGGTAAGGTGGCTCAGTGGACTGAGAGCCAGGCCTAGAAACAGGAGGTCCTGGATTCAAATGTGGCCTAATATAATTCCTAGTTGTGTGACCTTGGGCAAGTCACTTGACCCCCATTACCTAACTCTTACTGCTGTTCTGCTTTGGAACCTATACACAGTATTAATTCTAAGGTAGAAGGTAAGAGTTTTTTAAAAACAAACCAAAAAACCTCAGTAATATCTACAAACATGTATGTCAAGGTATTCAGTCTGCTAAAAATATGGTTAATCAATATAGCCCAAAATGACAATGCTTTGGCACTTGGCAGAGTGCAGAATCGTGTGTGTGTGTGTGTGTGTGTGTGTGTGTGTGTGAGAGAGAGAGAGAGAGAGAGAGAGAGAGAGAGAGAGAGAGAGAAATGATGCATTTTGGCAGATACCTTTGGAGAACATATAGCTCTCTGTATCTTCCCTGTTTGTGATCAGAATATTATTTTTAAACTTATGATTATTATTAAAGAGAAAGAAATATAGAAAGATATTATCAGCCTAACTACCCAAAGTCTGCAGCCACTTTGCTTCAGCTTCATCAGGTCCTGTGTGATTAGAATATTATTGAACAGGGTTATTTCTGTTCTCTCAAGGAATCTTGAATGACTTTTTAAATATAGGCTGGAGAGAACTTGTTGAAAAAGAGCCTGTAACAAGTAGCATTTTGTTTTCTTGACTCAAAAAGCTTTTTCATAATCAGCAATCAACATAATGGCTTCAGAGGTGTCCTTTATATCTTTCAATTCATTGTTGAATATCACTTGCAAAAGCCTTTTCCCCTCAGTAATCACATCCTTGACAATTCCCTGAATTAATGTATACATGATGCTTATGAAGATTTTGTATTCTCTCAGACCTCCTTTTTTTTTTGAATGAGATATGAGAATTTCTCACCGTTTAGTATCTTTCCCTTCTTGAGATAACATGGATATCAGTTCCTCAACATCACTACAATTTTGTCTCATTCAGCATGGATGTCATTGTTTTCCTCTTCTTTATTTTTTTCTTTTCTTTTCTTTTGCTTTCTTTTCTTTTCTAAACCCTTACCTTCTGTCTTAGAACCAATACAAAGTATTGGTTCTAAGGCAGAACAGCAGTAAGAGCTGGCTAGGCAATGGGAGTAGAGGGTAATGCTAACTGTTTTCCCTCTTCTGATCTCTTCTGTGCCATTTCTGATACTCTTCACCCCTAAATTTGTTCCTGATTCATGATGACAGTTTATTGAGGATGGAAGTTTTTCTTCCTCCCAAGCCTAGATCTGCCTCTGAAACTTCTATTCATTCTAACTCCAAGAAAAACCAATTTAATCCTTCTTCTATGTGAAAGTCTTTGAAAATCTTGAAGACAGTTCTCATTCCACCTCAAGTCTTAACTTGAGGCTAAAAGTTCCTAGCTTCTTCAAATGGAGCCTTTTGTGGACCTCCTATTTGGAGGTAGAGGGCTATAGTACAGGTCAGGTTTTGGAGTCATTCACAGTTAAGCCCTGCTACTTATTAGCCATGTTACAATAGATAAAGTCACCCTTTCCTTATCAGTTTCCTTCTCTGTAAAATGAGAAGGTTGGACAAGATGATCTCTGAAAAAAATTAAAGAAGGTGATTTCTGTTTAAAGCTATGATTCTGTCAGATCTTGTGATCTCATTGCCCTCCCTGCTTGGGATACATCTAGTTTGTAAAACTGGGTGGTGCCAAAGTCTTCCAAATGGAGTATCATAACTAGGGTGTAATATGATAGGACTATAACCTCTATCAACCTGGACCTTATGATTCTGTTCACTTTTTCAATTACTAAGAAGTTTGTGAAACCCCTAGGTCTTTTTTTCCTCTCACATTAACTGTTGTCTAACTCCTGAACTCATTCAGTTGATTTTCAAAATCTCACGTAAAGAGCTTTAGGCTTATCCCTACTGATTTTTGTCTTATTTTATTTGGTCTAGCATTTTACCATATTGAGACTTTGGGATCCTGATTCTTCTAGACATATTATGTATTTCTTCCAAGCTTCATGTCATTCATAGATTTGATAAGGGTACCATGTACTACTATATATCTTCATCACAGTCATTGATAAAGATGTTGACTAATGCAAGGCCATGGACAGAGATCTGTGGCTTTCTACTAGAGACATCTCTCCAGAGTTTGATTGATCCCTAAATCATACTGTTCAGTCAATGCTGAGTCTACCTTACTATCATCAGATCCCAAGTCTCCTTTCTCATCCCCCAAATGAGACTGCCAAATGCTTTTGCTAAACTATCCAGCTAAAACATATCTAGGATGTCTTGCAATTTGTCAGTCTCAACAGTTTTCATAAAATTAAGTGAGATTAATTGGGCATTATTTCTTTTTGATGGGCCCATTTGGGCATATAGTGATTCCTACTTTGATTGTATGTTCTAGAATTTTATCGAAACTCAGAATCAAGTTCACTGGCCTATAACTTGAAATTTTTACTTCTTTTTTCAAATAATCAAGACCTACATGTTCATTTCCAAGTCCTCTGTGGGATTTGACTTTTCTTATTAAAGGCATAGTCTAGAACAATAGTGATAGAAAAGTCACATTACCTCTACCAAACACTTTTGTTAGTTCATTATTTTAGCTAAGATTGTCTTCACTGTGATTTTTAAAAATTTTATTTTCCCAATTAGATGTAATTGAAATTTTCAACATACATTTTTCCAAAATTATAAGATCCAGATTGTCTCCCTCCTTCCCTTCCTCTCCCAGATATGGTAAGCAATTTGATCTGGGTTATATATCACTATGATTTTTTTAAAGATCCTTGTATCTCAGCAGTCCTACCTTTAAATTCTTTCAGTGTCTTAGGATTTAGTTTGTCTAGACCTGGTCAATTAGGCCCATTTAAGGTAGCTGGGTTTTCTTATAACCTCAGTATTTATCTTGGATTTCATAAACTTATTAACACTTCTCTGCCTTGTAATCTGAAGATTATTTTTCTTAGTCTGGGAAGCAAATTAAGGTAGCTCAGTGGATTGAGAGCCAGGCACAGATACAGGAGGGCCTAGGTTCAAATTTGACCCAAGATACTTCCTAGCTCTGTAACCCTGGGCAAGTCATTTAACCTCCATTATATAGTTCTTTATCACTCTTCTGCCTTGGAACTAATACATAGTATTGATTCTGAGGCAGAAGGTAAGGGTTTAAAAAAAAAAAGTTGATTAATTTTGCCCTTTCTTCTGTCATCTATTATTGACCTAGCCACCTTAAGCAGCAGCCTTGGCTCTTCTTTTATCTTCTTACTACTCACATAGCACAGAAGCTACAACATAGCAATCCTTTTTTTATGTCTTTAGCATTCATTATAAGACTCAATTCATTCTAAGATTCAGAATTCCTAGTATTCGTATAGAACTTGGTGCTTATTTGTGTTAAACCTCAGAAGTTGTTTTCTTCTTGCCATGTATCTTGAGATATAAATTAGTCACTTCCAGGGACCATTGCTAGGACTGAAAGGAACATCCCAAATAAGTTAGATGAGCCAGCAGTAAGCCCTTTTAATTGACTTGTTTGAGAAAAAGCCAGAAAAGAATAGATGGCAGTAGATAGGGACAAGAGAAGATGCTACGGAAGCTGACAACTTTTGGTTGGGGCCAGATTTCATACTTCAGACTAGGGTAGATCCCTAATTTGTTTAACATTGAAGTCCAAACTGATTCCTCCCAATTGTAGTGGGAAGGAGCAAGGAAGGAGTTTAATCAAGTCTGCTGCCAGGCAACCTATGGCATGATTGTTTTGAGTCATCTTATGACAAAGATTTTAAAAAGCAGGTCACCCAAACCAAACAACAGATTGACCACATTCATCATCCTCCCCACCTATTTGGTGATGATTGGAAGGTACTTTTTTCCCCTGACTCTTTTCCCAAGCCAACCTTGATTGTTTTGAATACATAGCATTTAGTTTTCTTTTCCTTTCTATTTCCATTGCCATTGTGTATATTTTCTTGGCATTGCTTGCTTCACTTTGCTTCAGTTCTTATTAATCTTTCTATGCTTCTCTATATTCATCGCATTTGTCTTTTTTTTACAGGACAGTAATATTCTATCACATTTCGTGTAGCACATTTTATTTATTAGTTTATAATCAATAGGTATCTGCTCTGTTTGCAGTTCTTTGCTATCCCAAAAAGAAAATATGCTTCTGCAAAGATTGCCAAATATGGGGACTTTCTTTTTGTCAATAATCTCCCTATATGCCTACCAATGGAATCTTTGACATTTGAGACTTATATACATAATTTCATGTTGCTTTCCAGGTTGGTTATGCTAATTCACAACTCCACCCCCTATACCTCCCCAGTGCATTCATATTTCTTTCCACAGTCCCTTGCAATATTGACTTCCCATCTTTTATCATTTTTGCCAATTTTCTGGGTTCAGGGGTTGGTTTGATTTGCATTTCTCTTATTATAGTGACTTATAGCATACTTTCATATGAACAATTCTACCTTGTAATTCTTTTGAGAACTGTTTGCTCAAATCCTTTGACGATGACTTTAACTGTTGAAGAACGGCTTTTAGCACAGTGTTCATCTCATAATAAGTACTTCACATATTCTTTTTCATTTATGTTTTGTAAGTGGTGAGTGGATAAAAACTCTGCTCCTAGAGTTTAGATATAATGGTGATAATATTGCATTTATCCTGGCTTAAGAAGGACAAAATGTCCAGCCCTGACTCTTGTGCAACTATAGTCAGCTAGAAATAATGGGTTAACAGATATGTTTGGCAGAGATAATATGACTTTTCTATTTCTATTGTTCAAGACTATGCCTTTAATAAGTTGAAGATCACTTGTTCTAGGCACCTGGGTGTTCATCATGAGGCTTTCAAACATTCTTGGAACTCCAGATACATCCATCGAGGCTAAAGTAGGGCCAATATCTCCCAAAGCTCTATGCTGTAATTGAGTGGCTTTTCTCTGTGCACATTTCTGATCTCTTAGGCCTCTTTTTGGTCCAGTGATCTATGATCTTCATCTGATTGTTTAACTAATGACTATTTCTCTAGGTTAATAAATTTTAAAAAGTGAGCCTCATAAATTTTTTAAAAGTCGCTTATGTTAGCCTTGGGAATAGTAATCTTGGGATGTTACTGCACTTTGCTGTTCTCTTGGATGATGTGTTACCACAGCCCTAGGCCCTAGATCTCAGCTGAATTCCTGTGTATATTTCCTTCTAAAGAGAGAAGAATGGGACAAAGGATCTAAAAATTCATAGTGTATTCTTGAACCACTGCAAATGCCTATATTTCTAAGCCAGTATTAAACTTGACAAAATAATTGTTCTTTTGAAGTCATTATCACTATCTTAATCAATGTTCTGTTATTTTTTAAAAAAAACTCTTACCTTCTGTCTTAGAATCAGTATTAAGTATCAGTTTTAAGGCAGAAATGCTGTAAGAGGTAGGCATTGAGGGTTAAATGACATGCCTGGAGTCACACAGTTGGGAAGCATCTGAGGCTAGATTTGAACACAGGACTTAACCATCTCCAGCCCTGGAACTCCATCCATTGAGCCATCTAGCTGCTCTCTGTATTATTATTAATAATTATTTTAGTCTATTATCACCACAGCAGAAAAATCAAAACAGAGAAGCTCCTCTTGGCTCTCTTCTGTGAAATGCACACCATAGCTCGTTATCTTTAAATGTATTTAATCAGGGTCCTTTATAGTTTTTGGTGTTGTCCTTTTAGGCAGACTACATACTTCTAAATTCAGCAGGGAACTGAAAAGAAACCAGTGACCTTTTACAAATGAAGATCACAAGATCAGTCTACAGAGCTAGATAGCTGTGGCCTCCCTGACTCTGACCATTGTCTGGCAGTACTGGTTCACTGTCTTCCTTTTAATAGCTTCTGAGACAGAGAAATTAGAACTATTTGATGGCTTAGCATAAGATGGAGTGCATTTTTTAAAATGATAGAACTGTCTTTACTTCCCATACATTATATAACTTTGCAGCTAAAGAGCAGTAAGGAATCTGTAAGTGATTTTTTTTTAATCATAGGGAAGTATTTCAGAGGGCATTGTGGGAGTGGGGTACATTGGGGGAAAGTGTAAAAAGGCAAATAAGGAATCCTCTGAATCACATCTACCTCACTGTTTTAGTTCATGTTTTGTCTAGGTCCTATAGCCTAGAATCTCAGGGTTCAGTTTAGTTACTGGTGGTTAGGCTCCTGGGAATCTGACTCCTCCTGTCTAGGCTTATGTGAGATTAAATCAGTTAAATAGTTTTTGGAGAGAAATTTCCCTTTCTGGTAGAGAACCTATAAAGAATGAAGGATCTAACTCTGGGCTTCACTTTACTGCAGTCAGTTTCCTAGGTTACCAAGAGAAGAGTAACTAGCATGGACTGAATGATTTTTTACCCAGTTTGCCATCATAGGGGAGACCATGGTAACTGCCATCTTCACACCTTACTTACCCAAGATATAGCAGCCCATAACCCAACAACCTGTGGTTGTTGTCCCAAGGTTCCCATTGTAGTGGCACTCCTTTCCTGGCTCCTGTTTTCCCCTCCCTCCAAATCCCATAGGTTAGATAGACTCACTGGGAACATGCCATCCCCTTCTGATGTGATTGCATTGGGGTTAGAACTGCACCTCCTTCTTTCCCCCTCCTCAACTGATTTTCATTAGCAGTTAAAGCTGGTTATATCTGGCAACTAGCTCAACATCTTGTAGTTAGTTCAAGAAATTTTGCCTTCAGATATCTCTCCTTTCACTACCATCTTTACCACTTATTGAGGTGACCAGATTTTCTGAACCCCAACAGGAAGCATACCTCTTGGTGAGGGCCAGAGCTAGTTTGGGTTAGCTCCTTAGGGTCAGAGATTTACTCTACTTTTTCTTTAATAATTTGTCCCTCTACCTTTGTCCCCAGATCTGGGTATCCCTTCCTGGTGTTCCCTCTCTCCCTTCTATTCATTTATTTTTATGTAGAAAAGTAGTCTCCAGAGTGATGCTGAAAAGTCCCAAAGGATTCTCAAATGACTTGTGAAGAGCTATGACCAAATCATAGTTGAGAAAATGGATCACATCCCATCCTCCCTATAATAGTCAGGAGGCTTGTTGCCCAACAGTTCTTCCTTCTCCCTCATCTTGGTATTACACAAACTCCCAGTCTCTTATACCAGGCAGGAGCAATTCAAGACAGTTATAATCTAAGACCTGCGCTCCCATAGCTCTTCTGTTGTTATTGTCATCATTTTTTCAGTTGTATCTGATTTTGTGACACCATTTGGGGTTTTATTGGCAAAGATACTGGAGTGGTTTGCTGTTTCCTTCTCCAGCTCATTTTACAGCTGAGGAAACTGAGGCAAGCAGGGTTAAGTGACTTGGGTTACCCAACTAGTAAGTGCCTGAGACTAGATTTGTCATTCTCTTTAATGAAATCAGTAATTGCTTCTATGATTTGTTCTTTGGCCCACCCACTTTAAAGAGTTAGATTATTTATTCCAATTAATTTTTAATTTAATTTAATCCAGTTGGCCATCCATGAACCCTTATTGATTATAATTTTTATTGCATTATGATCTGGAAAAGCTGCACTTATATCTGTTTTTCTGCATTTGGTTGTGAAGTTTTTATGCCCTAGTATATGGTCAGTTTTGTGTATGTGCTATGTACTACTGAAAAGAAGATATATTCCTTTTTATCACTATTTAGTTTTCTCCAGATATCTATTAAATCTAACTTTTCTAAAATTGCATGCACTTGCTATAATTCTTTCTTATTTATTTTTTGGTTAGATTTATTTAGTTCTGATAGGAGAAGGTTGAGGTTTCCCATTAGTATAGTTTTACTGTCTATTTCCTTCTTAAGCTTCTTTAGTTTCTCCTTTAAAAATCTGGAAGCTATACCATTTGGTGCATATTTCTTAAGTACTGATATTACTTCATTGTCTATACTAACTTTTATCAAGATATAATTACCTCCCTTTCTTCTTTTAATTGGATCTATTTTTGCTTTAGCTTTTCTGAGATCATGATTTCTACTCTTGCTTTTTTTAACTAAGTTGAAGCCCAATAGATTCTATTCCAGCCCCTTACCTTTATTCTATGTGTATTTACCTGCCTCAGATGTGTATTCTTATGTTGTTACATGTGTTAGGATTCTGATTTTTAGTCTACTCTGTTATTTGCTTCCATTTATGGGTGATTTCATCCCATTTACATTCACGGTTATGATTACCATCTTCTTATTCCCCACATCTTATTTTCCTCTTTTAATCCTGTCCTTTTGCCTTTCTCTCTGTCCCTCTATACCAATGTTTTGCTTTTAATCACTCTCCCCATTTCCTCTCCCTTATTTTACTCCCCTCCCCACCACCACCTTCCTTATTCCTCTTCTACTTCTTTGTAGGGTAAGATAGGATTCTGTAACCCAATGAACCTGACTGTTATTCCCTCTCTGAGCCAATTCCAGTGAGAGTAAGTTTTAAGTATTACCTGTCACTACCCTTATCCTCCCTCCACTGTAAAGTTTTTATTTTTTTTACCTCCCTGAACCTCTTTATATGATATAATTTATTCCATTTTACTTCTCTCTTCCCATTTCTCTTAGTGCAACACTCTTTTTTACCCTTTTTTTGCATATTATCCTAAACAGTTTACTACCATGCCCTCTGTCTGTGTATACTTCTAACTACTATGATAATATGATAATGATAAAAAGATTTTAGTAGTTACAAATACCATTTTTCCATATAGGAATAAAAATAATTTGAACTTATTAATGCCCTTACATTTTTTTCTCCTTCTTATTTACTTTTTTTATGCTTCTTTTGAATTTTGTATTTGGACATCACATTTTCTGTTTTAGGTCTGGTCTTTTCTTCAGGAATGCTTAGAAATCTATTTTATTAAATAAGACCATATTTTCCCCAAAAAGGATAATAGTCGGTTTTGATGGATAGATGATTATTGGCTATAAACCCAGGTCCCTTGCCTTCCTAATCCAAGCCTTCTAGTCCTTCAATGTGTAAGCTGCCAGATCCTGTCTAATCCTGACTGAGACTCCATGATATTTGAATTGTTCCTTTTTGGCCACTTGCAGATTTTCTCCTTTGTCTGGGACCTCTTGAACTTGGCTATAACATTCTTGGGAGTTGTCATTGGAGATTTATTACAGGCGGTGATCTGTTGATTCTTTCAATTTCTATTTTACCCTCTTGTTCTTAGGATATCAGGACAATTTTCTATGATAATTTCGTGTAATATGTTGTCTAGGCTTTTTTTTTTAGTATCATGACTTTCAAGTAGGTCCAATATTTCTTAAATTGTCTCTCCTGGATCTATTTTCCAAGTCAGGTGTTTTTTCAATGAGATATTTCATATTTTCTTCTACTTTTTCATTCTTTTGATTTTGTTTTGTTTCTTGATGTTTTATGAAGTCATTAGCTTACATTTGCCCAATTCTAATTTTTAAAGAATGAATTTCTTCCATGACCTTTTGATATTTTTCATTTGGTCCATTCTACTTTTCATGGAACTCTTCATTAGATTATTTTTTTGCCTCTTTCTCCAGTTGACCACTTTTTGCTTTCTTTTTGCATCAGTTTCATTTCTTTTTCCCATTTTAATTCCACCTCTCTTATTTGATTTTTGAGTTCTTATAGCACCTGAGAACAATTGCCATTTGCCTTTGAAGTTTTGCATTTGATCTCACCGTCCTCTATTGACTCTATGCCTTGCTCTTTGTCACCATAGACATTTTCTTTAGTTAGGTGTTTCTTTTGCTGTTTATTCATTTTCCTAGCCTTTTTTTTTCTTTTTGCCTGTGAACTGGGAGTTATGAAAACCGCCTCTCTCTGCTGATGGCTTATAGTACTCAGCACTGTGAGCTATTTTGCCCTGGAACTAGAGGCTTCACTGTACTTTGGACTTCCAGGCCTCACTGTGGGCTGGTGCCAGGGTTTGGGACATTAAGGGGCAGGTGTGGGGTCCTCTGTTGGTTGGTATAGGCAGGGTCCCAGGTTCCTGAAGTTGGCCTATGCCCAGGCTTGAAATCTGGCACAGTAGGTGGTGTGATGGTGGTCAGTCAACACTTTTCTCTGTGTACAGTTTTGCTTCCAGCCCCCGCATATCCCTTGAAAATCAACTCTTTCTGCCTACCATTCAAGTTGTTTTCCACAGGATGGCCCCCTCTTTGAATCATTGGTTTTTGACTCCTGTCATTTTGATACACTTTTTAAGATTAGTTTGGAAGAATTCTCAGAGCCATGTCAGCTTTTGCTGCTACTAAGCCACCATCTTGGCTCCACCTCAAAACCAGATTTGAACTGAGGTAGACGAGTGTTCCTGACTGCCCTCTATGTGCTGCCCAACTGCTCCTTTGTTTATCTTTTTAAGCTCATTGCAGCTCTGCCCCAATCTACCTTTCCTATTTTATTATATATTCCTTACGGTCTTGCATTCTGTAGTCCAGTGACACTGGTCTACACTGGTCTGACACAGGTCACTTCTGCCTGTTAGGATCCTTAGTTTGAGCACCACCTTCTATATGAAACCTTGCTGAATTTCTTCCCATTTCCTCATAGTCTCCCTCTCAAAACTGCCTTACATTTATTCTGCATACACTGAAACATGTTTTGGCTCTGGGCAGTTACATGGCTCAGTGGATAAAGCACCAGGCCCTAGAGTCATAAGGTCCTGGGTTTAAATTTCATCTCAGGTACTTCCTTCCCAGTGACCCTGAGCAAGTCACTTGTCTCTGATTGCCTAGCTCTTTATATAATTAGAATCTGCTCCCCAGCACTCTCCCAGAATTCCATGTTCTTCTCACATTACATGCTAACATAGGGAGGATATAAGTTTTATGTAACCCCGCTTCTCTCTCTTCCTGTCATCACAACTATGGAAGCTGGCTTTGGGCCAGGCAGGAGAACTTACCCACGTGGTCTTATTTTTGTTAGATAATTAGGTTTTGTAAGGAATTAAATTTTATGGTTGGACTAAATGTATGAGAATTCTAAGATGATGCTGTGGTTGCCAATTTTAAAATTAATATAGCCCAAGTCAAAAATGACTTTTAGCAACTTTTATTTACCAAAAAAGGTAGAGAGGATGTAAGTAGAGAAATGAAAAAGAGGATAGAGGAAATGTCTATCCTACCACACTATATATTTGCTCCAGTGTCCATTCAACTCTGGCAGAGCTTGTTAACCCCAACCGGAGGGCCCAGTGGTAAATTAAACAAGGGTTCCACCCATGTGGTCTCCTCCAAGAAGGGGAGGCCTCTCTGGAACAAATCTCTGCAGAAACCAGGAAAAGAGGGTCAGCTTCTCACTCACCCTTGTTGTAGCTTCAAGCCACAGTCCCAGTCCAAGATCCTCCAACCCGAAAATTCAGGATGAAGACCTCTTGCTCAGGAAGTTCCTCATCTTTTATAGTCCTTCTTTTATGTCACTTCCTGTCCCCTCCTCCACTTTATGGGGACCAGTTGCAGTCTTTACATTTGCTTAGCACTGCCCAAGGGGTGGTCAGTCACTTCTGGAGTTGTCACCCACTTTAGTGTCTTGTAAACCTCCCCTACTTAGTGTTAAGTAGGGGTGTCTACACTTTTGGTTAATTACATTTAAAAGTAAGCAAGGGGAGAGTCAATCTTCACAGTTTTTATATTTCTATTTCCTTTTTATTCCTTCTACTTCAATTGATTATTGATAAACTTTACAAAATTAATACTCCGAGTTATTGGATATCAATTTAATCTTACACCTTACTGCTCTTCTGCCTTAGAATTTATACCAGAACAGGAGGTATGGGTTTAAGAAAAAATGTTGTGTCTCCCTTAACCAAATATAGATTTCTTAAAGGTAAGGACTGTTTCCTTGGTGTCCTTATATCTCTAGCACCTAACATAGTGCCTAGAACCATGGTCATCACTCAATAAATGCCTGCAGACTGATGGATCTTTAGAGAGAACTATCTTATTGAGGAGATCACAGATCTATTTTAGTATTCAAAAGATTCTCCTGCCAGTGTCACTATCTATAAACTTAGCTGAATCTGCAAATTCATGAAATAAACCACAAGAAGGATGAATGAATGAAGCATTTATTAAAGGCTTACTATGTGGGGGCAACTAGGTGACTCAGTGGATAGAGAGCCAGGTCTGGATATGGAAGATCTTGGGTTCAGATGTAACCTTAGACACTTCCTAGCTAAGTGACCATGAGCAAGTCACTTAATCCCATTTGCCTAGTCCTTACTTTTTTGGGGGCTTAAATAGAAGTTTGTGGGTTAAAAAATACAAAAAGTAACTATGTGCAAGGTACTATGTTAAGTACTAAGGATAAAACTAGAAAAGGAAGAAAGACAATCCCTGCACTCAAGGGACTCACATTCTAATGGAAGAAAAAACATGCAGTAGATTTCAGCCACAATTCCAATGGAAAGATCCCATGATTCTTAGGGTATGGTGGCAATACAGATAGTAAAGACTCTTCTTTAATACCAGGTCCACCAATAAAATTGTGTCATTTCTGATATTGTACCATTTGACCCTGGGCTGGAATGAAAGCATACCTATTTTAGAGTCTCTTGGTTTCAGGATTCTAGAATGTCTCCATCAGAATCTGAGGGATGATGATTATAGTTGACCTGTCTGGCACCTGCTGCCACCTGTCTCTCCTTCAGGATTCCTTCAGCTGAACTGACTTATCTGCCCTCTGAATGGCATTTGGTTGGTAGTTGGTAGTGATAACTCCTCTTGTCCAAGAGAGATGCCTTCCTGGACAGTGGTTTTGAGGGCTGGGCGGTGATCAGCAGAGTGCTGCTGCCCTCAGAGCTCCTATACTTATCCCCTTTTTGGTAGCAATTCGTCATACTTATTTTACCCCTCACTGATGTCTGTGGGAGAAGGGCCAGCTCTTGTATTAAGGGTCTTGGACTGTCTCTATCAGGATCTGAGGGATAATGGTGATCAAGGTAATGGTAGTGGTTTGACTTACCTGGAGCATATCAGCTTATATCTCTTCCTCAGGGTGCCTTGTGGCTTAAGCTAGGTTGGCCTTCTTTTACTATGAGTGACATTTGATTGGCAATTGGCAAATAAGATATATATTTGAAAAAAAGAAATAAAAAAGTTATGCAGTACATTAAAAAATTTTTTCAGAGTTCTAAAGTATATTTCATTGTGATATATTTACTTATTTATTAGAAAGTGCTACCAAGACAAACAAGAAATCTCCAAGAATCTTTTACTGCCACCACCCCTTGCTCCCACCCCACAAAAAAAAGATAGCATATACTAGCATTTTCTCCATTCATGACTGATAGTTCTCTCCTGGCAAAGTGTTTAAAAGAAATGTCATACTTAAAGATGCTGTGTATTTTTCTTTTATAAAAAAAAACCATACCTCACATTTGCTGATGTTTTTATATGATGGCAAATAGCTGTTAGTGATTTGCTGCCTAACAGATATTTTTTAAAGATTAAGCATGCTCAATTGTTCCTTCCTTAAGGATAATATTTTTTAAAAGCCTTTCAGTTAGGGTTTTCCAGGTTAAGATGGCGGCAGAGTAAGAAGCAGCTCTTAACCTCTCCTGACCGAAACACACAAAAATCCTCAAGGGGACATAAAAACAAGTCCAGACGAAGGGAGGAACCCCACAACAGGGTGCAGCGTGGAAGGTACGTGGAATCGAGGCATTTCCATGCTATAAAGGGGTGAAACAGCCCTCACGAAATCGCGGGCTGAGCAACCACCCCACCCCCACCCCCTCCACACTCATGTATAGTTCCAAAGCCAGCTAAAAAGAAATAGAGCAAGTTTGGGGCACCCATCGAGTCATTGGCAGCTCCGGGGCCTGTTCCTGAGAGCAGCAAGACTTAGGACCCCATTAAGCCAAAAAACGCAGGCGAAATCTGAGCGCGGGAGCAGGACGCAGGGCGCAGAGCGCAGGCACTGCGGAGGCGTGGGTGGAGGCAGACACAGCCAGGAACTAAAGCCTAAGTGGGGAACCAGTGTGGACAGGTATACGACTGTGGAAGCAGCGCCCTGAGACTTGTAAAGAAACCTCCGGCAGAGGATCAAGCAAGGGGGTCCACCAGGGGGCTTGACCTTGGAAAAAACCAGAACTCAGACCTCAGGAGCCAATAGATCGCGGACAGACACTGAGCGCGAGGATAAATCTGAGAAGCTGCTGGGCTAATGATGGCTACTCAGTCTCAGGAAGTTCAGAAGAGAAAGAATAACAACAATAAAAAGAAGTCTTTAACACTTGACAGCTTTTACACAGAGAAAATCTAGACAACCGAGCAAACAGAGGAGGAGAACAAATAAGCATC
>NC_058133.1:206805864-206908600 GCF_016433145.1 Gracilinanus agilis | reverse complement strand
TACCAACAATTTGGAAATTGGTCTTGTTCAAGGACACATGACAAAACTAGTGGAAATGCGCATTGGCCATGGGTGGGGGGGGTGGGGGGGGTTGAAGGGGAAAGGTGGAGCATGAATCATGTAACCATGTTAAAAATGAATATTAATAAATGTTAAAAAAAAGCCTTTCAGTTATATCTTTTGTTTTTGCATCACACTTATTTTCTATCTATTATTATCTATTATTATATTATATTATCTATTATTTCCCTCTCACAGAGAGCCATCCCTTAAAACAAATGAGAAAAGGAAAGGAAGAAAGGGAGACCAAGCATAGTCATTATAATTGCATGTTGTTCAGTATTGATTTTGTTTGTTGTTCTTTGCAGATATGTTTTTGTAGTCTTGCTATATGTAGTTTTTTCATTTACTTCACTATGTGGGATGTAGGCAAGATGGCAGCTTAAGTAGCAGCAAAAGCTGAAACCACTCTGAGAATCCTACCAAACCAATCTTTAAAAAGCGCCTCAAAACAGCGGGAGTTAAAAACCATTTACTTAAATATATATCAGTTCATATGAGCCTTTTAATGCCTCCCGGTAGTCATCATATTCATTCTTTTCTATGGTGCAATAATAGTGCCTCAGTTTCCTCATATATAAAATGAGCCCAAGAAGAAAATGGCAATGTACTCCAGTATCTCTGCTAAGAAAAACCCAAATGGGATTGAGATGAGTTGGACATGACTGAAAAATCACTCAACAACAACAAATAGTGCGATAATATTCAATCACATTCATATGCCATAATCTCTTTAGCCATTCCATAATCAATAGGCATTTGCTTTATTTTCAGTTCTAAGTGCTTAATAAATGTTTATTGACTGACTCTTATAAACATTTTGGTGTATCGTTGGATCTTCCTGTTTTACTTTGATTTCCTTGGGACATAATCCTAGAAAATCAGAACTTTGAACCAAAGGATATGAATGTTTTAGTCACTGTCTTAATATTTGCTTTCCACAAGTGTTGGGCCACTTGATAACACTAACAAACAGTTTGTTAGTGTGCCTGTCTTTCCATAATTGCTCTAGCATTTTACTATTCCAATTTTTTTTCTGGAACATAGAACCCTAAATTTAGAGCTGTAAGAAACCTCCCAAGACCAGCTAGTCTAATACCTTCATTTTACAGATGAGGAAACTGAGGCTTAGGAGATTTAAGTAACTCCTAGGGTTTAAAAGGTATCAGAAAGGAGATTTGAACCCAAATTTCCTGATTCCAGAGCAAGAGAGTGCCCTTTCCACTGTATCACACTGCTCCCATCTTTGCACTTTGCCAGATTTGAGGTAACACCTTAAGGTTATTTCAATTTGCATTCTTATTGTGATTTGAACCAATTTTTCATGTGATTGTTAATAGTTTGCAATTCTTTTGAGAACTGTTTCTTCAGACCCTTTGACCACTTAGCCATGGAAACTGGCTCTTAGTGTTATATATTCATGTTACTACTCGAAATATTTTTGGATCTCAAAGATACTTTAACTATGGGTGAGAAAGTTAATGCTTTAAGATTTTCTTTTTCATTATTACTTTGAAAAATAACTAACTTGAAATTTTAAAATTCAAAGCAGAGGAAGAAAAATGTGCATGACACTGTTTACTTTATATTACATATAATTTTTTGTTTGTTTTTTTAAAGTGTATTAAATTTAGCATGACAGTAACAAAATTGCCCTTATTGTTTAGGTCTCCTTCTAAACTTCCTTTCTACTCTCTTTAATATATTTTTAATGTTTTATTTATACTATTTTCTTCTTTCTTTTTAACATCTATATTAATATGTACCAAATCTCACCTTTCTTGAGACAAAATAATTGTGCCAAAAAAATCACTGGCCATATCTTAAAATGTATGTCTTACAACTGTACCTCTAGTCTATCTCTTCCTGCCAGGAGATGTATAGCAAGCTTCCTATCAGTCTTCTGAAATAATTTTTCGTTATTGTACTGATGAGAAATTTTAAATTCTTCCAAGTTATTTTCCTTAAAGTCACTGTAGAAATTGCTCTACTGGTCCTATTCACCTTATTCTCCATCAGTTCATAGAAGCTTTTTCAGGTTTCTCTGAATCTGCCTCTTTCATCATTTCTCATAACACAATAATATTCCACTAACACACTATTATATTCCATACTTTATTCAGTCATTTCTTGGTTAATGAACACCCAATTTGTTTCCAATTCTTTTCTGTGCCAAAGAGTTACTACTAACATTTTTTGTGTGTCCTTTTCCTGTTTCTTTGACCATTTTAGGGTATAGTATTAGTAATGGTATTGCTAGATTGCTGCCTTTTTTTTTTTTTTTTTTAAGGTAACATTGTTCGTCAGATCAGTGATTCATCTAATGTTGAGTCCTTGGTATGGACTGTAGCTTCTAGCTATAATCTTGTTCCTGGGTGTAAATATGATCAGTTTGATGGTGCAGTTTCCACAGATGCATTGTAATAAATAGTGGGGGCTGCCCATCCAGGCTGTGTCATGGAATGTTGAAAAGTCAAAAAAAAATTATATATTTATTGTGTAAAGTCTAAGGCCATGATTATAGCTTAATATATCTCCTACAAGCTTCTAGTTTACCTATAGACAAGCAAAGAATATATTTTACAAAATAAGAAGTACTGTCTTGGTTTGGACAATATTCTAAATCAAGTTGTTCCCCTTTTACCAATTCTGAGTGTGTAAGATTGCTTTAACTAGTAGAACAAAACTTTCAAGTAGGTCCCTACTTCTTGACCTACTTTGCAGAAAGATATCTTCTTAAAGCTTGTGCATAAATTAATGAAAACTTCCATTCCCACAAAAGTATTTCCAAATATTCAATATGAAAATATACTAAATAACTCAGTGACCATTAGCCTTGCTTATTATAGAATCCCAGAATGTCAGAGCTAGAAGGCACCTTAGAAATCATTTCATCCAACACTTTCATTTCACAGATGAGAAAGCCATGGCCCAGAATGGTAATGAGATTTGCCCAAAGCCACGCCACTGAGGTTTTAGAATTTGGAAACCCTCTACATGGCCAACTCAATGATCATGGTGATAATAATGTTCCCTTCCCTTTCTTTTATGCTTAAAACTTATTCTTTCCTCTGAACTTCTATGGTTTTGTGTTCATTTGTTTTTCAGTCATGTCTGATTCTCTGTGACCTCATTTGGAGTTTTCTCAGCAGAGCCTCTAGCTCATTTTACAGATGAGAAAACTGAGGCCAACAAGGTTAAATGACTTGCTCTAGGTCACATAGCTAGTAAGTGTCTAAGGCCAAATTTGAGCTCAAGAAGATGAGTCTTCCTGACTCAAGCCCCAGCACTCTATCCACTGTGCCACCTTTCTGCTCCTATGGTAGTTAGGTGGTTGCCAGTATCATTGTCCCTCATTTATAGAAGTGAGAAAACTCACAAAACTTAAGTGACTTGCCCACGGTCATTCTGGACTTCAGTTTTAGTCAGTCAGCAAGCATTTATTGAGCACTTCCTTTGTTCAAGGTTCTGTGCTAAGGATTACAAAAAGGGAGAAAACATGTTCTGTGCTCAAAGAATTCACATTTTAATGGAGAGATGAATATATAAATAAGTTGGTACAAGGAGGGTATGTGGAGAATAGTAAATACAAAGACTTCCTACAAAAGGTGAGATTTCAGCTGGGTCTTGAAGGAAGCCAGGAAAACTAGGAAAGAAAGGCAAGGAGGGAGCACTCCAAGCATGACAGAAACCCGGGCAAAGACACAGAGACTGGAGTGTGTGGAGGGGAGTCAATATAAGATGACTGGAAAGCTAGGAAGCAGCCAGGCTACGAAGAGCTTTAAATGACATACAGAGGCGTATAAGTTTGCTGCTGCAGGTAATAGGGGGCCACTGGAATTGGAAGAGGAGCTGGGAGCAGGGCAGAGAGAAGGATGACATGGTCAGAAATCACCTTGGCAGTAGAATAGAGGATGAATTGTTTCAAGGATAGACTTGAGGCAGAGATACCAATTAGAAAGCTATCTAAAAGTCTAGCTCAGTGATGAGCAAACTTTTTAAAGAGGGGGCCAAAGGAAAGGAAATGTTCATCTGTCAGTCTGTTTCTAAGGCAACTCTTTCAAAGTTTCATTGTATTGTATCCTACTCATTGTATTCGTCAGATTAGGAATAATGTCTCATGGCCGGATAGAACATTTCAGGGGGTCCCATCTGGCCTGCAGTCTGTAGTTTGCCCATCACTGGGCTAGATGACAGGTGTCAAGGACCTGAACTAGGGTTGTGGCTATGGAAATGAAGAAAGGACCAAGTTTCCTCATTGGTGAAATGATGAGATTCGTCTAAAGCCCATTCAAACAATAAAATGCTATATAAACTGTGAATTCAGCAAGTCTGGGCCATAGGTTCTCCATTTGCAAAACAAAAAAACAATAAACAAATGGATTAGGGTTAGATAATCTGTAAAGTCTTTCTAGCTCATTACATTCTGTGATTCTGTGATCCATAAAGGTTTTTTGTGGGGAAAGATGGAAGATGATCCTGGTTCATCTGTTAATTAGTATTTGCTAAATTGTCTTATTTTGATTTTTCTTATAGGGAAAATATTATGTTTCACTTTGGGAGGAGAACCATCACCCCTTAAGCATTTTCAACTTTTTAATATTTTAATTGAATTTCCAGTTGTGCACATGTTGTTAATGAAACTCTGTTGTCCACCAGGGATGGATGAATGAGATCAACAGCTATGACCCAGAGACGTACCATGCAACTTTGACACATTCAGTCTTTGTTCGACTTGAAGGGGAAACCTTGAGGCTTTCAAAGCCCAATAAAAATATATCTAGAAGGGCCAGCTACAATGAGAGCAAACCTGAAGTTACCTATGTCAGCCAGAAAATCTACAATCTTTCAGATAGCAAGGTGAGTTGTAGAAACTCTTGAACTGAGAACATTGATGAAAATGTGCATCTGATATCAGTTTTGTTGTATGACATTTCTCCCTGTGATATTTTGTCTAAACATATGCTAGTTCTGAATATCAGCATCATTTTGTATACTTCTTCTGACAGTTTCAAGGGTATCATTACTCTTCAGTAGAATAAAAGGAAATGATGCATGTGTATGTGTGTAGTAAGGGAGGAGGGCTCTATCAAAATAAATGATAGATTTGTTCTCCGTATGTGTGTTTTGCTACATGTCCTAGAAGATTTCAAAATTATTTCCTTTTTGCTTTTGTAAAATATGAACTTTTTTTCTCCCTAAGCATCATTCTTTAAAGAGTGGGCTCTGTATTTGAGCTGGCAACTTTTGCTCTAATTGACAAAAATCCCAACAATTCGCTTTGGGGACTGTCCTTTTTAAGGTAGTAATTTTCTGACCAGAGTTCTAAAGCCTAGTAATGGGACATTCTTGTCTGTCATAAATGCATTAGTTAGCATAGATGTCATACATGGTGAAAAAAAAATCTGAGATATGATGTGGGAAACTTAGGGGGTTTTTCCAAT
Source organism: Gracilinanus agilis (assembly GCF_016433145.1). Taxonomy (NCBI): domain Eukaryota; kingdom Metazoa; phylum Chordata; class Mammalia; order Didelphimorphia; family Didelphidae; genus Gracilinanus; species Gracilinanus agilis. The sequence goes on along the minus strand of NC_058133.1, from coordinate 206,903,096 downwards.
GATTTTTGGTAAAGAATCTGAAAACTATTAAAAGCTTGCTGTTTTGAATGGTAATATTAAGCCTTTTCAGTTTATACACATCTAAACTTTGTCATCCTGTTGAAGACTACTGATGAAACTCATTAGACTGGAATGCTAACTGTGCTAGGCCTTTTGTCTAAGATCAAATGTACCTCAAAGGGATGTGTTATTGTTCATTTTTCCCCTCTTGTTTATTTATGTTATATTAGATGCTAATGTGCCATGCAAACTTTACCTTGGTATATAAATCACATTTCCTTCTCTTTAGATTTATCTTGTTCCCAAGAGTTTGGCTCGAAAACGGATTTGGAATAAAAAGTATCCTATTTGTATTGAGCTTGCTAGACAAGATGACTTTATGTCAAAGGCCCAGCCTGATAAAGATGTTTCAGAAGAAAAGACTGTATGTGAGAAAGATTCAGGAAACGAAGATCATAGGAGGTCGGTCTATCCTTCAGATGGAACAAAATCTGCAGGACAGAAGGATCAAATACTCTTTCTCTTTGGAAGGACTGGTCGAGAAAAAGAAGAGTGGTTTAGGAGATTTCTCTTGGCATCCAAGTTGAAGTCTGAAATCAAGAAACCATTCAGTGTCCCTAGCAACCCACCAGGTACCGATATGCCTGTTTTTTTGTGTTTTAGTTTAGTTTTGTTTTGGGTGCTGATTGTATTTTAAATGAGCTGTGTAACAGTCCAGGAAAAAGGGCAGTTCCTAACGAGTTAAGAAATTTCATCATTACTGATCTGACTTCAGTCTGCCACCTAAGACATATATTTGTGCATCATGTGGTATTTCACACTTTACTCTGGTAATTACCTCAGCCAGGCCCTTGTTTGGCTCCTGCTCCCCACAGTGACTGTTCTAAATCTTTTCCTCTCTCTTAAAGCCCCCAGCCTCACTTGCAGCAGATGTCCTTGCCTCCCACATTACTGAAAAAAAATAAAGTGTTCCAACTTCCTCCTCCTCTCCCCAGAACTTCTCATCTCTTCTTCCCTTTCTCTCCTTGTTCCTTGCTGAGATAGGCTGTATAAAATGCTTTGAAAACTTTAAAGTGCTATCATCATCATCATCTACCCAACACTTTCTTCCTCTTCACAGTCAGACTTCCTGAAAAAGTGGTCTTTATCTGATACTTCGACTTCTTTATCTTCCATTTTCTACTAAAATCTTGCAATCTGGCCTAAATGTTAAAGCAGTTCTCATTCCCCTCCCTCCCTCCCTCCCTGACTCCTTCAACAATAATTCTCCTTTTCACTTCAGATTTTGTAAAATATCTAGTTCTGACCCTTGTATGCAGGCCTTCAAGGAGCTGCATTGGCTTCCTCAGCATTGGTTCAGCCCTTTAAAGTTGACCCAGTAGCCTTTCCCTTCAACCCCAGGGCTTTCATGTTTCATTATTTATTTTCTAAATTTCCTGATCACTGAACTCTAATTTGAGGAATTAAGACAGTTGGACTTTTCTTGGTTCTTAAGGTAAGAGATCTGCTCTACCTTTTCCCTAATTACCATCTCCTCTTTCAACTATCATCAGTGTAATTAGATGCTCTGGTCTGGCATTCATCCTCTCTTTCCCTTCTACCCCGTGCGAAAGAACACACTCACTCACTCTCTCTCTCTCTTTCTTTCTCTCTCTCTCTCTCTCTCTCTCTCTCTCTTTCTGTCTTTCTCTCCCTCCCTCCCTGTCCCCTCTTCCTCTTCTCTGTCTGTCTCTCCTTCTACAAGGGAAAAAGGAATAAATGAATTCAGAAATAATATACTAGGACAAGATAGTTACATGCAAGAATATATATATGTATGAATGTATATTTGTCTGTATATAAAATTTACCTTGTCCCAGATGAGATGGTACATAACTTCTTCTGTTATTCTATACATTATTATAATTAAATAATAGAATACACAATTCTGTAGTAGTAATAACATAATTTAGAATGTGATTATATAATATTGTAAATTATATCATTTGTAGTAATTTAATATATTTATGCACATTATTATTATTCTATCACTATTATATGATTTTAAGACCATCCTTACTTACTCTAGGTCAGCTAGGTCAGCTCGTGAGCCCTATATAAGAACAGATTGGCCCACTGAGTCTTGATTTCACTCCCTTTTCGAACAGTCCTAGGCTTCCTCTCAGACTCAGTCTAGAAGCTTCTTGCTTGAATGATGGGTTTTTTGCTCTTCTGTTCACAAAGCTTCATAATGACTTAGTTCATTAGGTATCTCTCTCATCCTTCCCCCAATCAAAAAAAACCAGAAATGGCAACTGGTAGTATTTTCTCACAATTCCCCAAACTCTAATGAATTCAAATTAATAAGCCCAGAGTTTATAAACTACAAACCCTTTCCATATAGTGCTTTATTTGTTCTTATCTATTTACATATCACTTTTTATTTTAGTTAAATGGGTTTATATCTTGTCTTGTCCTTCTGCTATACTAGATGATAGGCTTTAGTGAGATCAGGTATTTCTTTGTATCTCTCTCAGTATCTGGCATAGTGTTCTGCATAGTTTGTTATTGTTTAGTTGTTTCAGTTGTGTCTGACTTTGTGACCCCATTTGAGGTTTTCTTGGCAAAGATACTGGAGTGGTTTGCCATTTCTTTCTCCAGTTTATTATACAGATGAGGAAACCAAGGCAAACAGGGCAAAATGATTTTCCCAGGGTCCCACAGGTATGCATATACAAATAAACAAAATGGTACTTTGTAATATTGAGTTGTTATAGATTTTTTATTCTAAGAAATATTTAAATTTTGGTAGAATTAATTGGACTTGTGTTGATTTGCCAGTACTTTACTTGAACTTTAAAAATATTGAAAGTATTATAACTTTTCAGATTAATGGGAAAACTGAGATAGAGTCCTAAAGCTAGAACCTCTGATTTTCTAACTTTTGCCTGGTGTCTTCTTCCAGAACTCTGGAAGTTCAAGTTCCATTTTAGAAGCAATGTGGTGGCACAATTGATAATGTTGAGCCTGGAATTCTGACAATCCCAGCTCAAATATAACCTCAGATATTTATTAACTGTGTAATTCTGGGCAAGTCACTTTAATGAGAATAATAATAATAAAAGCCATAGCATTTATCAGCAAGACTTTTCAGATAAACTACCAAGGGAATCTGTTTTTTGGTTTTTTGGTTTGTTTTTTTACTAAGTAACCTTAGCCCTGATCCTTTCACATCAAACTTATGGAAACAGATGGGACTGTATCAGCGTTCTGCTGAAATTGTACTATATTTGTTGATTTGCTAGAATCCATCAGAGTGTGTGTGTGTGTGTGTGTGTGTGTGTGTGTGTGTGTGTGTGTGTGTGTGTGTGTGATACAAGCTAGTTTCTTTGCCAAAAGAAATGCCTGAAGGGCTTGAAGAATGTCTCTATGGGGCAGCTAGCTGGCTCAGTGATTAGAGAGCTAGGTGTGGAGACAAGACCCTGGCTTCAAATTTGACTTCAGACATTTCCTAGCTGTATGTCCCTAGACAAGTCACTTAACCCCAGTTGCTTAGCCCATACCACTCTTCTGCCTTGGAACTGATCTCTATATTTGGCCTTATTATTAGAAAGTAAGGAGTTTCCTGGGGAGAATAAAACAAATCCTTCCTAAGAAGGAAGAAAAGACCTCCAGCATGGCAAAAAAGAATCAAAATAAGCCTTGAGAGGTAGTAGAAAACTATGTTTCAGAAGAGATGTTGAGCCATAGGCACTTTGTATATGATGTATAAATAGTAATAATAGTAGACAGCAGATAGTACAATACCCTATAGCTTATGGCTCTGGATGGTCCTTCTGAGAAAGAACAGTGTGCCATGATCTACAGAATGACAAGGAGGCTTTCCCCACACTGGTAGTATAAGGAATCTCCTCCAGATGGCCCCAGGAAGAGGAGAGAGACTCCTTTGTGCTCACTGACTCCCTGGTGAATGATACAGAAGCTACTAAATTTGCCTTTTTTTGGTTACTCAGAAGGGATGCTGACTTCATGAACCATGTATCCAGGACAAGTCCAATAGCCCGTGGACACTGGTCGAAGTGGCCAGTTGCTGCTCCCTAACTTCTCATGGCATATGTGGATCTGAATGATCCTTCCAGGAGAAAACTGGGAAGACATTCTGGTGTCTGTGATGTGCTGGGTAGGAAACTGAAAGATGTGGAAACACAGATAATGGAATGGATTCATTATGTTTCCTAGCTAGTGGTTATGGATAGGGACTAGAGATGTGATTTCACTGAAATGGGAAGCTCCCAGATGAAGAAAGAGAAGGGAAGGGAATAATAAGCATTTATATAGTATTTGCTTTGTTCCAGGTACTGTGCTTTTATAAATATTACCTCATCTGAACAACACCCCTAAGAGGTGGGTGCTATTATTCTCTCTGTTCTGTAGTTGAGGAAACTGAGGCAGACAGGACTTTAAGTGGCGTGCCCAGGATCACAGAGCTAGTAAGTGTCTGAGGCTGTGTTTGAACTCTGGTCTTCCTGACTCAGGTCCAGCATTCTATAAAAAGAAACATCTAATACCAACACAAGCTTATGCCTTCTTTGCAAATTCTAGTTTTAAAGAGCTGCCCACGGACTTAAAAGGATCAGTGATGTGCTTTGTGTCACACAGCTGCGATGGGTCAGAGGTGGGACTTGATCTCATGTCTTCCTGGCTTCTAGACCACTTTTCAATCCACTAAACTGGACTGCTTAATGAGAATTTTAAAAATAAATAGAGAATGTGAGGAGTGATTAACTCTCTACATGTGGTGTTAAAGAACAGGATTTGATTTTCTGGACCACAGCTTAAGATAACCCAGTGTTGTTGGGCTTTTGGCTAATGATAGCTTGCCTCATAAGGCCTAGAAGAACATGCTTGGCCATGCCCTTGATCAATATGATTTAAGACTGAAGATGGAAGGAAGAGGGGAAAATCCCAGGTGAACTTTAAATGTGGCTACTTTAGAGGAAATTAGGCACAACACAGGAAAAAAATCAATTTAGCAAATGCTTATTAAGCACCTATTTATGTATCAGGCACTGATGTAAGCGCTGGAAATATAAAGACAGATACCACACCAACACTACTCTCAAGGAACTCAGAATCTAATTAATGGTTAGAAGGACAAGTGCACAAATAACTGTGATCATAGGCATTTATAGCTAGAAGAGGCCTCAGAGAAAGAGATAAATACAAAGGAGAAGTCCAGACAGAGTGCTATGAGAAATCTGAGAAGGGAGAGAGCTTTGGGCATTTGTAATACTGAAGGGGCTAACCACTAATGCACTAGAGGGAATAACTAGGAAAAGGATTTTGAATAATACTTATGGCCTCAGATTCTATTTGCAGAGAATGGAGTGAAACTGAGATTTTAATGCAGAGTAGGTAATCTAAGCTCAGAGGTCAAAGAAACCTGGGATGGAATTCATGACTAGGATATGGTAATGGAAAGATACAACTTCTTCAAAACATAAAAATGAGCAGTGGAGTAATAGAGAACTGCATTCAAAGAAATTAGCGGAGATTTGTATGAACTGACATGGAGTAAAATGAACAGTTAGAACTAAACAATGGCCTCAATAATATAAAGGAAAACACCTTTGAAAGACTTAAGAGCTCTCATCAGTGCTGTGACCAGTCATTCCTGCAGAAGATCAAAATTGAAGTATGCTAGTAGGGAAGTGATGGGTAGAGATTCAGAAATAAAGCCAATGTATGAATTTCATTTTGCTTCACTATACTTATTTGATAGAAAGAGACTTTTATTTGAGGGAAAGTCTATTGGGGAAATAAGTGGATAATTACTGTGATGGGGAAAAAAATGGGAAGAGTACCAGTGTAACTACTTTTAAAAATACATAGGGGGCAGCTGGGTAGCTCAGTGGATTGAGAGCCAGACTTAGATACGGGAGGTCCTAGGTTCAAATGTGGCCTCAGACATTTCCCAGCTGTGTGACCCTGGGCAAGTCACTTAACCCCCATTGCCTAGCCCTTACCACTCTTCTGCCTTAGACCCAATACAAAGTATTGATTTAAGTAAGGGTTTAAAAAAATTAATTAATTTTAAAAATAATAAAAGGTTCCGTATCTTTTCTTCTGTTCTTAGCTTAAAACACTTCCAGACACCAGGGACTATAGCAGTTGTTTCAACAAAGCTAGGACCAAATTGAGGGAGAATAATAAAGAGAACATACATCACAAACAGAGAGGATGTGTCACTATAAATCATGTGGGAAAATGTTGTCATACTCTCCATTCCTCATGGTTGTTCATTCATTGCCTTAGCATCCAACATAGGCCATTTGGGCTTTTCATCATAGACTTAGCATCATAAGTTTTCTGGGCCTCTGTTTAACAGTTAAAACAGTGTAAAGCATTTCAGGCAAAGCAATAATGAAATTAACAGCCTGAAAATCATCACATTATGCTAATTTCAGGACTCCCAGTCTTCTTAACATGTTCTCCCTATATTGGGTCTTGGGGAGAAGATGGAAAGAGTAGCATTGATAAGAATAAAGATGACATTCAGCAGCCTGCTATTATATTTCTGCTTGGCCAAAATGCCCAGCTATGGCACTGTTGCCATTATTGTAATTATTATTATAACTAACAAATTATCTAGCATCCTTTAGGGCCTATAGGTCTGGCCACCCCTGGGCAATGGGAACAGAAGATAAGATGGAGGTGTGAGGTCCTTTTACATCCATTTGTAATTGGAGATGGAAGGGGAAGCTTTGAGCTTTCATTGGTATCTTAAGAGTGCCACCAACTGCCTCCCCTGGGTTATAATGCAGATATTAATTTTTTAGGGTCACAGTTGGACTTCTTTAATTATCACATTACTATCAGTTTTTAAAAAAAAAAGGAGGAGGGGGGAAGTATACCATGGTGGCTCAGTGGATTGAGGGCCAGGCCTACAGACAGGAGGTCCTGAGTTCAAATGTGATCGTGTGATCCTGGGCAAGTCACTTAACTCCCATTGCCTAGCTCTTATGGCTCTTCTGCCTTATAAGCAATATACAGTATTGCGTCTAAAATGGAAGGTAAGGGTGGAAAAAAATGCCATCTCCATTCTGGGAGCCCAGCCCAGAAGAAAAAAAAAAATTCAACAAATACGTGCGTGTCTCTCAGATAACATGAGTACAGTGCTTGGGGGAATTCTTGTACCCAAAAAATGCTTGTGACTCATAGACAAGTGAAAAATAAAGGACATACAAGAGAATGTCCTTTAGGTGCCAAATCTCAATTCCTAACCGTAATTTTTAGAGAAAGAAATCCAGAAAAACTTTACCACAAAATTTAGTATGTAAAATAGCTTAATCGTATTCTCATTAAAATTTACACAAAAAACCATCAAATTTTCATGAATTTGATCATTCTTTTAAAAATTCTATAAATCTTGAGGGAAAGAGAGAAACTTTCTACATTTTTCCATTTTTTTCCCCCTTTCCCCATAATGTGACCAGACCAAGAGGAAAAAGAAATAAAAACTGCTTAAGTTGAACTTCATTTCTAATCTGTTTATTCAGTGAAGTTTCATTACTTCAAAACAAAATACCTTCCCATTTCTTTTTCTTTTTTAATGGAAAGCTTCATGGATTTTTCAAGCACCCTCCATTTTTTTCCTTTTTTTTTTTTTAATTTAATTTTTTGTTTTACCCATACCTTCTGTCTTAGAATCAATACTGTATATTGGTTCCAAGGCAGAAGACTAGTAAGGGGTAAGCAATGAAGGTTAAGTGATTTGCCCAGGGTCACACAGCTAGGAAGTATCTGAGGCCAGATTTGACCCAGGACCTCTCATCTCTAGGTCTGGCTCTCAATCCACTGAGCCACCTTGCTGTCTTCTCCCATTTCTTTTTAAACTGATTTTTGCCATTGGTCCTTGAAGAGATGTGTCTCTCTAGCCCCAACTCATCATCTCTGAATTTTCCAGACCAAAGTGCTCCTTCTGACTCTCATTTCTGCCTGGTGTGTTATCCCTCTAGTAGCATCCCGACTAATGTATTTGTATCCCCCCCGAACTTAGCATTCGTGTAAGAAATAAAAATATCTAGACCAGAATCCTGAGCTGAAAAATCTAACTCGTATGTGTGGGTGAATAAAGCCAGAGGTCATCTTATTTCTAACACTGCTTGGCACATAATAGACACAATAAATATTTTTTCATTCCATTCATTTAGCATTCCCATTTCATTTTCTGGGTATGTCTTTGTTTTTTGAACTCTTAACCTTCTGTCTTAGAATTAATTCTAATTCCAAAGCAGAAGAGCAGTAAGAGCTAGGCAATTTGGAGATAAGTGACTTCCCAAGGTCACGCAGCTAGGATGTGTCTGAGGCCAGATTTGAACCCAACCCCTCCCAACTCCAGTCCTGGAGCTCTAGCCACTTAGCTACTGATCTACGTATGTTTTTAAATCACATTCCAGTATCCTCCTTTTGATCTATCAAGCTTAGTTATCAGTGTTCTAGAGAAATCCTCTTTACTTTCCCCATGGAACACTGAAGGAATCCATAGAGCTTTTGGGCAACTGAGTACCTGGGGCTCATGTTTGGCCATCTTGGTATTTGGAGGTCCCTTGCCTTTAATTTATTCTTTGCTCAAAAATCAGTTTATCATCTCAGTATTCTACCACTGCCACCAATTTTACTACTTCTTTAGTATAATAAAAATAACAGAAGCATGAAAATTTTGTTTTCCAATGTTCGAGTTTGTTTAAGCACTGAGATATATGTGTAGGTAGAGGCATATTATAGATATGTATGTGCTGAATGTATGTTTCCATAGGTATGTATATATACATGTATAGGCATATATGCATGCATAGATTTAAAGCAAAGAATACTCACAGCAGAGGAGCTATATGGCCTTTCAGCTGTTGAATGGCACATAACTTACTTGCTTTCTCTCAGGCCTATTGAGATATGTGCATCCAGGACCCCAGTGGAGAAGCTTGCATGAGGTAGAGCCTCATCAAACCTGAGAAGCCACCAAAGGGCTTCCCTCAGGGGTCTTTTGTGGGTTGGTGTTATTTGTCCCCCAAGCCAAACCAAACCATCTAGATGCAGTTTTTGCCCTTATTGGGGATGTCTGAAAACTATGGTTTAGACCAGTGATGGGCAAACTTTTTAAAGAGGGGTCCAAAGGAAAGGAAATGCTCATCTGTCATTCTGTTTCTAAGGCAACTCTTTCAAAGTTTCATTGTATTGTATCCTACTCATTGTATTTGTCAGATTAGGAATAATGTCCCGAGGCTGGATAAAACATTTCAGGGGGCCACATCTGGCACGTGGGCTGTAGTTTGCCCATCAGTGGTTTAGACTATCCTAAAGAGCTTCCTAGAGCATCTGTATAAATCTTTTTATTGCCAAGATGAGGGGGTTATACAGTAGGATCCCCTAGTGGGCATCTAGAACAGTGATGGTGAACCTATGGCACAGGTGCCAAAGATGGCACGCAGAGTACCCTCTGTGGGCACGGGCTTCCCCCTTTCCCCCCAGAATTGGTTACTAGAAAGGCAGAGGGACTTGGGCAGAGCTGCTCACCCTCTGCCCAGCAGCCAATGGGAGCACATAGGGAGTAAGGTGGGCAGCTCACAGGCAGTAGAGCTGGAGGGGAGCAGAAAGCTCAGGCCACTCCCCTCCCCTTCTCTACACTCACTGAGGACATTTCTCACTTTGCCCACCCCTCTGCCCAGCAGCCCAATGGGAGCGCTTTTTCTCTCTCCTGGGTGGAGTAAGGGAGGAGGGCATGGCATGTTGTCTGGGGATAGGGGTGGGGGGCCGGGCACAACAGCCCATCTCTAAACGGTTCACCATCACTGTCCTAGAATGACCTTTACTATTTCCTTACATTGACATAAGAATTATATACAGTAGTCGGGTAGCAGGGGGGCTTTAGTGGCTCATGCATCTATTGGAAATTGTAAAACATTTGATGTCAAAAAATGTAATTGTTAGAATGAAGGTTCTTAACCTTTTTCGTGAAATGGACCCCCTTTTCAGAATAATGTTTTCATATGCATAAAATAAAGTTAGGATTACAAAGGAAACCAGTTAATTGAAATAGTAGAAGAACAAGATCACAAACTCCTTTCATTCCCTTCATTAAAAACTGTCTTACAAAGAAGAAATTAAAATTGCAGCTGTACTAGGAAACACCTGTAATGTACTCTCAGTGTTTTTGAAATGATTGTGTATTTGGGGATAAAACAAAGCACCAGGCTAGATCTGAAACACTTTACACATAATTCACAGTTACCAAAACAAATGTTTGTATCATTGTTCATAACGTTGTCAGTGAATGATGGGAATTTTTTTCTCTTTTTATTCTCCTTCTCCCTAAAAATAAAAACAGAAATAGAAAAAATTAGCTGCTGGGAATCTAAGATTGAATGAGGAGGATTTGATTGGGAAAATAGAACAACAGAACCCTGGGAAGAAAATCACATAGCAGGAATAATGTTTTAGAGTTGGGAGAGAATTTAAATATCATTTGAGCAAATTCCTTCTTCCCACCCTTCCTTAATTTTACAGATAAGTAAACCAAGGGCCAGAAGGAAAATTGTTTTCCAGAAGTTACAAACTAGTAAGTTGCAGAGCTGGGATTCTGACCTTCATCTTCTGATTCCAAAACCAATGTCGCTTATCTCTGGTCTCTTTGGGAAATGGACCCAGTAGTGATATTGTTGGATCGAAGACTATGCATAGTTTTATTGCCCTTTGAGCATGGTTCCATATTGCTCTCCAAAGTGGTTGTATCAGTTCACAGTTCTACCAACAGTGTATTAGTGCCCCAGTATTCCTGCTGGATATTTTATTTTATCAATAAACTTATTAATTATTAAATTAAAGCAAGCAAACAAAATAAATAAATAAAATTGATGGGTGTTATTAATGAATAATAAATAATAAATGTTTTATTAATATTTTTATTATATTTTAATTAGATTTAATTAAATAATTTAGATAATAAATTATTAATAATAAACTAACAAAAGGGACTAAGAGGTACTAACCAGCTTGCTCCCAGGAACCAAAAAAAAAGAGGGAGGAGTTACAGCCAACTACAAAACAATAATGTGACCACACAAATGCGGAGGCGCAGGAGAGATTAAAGGGAATTTTGGGAAAACTAAGGATTTATAGGGGATGAAGTCCAAGGTTCAAAATTTCCATTTATACATGTGTGACCCTGGGCATGTCACTTAACCCCAGTTGCTTAGCTTACTACTTTTCTGCCTTGGAGCCAATACACAGTACCGATTCTAAGACAGAAGGTAAGGATTTAAAAAAATATTTTTTTTTTAAAAAGATACCTGACGCCTGGAGAATACAAAATATTCTGATTTTTCAAAAGGAAAAATAATAGGTTCTGTAATTTTAATATGGTGAGTGTGATTTACCAGGTAGTAGCCATTTTTGCATCATTGTTCCCCAAAGCGTTTTGGAGGTCAAATCTAGCATAGTTTATACAGTTATTCAAGGACTCCTTCATTGCTTATGTACTTAAAAGGGAAAAACTACATTTGTTTTGGTAAATGTAAAGGATATAAACGTGAAGTGTGGGGGCAGCTAGGTGGCATAGTAGATGAAGTGCCAGACCTGGAGTCAGGAGGGCCTAGGTCCAAATCAGCCCTCAGCTACTTCCTCGCTCTTGTCTAGTCATTTAACTCCATTTGCCTAGGCCTTACCCTTCTATCTTAAAGTTGTTACTAAAAGAGAAAGTACAGGTTGAAAAAATAAAAATAAAGTATGCCCAAATCTGGCCCATACTAAAAATGAACTTAAAAAAGAAAGCATAGGATCCAGTGGATCTAACACAGTGTTTCAGATGTGTTCCTTACAACAATCCCAAGACAAGCATTATTACCTCCATTTTACAGATAAAGAAACTGAGCAATGTTCAGAGAGTTGTTTGCCCAGTCACACTACTAGCTGTCAGAACCATCCATATGTACTTTCATCAATTTGGCAGAGATGACAAGAAACATTACAGTTGTTGGGGGTGTTGAGGGAAGTAAGGCCCAGTCATGGGTCTTGACAGAGTTATGAATTTTTCCAGGCATCCCGGAAAACTAATTGACACTAGATCCAAAAAATTAAAGAGTATATTTTCTGACCCAAGAATGCCATTGCTAGGATACCCAGAGAGGTCAAAGACAGAAAGAAAAGAGCCCATGTGTACAAAAATACAGTAGACCATTTTCCTGGGTTAGAAACCACTAGAGGTGCAGAGTAAGACATATTTTTGGAAATGGCCAATATGAGAATTTGTTTTGCTTGACTACACTTATTTGTTATAAAGGAGAGAAGCAATAGTGGCACGATACAGAAGTGGAGGAAGAGGAAGGAAGAGACAACGTAAAAATAAAAACAACTCTAAAAAGAATTTAGGAGAGGATAAGACAAGCAGAGCAGTATTGTTAACTTTAATGTATATTCAAATTGAGCTGTGATCTCATCAATTTGGCATTTTCCAACAAAGATAGACCCCATTCTTGCCCAGCCTATGCAGCTCCAAAGTTCACCCATCACAGGCCATCACCCAACATGATGTGAGCCAGTCTTTCTCTTCCTCTCTCTCTCTCTACTCTCCCTTCTCTTCCCTCTCCCTCTCCTTCTCCTCTCTTCCCTCTTCCCTCTTCCTCCCTCCCTCTCTCTCATCAGTTCCAAGTCAGAACAGCAGTAAGGATTAGGCAATTGGGGTTAAGTGACTTGCTTGGGGTCACACAGGAGGGTGCTGGTGGCACACTCAGGTTGTCCACCTGTCTGTCATCCCTTGTAGTTGATACAAAACCGACTCATCTTTTCTTCCTTTCCAGCAGTTCCTCACTGACATACTCCAAGCTCTTCATTAATCCTAAGTTCCAGCCTCGTCTCCCTGCACTTCTCCAACGCCCTCTGCATGATGCTCCTATTTAGTTCTTTAGTGGCAAAGGTGTTTTACAAGACTTTCCACCACATAGTAACACCAGTATTAAAAAGATAAGACTACTTTCACAGGCAGATTGTAGATGTAGATAGTGAAAGAACTTTGTAATTTCCTGAAAATAATCTAGTCCATTCTCTTCCTTTTTCAACTCTCATCAAATAAAAAGCTTTGTTAAACAATCACAGTAAGCTCAATGGATTCAATACTAAGTATCAGTTCCAAGATAGAAAAACTGTAAGGACTAGGCATTTGGGGTTAAATGACTTGCTCAGGGTCCCCCAGTGAGATAGTGTCTGAGGCCAGATTTGAACCCAGGATGTCCTGTCTCCACGCCTGGCTCTCTAGTCACTGAGCCACCTGCCTGCCCCAGCACAATGGATTCCTATATTCTTTTCATATTTCAATTAAATGTGAAGTGGTGAAGACCAAGATCTTTTGTTGAATATTACTTGTAAAAACTTCCACTTGTAATAGATGACTATCTTAAGAGTTTTGTATAGACGGAAGATTGGCTGTATAAGTTAGAGGAATCCTAATGGTTTCTTGGTTACTTTTTTCCCACATTAATGTGGTCCAAAAAATTTCCCCGCCCTTTTGGTCTCTTTCCCTCTTTCAGATACTTTATAAAATTGCTCCTAGATGTTTGGAGTACTCTGTATATGAGCCCCTTAGCTCCCTCATAATTCTATTGTCTCCAGCCCAGATACCTTTTACCCTTCTATAAATACTCTTCCATCCTTTCTGGCAGCTTTCCTGGATTTTTTCTCATTAATACTGTTGCTTCCCCCTCCCTGCACTTTTTAAACCCTTACCTTCTATCTTGGTACCAATTCTAAGGCAGAAGGGCTGGGCAATCAGGGTTAAGTGACTTTTCCAGGGTCACGCAGCTAGGATCAGTGCCATTTCTTCTTCCTCATAATTTTCATTCTTGAAATGCCAGTGGGAGACATAGTAGGATATAGTGCTATGTATTTTTTTAAGGAAGAAAAGATTTTATTTTGCAGTGATAAGAAGAGAAAGATACAAAATATTGATTGGCTAGATGAGCTTGCTTGCTAGGTCCCTTCTAGAATTCCTTATTTCTTTACCCTCTTATAGAGTCTGTGCCTAATTCCCCATAATTCTTCTTTAGGGCAGCCAGATCTTTCTTGGCCTCAGAGAACTCTCCTTTCTCCATGCCTTCACCACATACTGGTATACAAATGTCCCTTAGCCTTCAGAAGGTCTAACAGGTGATCTGGATGGGCCTAAGCACTGGCAGTGCCATTGTGTTCATTAGCATGAGTGCTGTGTTCAGCCAGGTCTGCCCTGGTACCACAGTTGGAGGCTGCTAATTGATACTAACTTTGAAGCCAGAGGGTTCTATGAACTGAATGGTTCTTGATTGTGGCATTGATGAAGTTGACATTCTTGAGTACCATATCGCCTTGGTACAGCATGCCATAGGCTATGTACTCGCCATCTTATGGCAAATTACAGGGGTTAAAGGCGTCAGAGCAGATGCTGGAGAGCTATGCTACAGAGACCTGCTTATGATAGGCTTTTCCAGCAGAAACAGTGAATAAGTAGGTGACAAGTGAGAAATAGATTCAGGGTTAAGGTACCAGATTGGTCTAAACTTGGTGAAGTCTCCATGGAGAGCACCATCAAAGGACAGTGCTTAGGGGTGAGTAGGTGGCTCAGTGGATTGAGAACCAGGCCCCAAAATGGGCAGTCCTGGGCTCAAATCTGTCCTCAGAGCTGCATGACCCTGGACAAGTCACTTAATTCCCATTGCCTAGCCCTTACCACTCTTCTTCTGCCTTGGAAGCAATACTTAACATAGATCCTGAGACAGAAGGTAAGGATTTCACACACACACCAGTGATGATCTGGCCAGTGAGCTATTAAATGAGTTAACACCAGTTGAGATTAGTGTACATCTGGAGTTCAACGTCCAGATTCTGGCAGCAGATATCATAGATTGCGTCATTGTCCACCATGAAGGTGCTGTCCAAGTACCCCAGTGGTTAGGATGGAATTGCAGGTCATTATTACAACTGCGGATACCTATGGGACTAGGTAGATGGCAAACTAACGTGGACTTTTTTGCCATGGTCAGCAAAAAGCCTCTCCATCAGCAGGAAGATGAAAGCTAAGCTTGTGCTCCCCCCAAAATTATGAAGCCCTGTGCGCTGCTCCAACAGTTTTCAGATGTGTCCAATATAAGATCAGTCATCCCCTTTCCAACAGTATAACAGTCCCAGACATAGTTGTTAGTAGCATTTTCCTTGCTAGGATCAGCTGCTCAGGGTGAAATAGCTGTTTATAGATACTGATCCAAACCCCACACCTCACCTTTTACAGTAGGCTTCAGTTTTACATAGACTTCTCTGGGCAAAATGTTTGCCTGTCCCTGCCTCATTGAAAAAAGGCTTTTTTTGTTTGTTTGTTTTTAAATAAATCCTTACCTTCCATCAATACTGTGTATTGATTCTAACACAGAAGAGTGGTAAAGGCTAGGCAATGGGGGTTGTGACTTGCCCAGGGTCACACAGCTAGGAAGTGACTGAGGTCAGATTTGAACTCAGGACCTTCCAGCTACCCCCTGAAGGAAGTTTTAAAGGAGTCATAGCCATCCCTGAAGGACCTGTCCCTTGACATGGTACAATTGTGGTGAATACCATGCTCTAAGCAATATGATTCCCAACAAGCATTACCCATCTGTATTCCAGCCTGGTTGACATGGATAGAAATACACTTGGACATGGTTGCTCTGGTGCATGAAGATGGAAAGGACACACGATTGCCTACAAATGGGTTATGGGTCTCTGTCAACACAGTAAATCCCTTATTGCCATCTTTCTACTGGTTTTACCCTCCATTGCTTCTCTCTGCTTTGAGATGATACTATCTATAATTGTCAATCATTTTTCTTCACAGGGCTTTACAAACCAATTTATATTCAAACCCAGGATTGCTTTTGGCAGCCATCTGTCTCTCGCTCTCTGACAAGTAAAGTCACACAATTGCTGACCAAGGTGCTTTCTGGCTGCTCTTGAGTTCCTTGTTGTGGCAAATGATTTACACTGGTTAAACTTGCAGATATAATTATTTTTCATTGCCCTCCATTTCTCTTTCTTTCTTCTTGGTCTTCACAAAATTTGATATCATCTCTGATGAGGCAATAATCTGATTGTACACAGACCACTGATTAAGGGATAACTCCCACTTTAGTAACACAACTTTTCCTATTCTGCCCAAAATAAAATCTCTTTCATTCTTTATGGGATTATTTGGTGCTCACCATGCCTAATTACCTGCCAATTCTTTTAAAAGACACATCATGAAGCTTCTGTATAGTCTGTAAGTCTGTCCTTTCTTTTATTTTTCCAAATCATACTTTACCCTCTATTTCTCCCCAGTCTCATCTTTTCTTTTGAAGTCTCCAAATATCAGAGTGAATTTTGATTTTATTTGGAGGGTCTTATCAGATTCTTTGTTGAATTTCTTTTCTACTTCAACCATGTTACTGAGTCACCTGAGTGGCAAAGTGGATAGAGAACCTGACCTAGAGTTAAGAAAATGCAAGTTCAAATCCAACCTTAGACAATTAGTTGTGAGACCTTATACAAGTCACTTTACTTCTGATTGCCTCAGTTTCCTCACCTGTAAAAAGAGACTAATAATAACACCCACCCCTACCTTTCAAGATTATCATGAACATAAAACTTTTAAAGCACTTTGCAAACCATAAAATGTTAAATAAGTACTTTTATTATTTGTTCAAAATACCTAGTGAGTAGCTATTGTTATTTTTATGGTGGTCTTTTTGCAAATACTTAACATTAGTTTTACAATTGGTGATGACCTAGTATCTCTTGTAACCTGGTTAGATGATAAAATTCCTTCCATTGTCTCTCTGAGGAATACCTGTGAGTCATCCTTCCATTTAACTGCAACTTCCTTCTTCTGGCTCCGTTTATTGTAAGAAAGTCAAGAGATTGAGATCCACAAAATCCTACTTCAGTGCCTCATCATGGAGTAGAGGTTATCAGAACCAATGGGGAAGCTCTGTGGCTAGATACCAGGCCTGGAGACAGGAAGTCCTGGGTTCAGTGACCATGAGCAAGTCACTTAATCCTAGTCACCTAGCCCTTATGCCTTGGAACCAATACTGAGTATTGATTCTAAGACAGAAGGAAAAGGTTTAAAAAAGTAATGGCACCTGAGCATAAGGCCTGGCAGCTTTTAACCCTGCTAGAAAGACTTTCAGAATGAGTGAATGAACAATAATGCCATTGTTAAGCACTTACTATATGCATGGTATTCTCCCAAGCTTTGAGGCTAGAAATACATTCCAACAAGGCAGTCCCTTCCCTGAAGGAGCAGACAGCCTAATGGGAGAAGACAAAACAGACTGTGGAGGGGCACAAGGAGCTGAGGAGAGGAAGAAACTCTGTTTTATAAGGATCAGCCTTGCTCAGGATGGCAGGGCAGCTCAGACGAGGGCTGGCCTCCTGGGGACAAGATTGTTTTAGCCATGGCAACCCAGGAAACAACAGGTTTTTTAAATCATCCTTGGCCCTGGTTAGCCCCTTCCTGCCTCTGCAGTGACTGTGGCAGCACAGTTAGAAAGCAGACAGAGGGTGAAGAATCACAGGACGTTTAGGCCATCCACAAGTAAGTGTGCCTCTTGCTGGGAGAGAGTAGTAATGTCACTCTTGATCTTCCTGCAGTATGTATGAAATCTAGCATCCTTGTTAGGTTGCCTTACATAATCGAAATGGCAGTTTCACAATCCTCTTTCTGTTCCTTGTGTATTTGTGTGTGTGTGTGTGTGTGTGTGTGTGTGTGTTTATTTTTAAATTGTTGCTCCCTTTTTATTCTCCACTCAGCTGTCCAGTTGATCTTCCTAAAGTGCTCATGTTCCCACCTACCCCCACTGAATAAAGTCCAATCCCTCTCTGTTGCCTCCAGGATCAAAATAAAATCTTCTGTTTGGCTTTTTTCTTCTTCTGTCTTTGGAACAATTCCTTTGGTTCCAAGGCAGAAGAATGACAAGGGCTAGACAATTGGGGTTAAGTGATTTACTAGGAAGTGTCTTGAGGTCAGATTTGAACCCAGGACCTCCTGACTCCAAGCCTGGCTCTTTAGCTGCCCCCTCTCTGTTCTGCTTTATTATCTGGCTGCTTCCTACCTTTCTAATCTCCTTGCAACTTATTCACCAGGGCCCTCTGTGATCCAATGACACTCCATCTCCCAACACAGGGCTTTTCATTTTATTTATTTTTATTTTTAAATCTTTACCTTCAGTCTTAGAATGAATACTAAGTGTTGGTTCCAAAGCAGAAGGAACAGTAAAGTACTAGGTGATGGGGGTTAAGTGACCTGCTCAGGGTCACGTAGCTAGAAAGTGTCTGAAGCCAGATTTGACCCCAGGACCTTCCATCTCTAGGCCTGGTGCTCTATCCACTGAACTACCTAGCTTCCCCAACTCGGGACTTTTTTACTGACTCTTCCCCATACCTATGGGATAGGCTCCCTCCTCATCTCTGCCTTTCCGGCTTCCTTGAAATAACGTTTTTTTAACCCTTAACTTTCTGTTTATTGACTTATAGGTGGAAGAGTGGCAAGGGTGGGCAATGGGGGTCAAGTGACTTGCCCAGGGTCACACAGCTGGGAAGTGTCTGAGGCCAGATTTGAACCTAGGACCTCCTGTCTCTAGGCCCGACTCTCAATCCACTGAGCTACCCAGCTGCCCCCTCCTTGAAATATCATTAAAAACCCATCTGTTGCAAGAAACCTTCCTGATCCTTCTTAATGCCCTCTCTTTTAGATTACTCGCAGTTGAACATGATCCTACATCATGTTAGTACATAGTTGTTTGCATACTTTCTCCCCCATAGACTGGGAACCTCTTAAGAACGTGGACTCTTTTGCCTTTCTTTAAATGCCTGACACAGAGCACATTGCTTGTAACATAGTAGGCACTTTATAACAGTTTGTTGGGGTGTGTGTGTGTGTGTGTGTGTGTGTAAACATATATATATATACATATACATTTATTTGTTTATTTAGCTCATCTTCTGTCTTAGTAACAAACTAAGGGCAAAGGCTAGGCAATTGGGGTTGAGTGACTTGCCCAGGGACACATAGCTAGGAAGTATCTGATTTGAAACCAAGTCCTTCCAATTCCAGGCTTGGCTCACTATCCAGCTTGTTGGCATATTAATATGTATGTTTAATTATATATGTATTATATGTTATTTATATATACATACATATTTGTGTATGTGTGTGTATGTATATATATATACGTATATATATATACGTATAACTTTAAGGTGGAAGGCAAGGGCTTTAGGTATAAATATATAAATATATACGTATATATATATATTTATACCTAAAGCCCTTGCCTTCCACCTTAAAGTTAATACTGTGTTCCAAAGCAGAAGAACAGTAAGAGCTAGGCAATGGGGGGTTAAGTGACTCGCCCAGGGTCATACAGCTAGGACAAGTCTGAGGCCAGATTCAAACCTAGGAGCTCCCATCTCTAAGCCTGACTCTCAATCCACTGAGCTACCCAGCTGCCCCCAGTAATATTTTTTAAAGTACCAGAAGCAAGATTCTAGCCCAGCTAATTTCAGTCCAAATGCTTTTACCACCTAACTCCCTTCAACTCCCTTCCCTTCTACTGCATGGGAAGATTGAAAACTGGATGCTCTCGAATCTTTGATATTTAGCAGGACCACTTTAGGGCTTAGAGCTAGTTAGCTGTCTCCTGCTTTACAAATGCCCAACAGTGATTCAGACTGCACCAAAATCCTTTTGTTTTATTTTGCTCAGCATCGCATGAGAGGAATATAATGTTGGATTTTTATTAACCTTGGCATAAAATACTTTTTCTCTATTGACTTTTGCATTTTCATTTAGTATTAAAATATTCTTTTGGCAAAGTATTCATCCCATCATTACTTTCAAACTTAACTGTAAGATGAGATGAAGGATAACAAAAAGATAATTATAGCTTTTTATTCTTAAAAATTACTCAGTAAAAATTCTGTAAACTTTAAATGAATCTTAATGTTACCAGATGCTTTACATTGCTCCCAGTGAGGCCTAGTAGTATGATGGATCTCTTAGGTCTGATAAGAGCCTTCCCCAAGTCTTTTCCTTTCTTTCTGGAATTCACCATGAACTTCATATTAGACATTATTTGATTCTTTATCACTTTACATTTGCCTCTGGTACCCCTTACATAATATACCTTTTGGGGTATATTAGCCCCCATGACTTATAAAAATGTATTTCTTTACTATGTATGTTGTTTTAAAACTACTTTCACACACTGGTCCATATTCTAGACATTTCCTGTTGGCAGCATCAGTCAATAGGCATTTTTTCAGGACCTAGGGTTGTGCCAGGCACCTTGTTGGGATTCTAGGGCAGAAATACGATACCAAACAATACACATTTCTTAAGTGCCTGTTATAATCTAGGCATCATGCTAGCTGAAGATAAAATAAGAAAAGAAAAGAGAAAAGGAAAAGACAGTCCTTGCCATCAAGGAGCTTCTGCTATATCAGGGGAGACTATATAGGCCATTTTTAAGGGCAACTAGGTAGCTCAGTGGATAGACCAGGAGACCTGGACTTAGGGAGGTCCTGGGTTCAAATTTGGCCACATACTAGCTATGTGACCCTGTGCAAGTCACTTAACCCCAGTTGCCTAAATGTCTACTAGGTTGTAGAATTGGTACTCAGGATAAACATGGATATCTAGCTCTTTGAGTCTTCTCTAGAGAGTTCATAATTAAGTGCATGGAAATTGATACAGTCAACCAAGAAAAAGTTTGGAGAGAAAAGAGAAGGAAGTTAAGGGCAGAGATTTAGATATACCCACAGTGGTCATGATACGAATGATGGTCTAGGAAGGAGACCAAAGAGCTGTCACACGGGAAGAAAATAAAGAGGAGAGAGCATCTGAAAGGGGATGGCAGTCAACAGTGCCAAATATTATTGCACGGAGGTCAAGCAACTGAAGTTGGCTTTTTCAGGCAAATCTTCTATTTGAACTGGTACAGCCTTGTATAAAAGGTATTACATAACCTCACAAATAGTTTTAACTGTATATCAAAATGGAGCACAACTAGGTGGCTTAGTGATTGTTAGAGAGCCAGACCTGGAATAGGGAGGTCCTAGGTTCAAATCTGGCCTCAGACGTTGCCTAGCTGTGTGACCCTGGGCAAGACACAATCCCCATTGCCTAAACCCTTACCACTCTTCTGCTTTGGAACCAATACGTAATATTGAGTCCAAGATGGAAGGTAAGAGGTTTTTTTTTTAATTGTGTCTCAAAAGTATCTTTACTAATGTGCTCTATTGTTACTGCTCCCTCAATTTTTAATTTTTTAGGCAATCATGTTTTTTTTTCCCTTTTTAGGGTTCTTGCCTACACATAGCAGGCACAACAGCCAGTCCAGCAACTTAACCCACAGTCGCAGCAGCAGCAAAGGCAGCGTGGAAGAATTTGTGTCTCAGCCTAAGCAGAAGGATCTAGCAGGCAGCGTGCGACAAAAAGTGCTCATGCACTATGAGGTGTATATGGCCAGATGTGTCCCAAGAGAAATCCCAAGTCCCCAGAGGAGCCCAGTCCAGAGTGCAGAAAGCAGCCCTACAGCTGTGAAAAAGGTAAGCTCACTTGTCCATGCTTTACCCTTTTGCTCTTTTTAGTTAAGGAACAGGGAGGGATATGCGAGAAAATAAGTCAAGATGAAAGGGAGTGTGAGTGTGAGATTTTCTGCTGCTCGAGACTGTAATGGCCAAAGTTCAAGTGAAAGTTGACCGGGAAATCTTCCTTTGTCACAGGTTATTCTAAAACTCTATTTCTTCTCTAGTCCTGCATACTTTTAACTACAAATGTAATGTTCTAAAACATTAATGTTGCTGCCTAAGAATGCCATCAATTTCTTTAGTTAGGAGGGTTGATGGAGTTAAAGGTCAGATTGTCCTGAGTGGCAAGCATCCAGGAGTTATCTTTTTTTATGCCCTTCACTCAGACTTCTGGTTTTTTCAACTTTCCTGTATGTCAGCTATTTCATTCAGACCAAAGAGACTCCAGTGGACCCCCACCCCCATTCCCACCTGATTCAGCTGACCATGATAAAATCAACAAGAATGTTTTAAGGTTGGACCCATAAATTAGAGTTCAGTTTTATGAGAAAAAAAAATGGAATTTTTCAGTGCTCAGGCACTTAGTTTGCAAGTTGCCAGAAATAAGTCAGTCATGAAAAAAGAAGACGGGGGTTATTTATTCTTCCTCTCATCCAATAATCTCACTGAACACTAGTACAGCTTGCCATTCTGCTTCCAATGCATTGCACAGGTTAGACTTCGGAGCACATAGTACTGAGGACATGGACCCTGGCTTAAAGGAGTCTCAAAGTCTAGTTGGAGTGATAAGACACAAAAAGATGATTAATATGGTAACATGAAAGTCCATAGAAGAGCCTAGTTCCCTTACATATATTCCAGCAGACAAAAGTGGCATCAGATCAATTCATGACCAACAAGACCAAAGAGAAACAGAAGCAAACTTGTCCATCTGGTTCAGGACTGCATAAAAAGACACCTAGAAGCCTGGGGAGGCTGGGAAAAGAATTTCACCAGGAAAGGTGAGCCAATCAGAGCCCTGGTTAATGGGCCTGAGCACAGAACTCTAGGGAAGCCTGAAATCAATGGGTTCTCTCAGTGATGCCCCAGGAAGGTCTAAAATCTTCTGGAGCTCTGAGCAGGGATGCACTAAGGGAGGCCCAAACCAATAGAAATATAGGCAGTGAGCCCTGGGTCAGAGCCTGTCAGAAAAGAGAATTGGGGAATTTCCAGCATTTGCAGGTTAGTGAACTGGAAGCAAGGACAGGGTGATACACACCTAGGAACATTTGAGCCCCAACAAGAAACAAGGGCAGCACCATGCCAGGGCAGGTGTGCCAAAGGGTTTTCTAGGAGGCCTGAGGTCAATATGATCTCTAGCATCCCATTGGGGCTTGTTAAGGCCAAAGCAGGTGAAAGAACCAATTCCCCATTGGGGATTGTGCAAGGAGAAAGCTGTTAGGCCAAGTACAACATTGCATTAGGCTATTAGGAAATTGAGAGAGAATACAAGGAATGAGATAGAGGATTGACCTAGTACCCCATCCAGGAAGCAGTGGGAATGGCATTTAAACTAGAGGGGGCAGGACCAAACAAAACTTCTCACCCCTGTTAAGACTGGCAGGAGGGAGCAGAGTCTGGCCCTTGCACCAAGTCCCCAAACAGGATATGTTTGAAAATAGAAAAGAGCATCAACATACTCTAAGTTAAGAGAATCCTAAGAGTCAAATATATTAGAAAAGGACAACTCAATAACAAGTATGAATCAAGCTTCAGAGAAAGAAATGATTTGACCATAAAGACTCTAAGAGTGATTAGAAAAAAATGAAGGAAGATTTTTTAAATGAAAGCACAGTGTAAGGGCTCTAGAAGAAAAATTTTTGAAAAGAGACTAGTTTAGAACAAAAGACTCTTTACCCAAATAATGGACTCCTTGAAAAATAGAATGCAGTAGCAGATGTCTGTGACTCCAGGAGACTACCAAAAATGTTAAAACAAAATCAGAGGACTGAAATAACAACCTCACAAAAATCCTGGATGCTGTATTTCAAGAAATTATCAATGAAAACTACTTACAGAGGGTAGAGTGAAAATTGAATCTACCAATTACCTCCTGAAGGAACTGCAGAATGAAAGCACTAAAGTGTGTCATGGCCAAAATCCAGAGTTCCCCAGACAAAGAGAAGACTCTGTGAGCAGCAGCCAGAATGAAGTAGCTCAAGTTACGGGAATCATAGTCAAGATTGCCCAAGACTTAGCAGAAACCATTATAAAGGAAAGAAAATCTTGGAATGTGGAATATGGTAGTCCAAAAAAGTAAAATAAAAGCTTATAACCAAGAAACAGAACTACCATTAGAAGGTATAAAATAACCGGGAGTAGAAAAATATAATAAGACATATATAGGAATTGTAGGAATATGGCTACAAAGCCCTGTTTACAGAAATAAAAATAGAATTTAAATGATTGGAGAGAGACTAATTGCTCATGGCTGGGAACTGTCAATATAATAAAAATGACAGTACTGCCCAAATTAACATATTGAGTGCCATGTCAATTACAAAGTTGTTTTAAAGAACTAGATAAAATATTAAAATTCTTGAGGAATAAAAAAGATCTAGGATATCAAGGTAAGTAATTTTTTTAAAAGTACAAATAAATAGAAAACCCTACTTTCAGATCTCAAATTATATGATAAAGGAGTAATTATCAAAACTATTTGGTACTGGTTAAAAATTATTAAGTAGAGCAGTAAAACAGTGTAGACAGGGAAGAATCTAAAACAGTTTGGTTCAGTAAGCCTGGAAAAATGTTGCTTAAGGAAGAATTGACAAAACTACTAGGAAAAGTAAGAGAAATCTTACTGAAATTGGGTTTAAATCTGGGGTTCTTAGCTTGGGATCTGTGGACCATTGAGAGTAGAAAGGAGTCTCTCAACTTGACTTGAAAGGGGGAAGAAATTGCATATTTATTCTCTAATAGGAATTTAGTACTTTCTTCAGTTATGAATGTAGAAAACAAATATTATTCTGACATAGGGACCATAGACTTCACTAGACTGTGAAATGATTCATTGTTAGCACTGGATTGTACCAACATGCTTCACAGTCAGTTCAAAATAGATCCATGACCTGAATATTCAAAATCATACCATAAATATTTTTTAAAGAACCAAATCAGATACCTTTTCAGCTATATCTAGAAGGTGAATTCTTAAAAAATAATAATAGCCTTTCTAAAGTGCTTTAAGATTTGTAAAATACTTTACATATATTATTTCATTCAATCCTCATAACAACCCAATGAGATAGGTGCTATTATTATACTTATTTTACAGATGAAAAAACTGAGGCACATAGAGGTTGCCACTCAGGGTCATGGGTGTGTGAGGCAAGATTTTAACTCATGTCTTCCTGACTTTTAAGTCTTGGCTTTTATCCACTTTGCCCCTTAGCACAGATGTAATTATAGAAAATGAAAAGCTTTTACATGAACAAAATTAATGCCACTGGGATAAGAAGGGAAAACTGTCAACTGGGGGGAAAATAATCTTGGTACCAAATAGATCTAATAAGGGTCTCATATTGATAATCTCTCTCTCTCCCTCCTTCCCTCTCCCTCTCTCCCTCTCTCCCTCTATCCCCCTTCCTCTCTCTTCCTCCCTTTTGCCCTCTCTCCTGATCTCTTCACCCCATAAATAAATATATACATATACACATGTATGTGTTAACAGAAATATCTAAAACCAAAAGTCATCCCTCAAGTGGGCAGAGGATATAAGCAAACAGTTCTCATAAGAATTGGACTGCTAATAACCATATGAATGATTGCTTCAAATCATTATTAAGAGGAGCAAAAATTAAACCAACTCTGACATGTCATTTCATGCTAAGTAAATTGCCAAAGTTACAAAAGATAGGAATAGTCAGTACTGGGGATGTTGTGAAAACTCTGGCACACGTGTTGTTGATGGAATTGTCTGATAATTCTGGAAAGCAGCTTGAAATGATGCCAAGAAAGTGACTAAAATGTCAATATCCTTTGACCCAGAGATTCCACTACTAAGGAGATATCAGACAGGATCAATGATCAGAAAAAAATCTATACCAAAGAGCTAGAAAAAAGATGCCTTTCAATTGGGGATTAGATTAACAAATTGTAGTACATGAACATCAGAGGGATACAGAAAAGTATAGGGGGACTAACATAAACTGATGTAAAATGAAGTAATCAGAGTCAGGAAAAATATATGTGTATATGTCTGTATATGATCATTATATAAATATGTAATATATATATACACAAAATATTTATGTGCATACATACATATACATTTATACCCATAATCTAAATGGGGAGGGAAATCAATAAAGCTATAAAAACTGAATAATATGGGATTATAAGGACTATGCTTGAATTAAAAGTAGAATTATGAGAAAGCACTTCCTCCCATTTTGTAGAAGGAGGAACTCCAAGTTTAGAACACTGAATAAAATGTCAGACTTTTTCAGTATGTTGTTTAATTTTCTCAAACTGTTCTGTTTCCTCTTTTTCATTCTTTATCATAACGGATGCCTGAGAGAGGTGAGGAGATAAGACTAGGGAATATATCAGGAAATATAGATGATAAAAAATAAGATATCAAAAAAATTTTAAGATATCAATAAAAAAAGTTTAAAGGTCACTTTTTTTTAAAAGTGAGAATAAGGTGCTACTTAAAGTAGACTACAAAGCAATAATCACCAAAACTGTTTGGTAATAGTGTAAAAAAATAGAGAAGTTGACCAGTAGGACAGATTACGTATATCCCAAAGCAAACAAGTTAATTAAATACTATGTTATATCAACATCTTATACCATAGTACAAGAATTATTAAATGGGTACATGACCTCAATATAAATGGTTATATCTTAAAATATATATAAGTAGTGAGGAGAGAATTTTCACAGCTACAGGTAGGAGAGGAGGAGTGACTAAACAAAAAGTTTTTATTTATAGTAAATGTAGTTAGAAATAGTGTGTTAAGTTAAAAATATTTGCAGCAAATTTCTTTGATAAATGTATGATATTCAAGCTCTATAAGGAATTAATACAAATGTTTAAGAACAAGTCATTCCTAATAGATAATCAAAGAATATGAACAGTTAGTATTATTTAAAAGAGAAATACAAGATTTCAGTAACCATAAAATTCCAAATCATTAATAATAAGAGAAATGTGAATCTAAACTGATTGGAAAAGATGGCCAAAATATGGAAAACTACAGTTGATGAAGAGCCTATGGGAATATGGCCCTGAGCAAGTCACTTAACCCCCATTGCCTGGTTCTTATTCCTCTTCTGTCTTGGAATACTGATTCTAAGATGGAAGGTAAGGATTATTATTTTTTTTTTTTAAAAGCCTATGGGAGGAGGCAGCCAGGAGGCTCAGTGGATGGAGAGCCAGGTCTGGAGATGGGGGTTCTGGTTTCAAATCTGGCCTCAGATACTTCCTAGCTGTGTGACCCTGAGCAAGTCACTTAACCTTCATTGCCTAGTCCTTACCACTCTTCTGCCTTGGAACCTATATACTTAGAATCATTTATAAGAGAGAAGGTAAGAATGTTTTTTAAAAGGGAGCTTTTGGGAGGACAGACACATGAATGCACTCTTTATAGACCTGTGAATTTGCCCAACTGTTCTGGAAAAAAATTCTGAAACTATACCCTGAAAAGCAGTAAACCTTATATATCCTTGGACCTAATATTCCCAATAGTAGACTTCTACCCCCAAAGAGGTTAAAGAAGAGATCGGTTCATATGTACAAAATGTATTTATACCAACACTTTTTATTATAATAAGGACCTGGAAACAAAATGAGTATCTATCAAGGAATGGTTGAGCAAATTATGGTAGAGAATGTAATGGAATAATATTGAGAAATGATGAAAAAGATTTAGAGAACTCTGGCAAGACTTGTGTGACATGAGTTGAACTAGAACAACTTATACAAGACTACAGTTTTGTAAAGGAAAACAATTTTGAAAGACTTAAAGCTCATCAATCCAGCTCCTAACCATCACTCTGGGAGATCTGTGATGAAGCAGGCTTGCCACCTCTTGTCAGAGGAATGATGGATTACAAGTGCAGAATGGAACTTAGATTCATCTGGCTGAGATCTAACCAGCCTTGTGACCTCAAACAAGTCACTTCCTTGTTCTGGGTCTCAGCTGCTTCCCATAAACTGAAAGGATTAGATTAGATGATCTCAAAAGTCCCTTCTTATTCTAAGATGTTATTTCCACTTTACAAATTGCTTTAGTTTTCATATTTTGAGGAAATTTTTTTATTTTTTTAGCCTGTAACTTCAGATGGCTTTGATCATTTATTAAAAGAAATAAAGATTTTAAAACCAAGCAAGAGTTAGAGAAAATTACAAAATGTAAATTAAACGGTTTTGATTATATTAAACTAAAAAGCTTTTGTACAAACAAAATGTAGTCAAAATCAGAAGGGAAACAACAAATTGGGAAAAAATCTTTATATCAAAAAACTCTGACAGGGGTCTAATTACTCAAATATACAAGGAGTTAAATCAATTGTATAAAAAAATCAAGCCATTCCCCAATTGATAAATGGACAAGAGACATGAATAGGCAATTTTCAGGTAAAGAAATCAAAAGTATCAATAAGCACATGAGAAAGTGTTCCAAATCTCTAATAATTAGAGAAATGCAAATCAAAACAACTCTGAGGTATCACCTCACACCTAGCAGATTGGCTAAAATGAAAGAAGGGGAGAGTAATGAATGCTGGAGGGGACATTAATGCATTGCTGGTGGAGTTGTGAACTGATTCAACCATTCTGGCTGGCAATTTGGAACTATGCTCAAAGGGCTATAAAAGAATGCCTGCCCTTTGATCCAACCATACCATTGTTGGGTTTGTACCCCCAAAGAGATCATAGATAAACAGACTTATACAAAAATATTTATAGCTGCGCTTTTTGTGGTGGCAACAAACTGGAAAAGGAGGATATGTCCTTCAATTGGGGAATGGCTGAACAAACTGTGGTATATGCGGGTGATGGAATACTATTGTGCTCAAAGGAATAATAAACTGGAGGAATTCTATGTGCACTGGAAAGACCTCCAGGAATTGATGCAGAGGGAAAGGAGCAGAGCCAGAAGAACATTGTACACAGAGACTGATATACTGTGGTAAAATAGAATGTAATGGACTTCTGTACTAGCAGAAAGCAATGACACAGGACAGCTCTGAGGGATTTATGGTAAAGATGCTACCCACATTCAGAGGAAGGACTGCAGGAGAGGAAACATATAAGAAAAACAACTGCTTGAACGCATGGATTGAGGAGGACATGATCGAGGATGTGGACTCGAAACTACCACACCAATGCAACTATTAACAATCTGGAAATAGGTCTTGATCAAGGACACATGTTAAAACCAGTGGAAATGTGCATCAGCCATGGGTGGGGGGAGAGCAGGGGGGTGAAGGGGAAAGTAGGAGCATGAACCATGTAACCATGTTAAAAATGAATATTAATAAATGTTTAAAAAAAAGAAGACTTTTCCTCAAAAAAAAAAAAAAAGAAATAATTTGAAGAGGAACCAAGTTCATATTTCAGTGCTATCACTACCTTGGACAAGTCTCAGTTTCCTTTTCTGTATAAGGTTGTGTTATGTAATTCTAAAGTCCTTTACAGTTTTGATCTGCGATCTTGTGAATACCTTATATTTAGAGACCCAGTGTTTATGGTATTGCTACAACATCCTGGGCAAAGAAAATTTGGGGGAGATCCTATCCTTTTCCTCAAGGGATTAATAATTTGAGATAATGTTAATGCAGATATAAAGCATTGTCATGGCACTCGTGGGCACTCATAGAAATGAAGTCACTGCTCTCAGAGATCTTTCTACAGAGATGATACATGAAGTACACATAAATATAATAGGTGATGGTGAGTGATAGTTTTAAATGGGGAAATCTAGACTGGCTTCTACTAATACTTGAGAAGGAAAAGAATATTTTGAATTAGAGAATCAGAGCAAGATTCACACAAGAGATAACACCTGAGCTGAGCTTTAAAACAAACAAACAAACAAACAAAACAAAACAGAAGACTCTGGAAAGGATGAGATGAAAGAGGCAGATTCTAGACAAAGGGAATGGGCAGTGTAGATTTCTGGAGTCTGAGTTCTGGACAAAATTGGGAGAGAGCTAGTTATCCTGTTTGACTGAAACATGGTGTGTGAAGAGTTTTAAGAAGTCAGGCTGGAAAAGGATGTAGAGAGAGATTGAAGATGGCTTTAAATGCCAGTTTGTATTTTGTTCTTGAGGCAGAAGAGGGAAACTGAAGATTTCTGAGCAGAGGAGTATTGGGGTCAGTCCACTACTTCAAGAAGGCTATTTTACCAGTCATGCTAAGGATGAATTAGAAACGTGAGAGACCGGAGGCAGGGAGACCAGATAGGAAAGTGTTACAATAGTTCAGGCCATAAGTGATGGTAAAACATTTGGCAGGTGGTAATTAAGAGAATGGTAGAAAACTTAACTTCTGGCTCCTAACCTACCCCAAGAAACAGTAGTAGTCTAGGAAAATGCCCTCTAAGAGCCCAGAAGACTCCCTTTTCTCTCCAAGACCCCTAAAAACTTTGGATCACAATTTGTTCCCTTCACACTCCATCAAATGACTCCTTTCAGCATGGTGTAGTAGATTGATTACTAGAGTCAAGAAGACCTTAGTAGCTGTGTGACTGGGCAAGTTCCTTTACCTCACTGGGCCTCAGTTTCTTCTGTAAGAGGAGGTTAGATCCCTTCCAGCCTTAATTTTGGTTTTATGAAATTCTAGCTCTTTCAGCAAGATAAGATAAAGAGCTTTTCTGCTGTCTACGTGATAGGGAAAGGAGCTCAAAATTTAGTGAAGAGATTTCCTAACAGGGCTACAGGCACTGGAAAAGACTTTTGACCCCCGGTTGCCAAAGGGACTCTGGACAAATAAGTAAACACTAAACAAAAATCTAAGTGCAGAGATTTTATTGTGTACAAGAATATAGGAAGAGTCTATTTTATAACTTGAGAGAGGAATTTGGGGAATGTCTGTTTTGGCATAATGAATTCAGAGGGAAGACCAATAACGCTTTTGACATGAGAGGTAAAGAGAGATCCTTTTTTTAAAAAAATCATTTAAAACCCATACCTTCTGTCTTAGAGTCAATACTGTGTATTGGTTCTAAGGCAGAAGAGCAGTAAGGGCTAGGCCATGGGGATTAAGTGATCCAGGGTCACACAGTTAGGGAAGCATTTGAAGTCAGATTTGAATGCAGGACCTCCCACCTTCTAGACCTGGCCCTCAATCCACAGAGCCACCTAAATGGCCCCTAAAGAGAGATGCTTAGAAGTGAGATTTGAGGATCTGTTTGGATTAATGGGAAGGTCACAGAGGAAAGAAGAAAAGAAGAGTGGGAGCAGTGTAAGAGTATTCTAAGCTAGTGTGTGGTGGGGCTGTGCTAGCACTCAGAAAAATCATATAAGGGATGGGAGAGGAAAGCTAACATTTTAAGCACCTACTATGTGCCAGACACAATTGCAAATGTGATCTCATTTGATCCTTATAACATGTCCTGTGCTGTAAGTGATCTTATAATGCCCATTTTGCAGTTGAGTAAACTGAGGTAGGCAGGCACATCCACTGTGCCTCTTAGTTGCCTCTAAGGATTCTCAGACCTCCCTTTTCATCCTATTAGTTAGAAAATCTTGATGCAGAAGTGATAAAGGGAAGTGGGAAAGGAAGGGCAAACGCTCGTTGCTTTTTGCAGCTATATCAAGTGCTTGGTGTCCTTAAACCAATTTGAAAGAAATTTCTGTGGTTGGATGGACCACTGGCTTCAGAGTTGAACCTGAATTCAAATCCTGTCTTAGACCTTTAGCCTTTGAGTGACTGGTCAAATTATTTACCCTCGGTGTTCTCTCCTGCAACCTTATGAGGTAGATGCCATTGTCAAATCTTGAGAGATGTGTATATGTGTGTGCATGTATACATGCATGTGTGTTATGTTATATTTTACCTACAGTGCATAAAATAAATGGTCTTGTGGCATACCAGTTCTCTCCCATTGTGTTTCTATGGTTCCAATCAGTGGAGTAGTTTTAATTCACTTTAAAACAATGGAATGTTTAAATTTAAATGCTTAAATTTAGTGGTAGTTCTTTCTTTGTTGTGGTTCAGTCATTTCAGTCATGTTTGACTCTTCATGGCCCCATTTGGGGTTTTTTTGGCAAAGATCCTGGAGTAGGTTGCCTTTTCCTTCTCCAGGTCATTTTACAAATGAGGAAACTGAGGCCAACAGGGTTAAGTGACTTGCCTAGGGTCAGTATCTGTACTAGTAAGTACATGAGGCCGGATTTGAACTCAGAAAGATGAGTCTTCTTGAGTCCAAGCTGTATTCTATCCTCTTCATCATTTAATTGTCCCCTTTCTTATAGTATCTTCATCCAAAAGCCATTTGAGAACTTGGAGCACTTGTCATACTGCATTCTCCAGGGGAAATCCTTAAAACGTGTCCGGTGAGGGGAACAAGCTATAGGAACCTAGATTTGTGAATAGTTAGCTACCTGTCTATTCCATCAATAAAATCAATGCATGATCTACAATCCCAGTTACTTTTTTTTTTCTTTTTTAACCTTTACTTTCTGTTTTAAAATCAATACTAAGTATTAGCTCCAAAGTAGAAGAGCCATAAGGGGTTAAGTGACTTGCCCAGGGTCCTACAACCTTGGAAGTGTCTGAGACCACATTTGGACCCAGGACCTCCCACCTCCACACCTGACACTCTATCCACTGTGCCATCTAGCTGTCCCTTTTTCTATTCTTTAACTTGTTCTAAGTTTCTTGAATACTTACCAGATAAGTCATAGTACTCTCTCTCTCTCTCTCTCTCTCACACACACACACACACACACACACACACACACACACACACACACACACACACACACACACACACACACAGTAGATGTTTCGCACTGTTTTCTCAAGATGAATAAATAAGAATCAAATCGATGTCAGGAAAAGAATTAGCTAAACAGAAGGTTCTTCCAGGATAATTTTTGCTTCTTCCAAGTAAGGTCTTTAAACATTTTAAAACAGTTTTCAGTGTCTTCCAGTGTGCATTCTCCTACAATAAGCACTATTTGGTGCCATGCCATCATTGTTACCGTCATATCTACAGACGCAGAAATGCCACCCAACTCTCTTTCTTAGGACAAAGAAGTAATGGGTTTCCCAACTGCTAGCAGATATAAATTAGTTGGTTTAATTTAATTTAATTCAAGTTAATTTACCTAAGAGCATTATTAAAATTGTTAAAGTGTGCTTTTGATGACTTGATTTTTGGGTTACTTCTCAATATACCAGTCATTTCCCAGGATACCATAGCTCCATATTGAACCCACCTTCGTAACAAATTAAAAAAAATTAAACAAAACTATTCAACAAAATGGGGGCAGCTGGGTGGCTCAGTGGATTGAGAGCCAGGCCTAGAGACCGGAGGTCCTAGGTTCAAGTCCGGCCTCGGACACTTCCAGCTGTGTGACCTTGGGCAAGTCACTTGACCCCTATCGCCCACCCTTACCACTCCTGGGCTAAGGACGGTCCCTAGCCTGGATGAAAAAGGAGGAGGGTTGGGCGTGGGGCTAGCAACCCCACCCTGTAAAAACTACATCTGCTAAAGAAACTGCAACCTAAAGTAGGGGCAGCTGGGCTAGCTCAGTGGATTGAGAGCCAGGCCTAGAGAGGAAAGGTCCTAGGTTCAAATCTGGGCTCAGACACTTCCCAGCTGGGTGACCCTGAGCGACCCATTGCCTACTGGTTGTGGCCCTATGCTCCTAGAATGGAGTCCCAGGATAAAAAAAAAAAAAAAAAAAAATTCAACAAAATGACCTCAAATGATAGCATGTTAAGCATTCTATACCCTTTGACTCCCAACTCTTTTCCAAGGGAAGGGAAATATCAGCTGTTCTCTGAGACCAAGATTTATTGTAGTTCATCCTAGTTCTGCTGATTTTTTTTAAACCCTTACCCTCCCTCTTAGAATCAATATGAAGTATTGGATCCAAGGAAGAAGAGCAGTAAGGATTAGACAGTGGGGGTTAAGTGACTTGCCCAGGGTCACATAGCTAGGAAATGTCTTGAGGCCAGATTTGAACCCAGGACCTCCCATCTCTAGGCCTGGCTTCCACTGGGCCACTTAGCCTGCCCTCTACTGACTTTTCATTTTATTTTCATTCATATTATTGTCTTCCTTGTGCTTTCTTCAGTCTGTATCACTTCATCCAAATCTTCATAATTCTCTGAATTCTTCATGTTACTCATTTCTAGGAGCCATGACATCCCATTCCCTTCATATGCCACAATTTGTTCAGCTTTTCAGGGAGCACCTATTTATCTCCAATTTTTTGCAACCACAGAATGTGCTGCTGTGAAGTATGTGGTATATGGAGGCCCACTCCATCCTTGACCTCCTTGGGGTATGCCCAGGAGTTGGATTGTTCTTGAAAAGGATATGTGACTTTCTTTTCTTATATAATTCCAAATTGTGTTCCAGAATGGTTGGATCATTTTGTAGCTAGGAGCTCTCTTTTTTATTAGTACTATTAAGAGCTCATCTGGCTGTTCTAATACTAATGATAGCTCCCAGAGGTTTACTGTTACCAGACACTTTATTATTTTTATCATTTGATTAGATCCTCATGACAGCCCTTTGAAGGGGGTGTAAAAGAACTATTTCAGGAGAGGAAACTAAGGCTCAGGGAGGCTCACCCCCTTCCCCAAAGTAGAGTATTCGAAGGTTTTAGCTTTTAAAAAAAGCAACTGAATCAAGAAGATTGATAAAACTCATAAGGATTTTATATACATAAGTTTATCATTAGCAACTAATAAAACCTGGTATGAGTTTATAGTTGAAATAGCAAAATGCATAGGTGTTAGAAACCTCTTCCTCAGTTTAATTTCACAAACATTTATTAAACATTGTGCTTGATAGTTGAAATTTTTGTTGTTCATTCATTTTAGTTGTATCCAACTCTCTGACCTCGTTTGGAATTTTCTTAGCAAAAATACTGTAAATGAGGAAACTGAGGCAAACAGGATTAAATGACTTGCCCAAGGTCATACAGCTAGGAACTTTCTGAGGCCAGATTTGAACCCAGGTTCTCCCACCTCCAGCCTTGGCACTCTGTCTCTAAGCCATTTATCCTCCCTACCCCCCCAACACTCTTTTACCTTGGAATTAATACTTAGTATTGATTCGAAGACAGAAAAAAGATTTCTAATTTTTAATCATGGGCAAATTGACTAAACTCTTAGTACAAAATAAGTCAGGAGAATTAAAAGGAAGTGAGCTGGTCAGTTCATAAGATCAAGAGAGAACAGAGAGAACCTCCAGAACTGTATTGTTTCTCACTGTGACTGTGAAACCCCCTACTCCCTTTTATGATTATAATAGTATTAGCCTCTGTGATTGTTTTAATAACATAATTATTAGTCTTGAGTTACTAGTCAAATAATATAATTTGCTTAATAAGAATTATAAACATTTTCCATTTAGCCCACCACACCCCTCTCTTTGTATGACAAGATAGTCATGTGTAATTAGAACTTTGTACTCTAGGACTTCATTTCCCAGTATACTACTTTCTTCCCCGTGTTACATCCTTACATTTTGTAGATTAAAGTTTGCTTAACCCCACCCTCTCTTCTCCCACTTTCGTGGTCTGGAAAACTGCTCTTTTACTCAGATTCTTTACTTTTCCTCTACTTCAAGTGATTATTTATAAATCTTATAAAATATAATACTTGGAATAATTGGATATTAATTTTAAACTTACAGTGGACAGGAGGTGGAGGGTTGCTCTTGGGTGTATGACAGGGCACTCAGACGGGCACTCAACTGCTGACTCCTAATATTACACAGTAATTGTCAGCAGAAAAACAATTAGCCTCCAACCTCTTATTGCAGAGGCCTTGAAAAAGGTCAGCCATCAAATCAGACATGGGCTACCACCCATAGTGATTATTTTTGTACTTTCCAAGCTGTTTCAGCACTTGCGTCATTGGTTAGGACCTGCCTTTGTGAAAGATATGTACATCTATTCTATTTTAATTTTTGACTGTATCGCTTTGTCACTATGTCATAAGATTCCTCTCTATAAAAAAGACTATCTCCTAAGGCTCGGGGTCTCTCATTCTGATCTTGACCAGAGTCTGGCTTTATTGTGAGACTGGCCTCCTCTCAACAAACCTATTTAGCCTGGAGTTTTGTCCTGGCGTGATAAATTTCTGCCACTCCACAGAATGTTGAAAGACCTAGAGAACAGCTCCCAGTGTACTGGATATTTCTGGGAGAATTTCTGGGAAGGTATGGACAAGTCACCTAAGATGAGAAACCATGGATGAACAAAGGACGGCCTACACCAGCAAATCTGTGAACATGTCGAAATGTCAGTACAAGATGTAGACTGTTCTAGAGGCAGACTGATAGAAAAGGGGGAAATGACTGTAACCTTTCATCTTCATGCAGGGAGGTGTGAGGATGTATGTCTGGGTGTTTCTGTCATCCCCACATAATATAGTAATTGTCATTCCTAACCAAGACGAGCTAATATCACGACCTCTGAAAGTCACCTAATTGCCTGCCTATAGCGTGGCAGAAGCCCATGCCGTGTTCCAAGCTAGGCATCTAACTGCTTTTGATCTTATATCTTTCTCCAGCTGACACCAGAGACCCAGCCCCATGAAGAAGAAGAACAGGAAGCCTGGGTCAATGCTTTGCTTGGAAGAATATTTTGGGACTTTCTAGGAGAGAAATATTGGTCTCACTTTGTGTCAAAGAAAATCCAAATGAAACTCAGTAAAATAAAGGTATTGTTTTCTTTTCTTTTTTTTTAACTCTTGCTTTCTCTCTTAGAATCTATAATAAATATCCATTCCAAGGTAGAAAAGAGTTAAGGGTCAGCCAATTGGGATTCAGTAATTTGTGCAGGGTCATATAGCTAGGACACGTCAGGGGTCAGATTTACACCCAGAACCTCCCAGCTCTAGACCTGGCTCTCTATCTCCTGTGCCACCCAGCTGCTCCAAGATATTGTTTTCTTACAGGATAATATTCTTTGTAATTAAATTTCAGCTTGTAAAGATTCCCCCAAGTACAAAAGTTTTATACTGTAATCTGAATAAAAATAACTTGGCACATCCATGTGACAGAACAAAGCTAAAAGATTAATGATGCTAGTCCCAGTGAGCCATAGGTTAAAGGTCAGGATGACCAGGAGAGAACCGGAGGGAGGACCTGGGGTCAGGCTCAGCCCTGCCTCATGCTCCCTGAGTGACAAGATGGAAAAAGGACCAAATCATGGGGAAGAGGATCCAGCTGTCTTAGTCCCACCTCTGCTCCTCGGTTGGGTGATGTTTGGTTAGTCCCAACCCCTCAGCAGCAGTGGGGTGGGGGTGGAAGGTACTGGCCAGATTTAAATTCAAGAAAGACCTGGGTTCAAAGTGCACCTCGACACTTCTGCACCATGTGTCCCTTGCCAAGGCATCTGACTTCTCTGAGCTTCCCTTTCCTCCTCTGTAAAAGTGTGACGACACCTGCAGCATCCCCCTCACGTGGTGGTCCTTAAGGCCAAAGGAGACAACATTCATAAAGCTCTTTACCAACCTGAAAGGGCCACATCAGTGGCGGCTATTATTATTAATCCCTCCTCCGGCTTCAGCTTCCTTTTCTGTAAAATGAGGGGTTTGTACTAGACGATCTTGGAGGTCCTTTCCAGCTCTGACAGTGATAAAGGATGATAAATGCCTCTGGAAAGTCTGTTCTGTATGTTGGGGCTTCCTCCTCCTTCCAAGGAGCAATTCTCTTATCTTTTTAACATGCCTTTTCCCATGTGCAGACAGCTCTTAATTATCCTTTCTGGTGGAGGGGAGTAATAACATAGATAATCCGAGCACATGTTTGGCTTTGGAAGAATTCTATGTTTACCACAGGTTAGTTTAGCTTACATAATTCTATTTTTCCTTTTATTTTTTTTTGAGCTAGCATGGAGATATTTCCCTCCTACCTCATAGGGTCACAGAAGAATGCCCAGAGGCTCTGCTAGTGGCCACAAGAGCTGGAAGGATTCTGTGTGAGCTAGCCCTGCTTGGAGAGGGCAGGGTTGAACTGCGGACTTGTTTTTGACTTTTTAACTATAACTTTCTATCTTAGTAACAGCTCTAAGACAGAAAGGCAACGCTGGGCAAATGGGGTTAGGTGACTTGCCCAGGGTCCCACAGCTAGTCAGACTTGTTTTTTCAGTGCTATCATTAGCACTTCTTCTGCAACTAAGAGTGGTGGTGGTGGTGGTGGTGGTGGTGGTGGCAGCGGCAATGCTAATGATTTCATTTCTGTAGTGTTTTAAGATTTTTCAAAGCATTTCACCTATATCCTCTCATTTGTTCCTCACAATTCTGAAGAGGGAGGTGATATTATTATCCCCATTTTACAGATGAGGAAGCTGAGGCAAACCAAGGTTAAGTGGCTTGCTCAGGGTCATACCACTAGGAAGTGTGTAAGACAGAATTTGAACTTGGATCTGACCCCGAGTATCCAACATTTTTATTTCTTGTGCCACCTAGTGATACTAGTCCCCATTTGATAGGCGAGGAGATGCAAGCCCTGAAAAATTAGCTACTAAATAATCCAACATAGGATTCAAACCCAGGTTTGACTGACCTTGCAGTCTTTGCCCTATCCACCTATTCAGAAAAATCAAGAAAAGACTGGGGGGA
The DNA here is from genome assembly GCF_016433145.1 of Gracilinanus agilis. Taxonomy (NCBI): domain Eukaryota; kingdom Metazoa; phylum Chordata; class Mammalia; order Didelphimorphia; family Didelphidae; genus Gracilinanus; species Gracilinanus agilis. The sequence continues at coordinate 206,864,689 of NC_058133.1, read as the reverse complement.
GGGAGCAGTGTTTTTTGTTATTTCTTAAATACGTCAGTTGACAACACGAGGATGGGGCTCTAATTCAAGTTTCAGAACAAGCTTTATCCTGTGACAGTCTTTCTGCAGGGGATCGGATGCCCTCATATCTGTTCTCACACATGGTGTGAGGAAGATTGGGCCTTTTGATCCCAAAGTTGCTGGGGGCTCAAGAAGGAAGGGGGGCAGAGTGTTGAGAAATACAAGTTTGTTATGTCCTCCAGGCATGAGTTAAGCCTGCTTTGACCTGTTTCTGAGTATAAGAGAAACACTGAGCAGCCGCAGAGATAAGCCTTAGCAGCCACACTGATGCCTTTTTTACTCTTGGGAGAAGTGTGGAGACATTTTCATATGTGAATCTTTCTAGCCCAGCTGCCTTTCCAGATACGTGTCTGCAAATGGGGGGTTCATGAGTGTGACAAGGAAAAGAGGTTTCTTGTGATATCCTTTCCCACTCCAGTGGAGATTCATTCCTGAAATACCTAAGGGGTGAAAGAGGCACCTAGAGTCATTGGATAAAAACATTAAAATGGTATAACTGGAAAATGTGCGTGTGAGCTCGGGTCTGTGGTACAGGGAGAAGGAATAGTGTGGTCCAGGCAGAGGCTGTGAGGTCCGATCCTGAGGTTTGGCATCTCCCTTGCCATGCTTTCCTCGCCTTAAGAGTTGGGCTCAATGGCCTGTGAGGTCCTTCTAGCTCTAGAACAATGATCCTAATCTAGATCATGGGTCAGGACTCATTCTAAGATGCTGCCTGTGTTTCCTAACCCCCCCTCAAAGCTTCAGGAGCCAGCCACCCTCCAGTATCTTCCTCCAGCCCATGGAAGTACCTGAAATACATACTATCTGTTTGAACCAGTCTGATTTTCATTTTAAATTATAGTATTTCATCTATTTCATAGGTTAAATGAACATTACATCCCAGGCCTCTAACCTTGACACTACTTAGAATGTTATTTCTCCTTTCCACATTCCACAGCAATTTGATATAATTTAAATTAGTGTTTGAGTTTCTATTTCCTCATTGGTTGGACTAGATGGACTAGGTCAGGGGTCTGTAACCTGGAGTCCATTTACTTATTTTTTTCTAAAAATTTGATAACTATATTTCATTATAACTGGTTTTCTTTGTAATTCTTTGTACTTATTTTATTCACTGAAAATATTTAAATATTTATATTAATAATTAAATATTAAAATATTTTACCATTCTAAGAAGGGGTCCACAGATTTCACCGGGAAGTCATAGGCATCCATGACAGTCTAGATGGTAGTTCCTCCCATTTTTTAGGGTTTTTTGGAGGTTCTCTAAGGACAGATGGTTGGTAAGCTGGAAATTGTCTGAGAACAGCCTATAAACTGCTGCAAAAAGGGAATCACAAAGATCAATGACTGACCACTGAGCATTCAAATTTAATGAACAGGTTTCTTCTACAGGGACTGAGACTACTAGCGGCAAATTGTCAGTGCCAAATCCAAGCCTGTCTAGACATTATGCTGTTTTCTTAGTGCCACTGGTCAGCCCAGGATTACTACAGGAAATTTCTTTTAACTTACCGTCTCAATTTAATCTTTTTCCTAGGTGGAATACTAACCCTGTCATTGAAAAATTGTCCTATGGGTAACTGTCCCCTGAAATTTCTTTACCCCTGCCATCCCCAGCTCATCAGTTCATAGAAATCTGAATTATATTATATTAGCAAAGATAGGAAAATGAAGGTTAGGTTTTCTAACTTGTCTACTTCCTTCCTAGCTCCCATACTTTATGAATGAGCTAACGCTGACGGAACTTGACATGGGGGTAGCTGTGCCAAAAATCCTTCAGGCCTTCAAACCATACGTTGACCACCAAGGTAATTTTTAGTTGAATTACAAGAGGTGACAAATGTTTATGCTGGCCACTGATTTTCTTCCGCCTTGGAACCAATACACAGTATTGATTCTAAGATGGAAGGTTTAAAAAAAGAAAAAAGATGCTGCTTAAGGTGGAGTAAGATGCTCAGGTATCCGATTTATAGAACATAGATAGCATTGGTAGTATTTGCATCCATTCTTTGCAGAGGGAGGGAGGCCCTGGGACTGTGGCCAGCCTCTGACACATCCCAGCTATGTGACCAATGTTTTCCTCTTGAGACTAAACTAATGCAAGAAGCTTAGAAAAATGTATGTAAATGTGCTTCAGATTTTTCAGAAAAGTTCCATTTTCACTGAATATTCTCTTTATGTATGGTGTGTGTTTTATTATTTATATTTTTTACTACATTATTTATATATATTCATACACCTTTAAGTTTTGTATGTTGCATTAAAAAAAAAAAAAACCTTCCAGAATTTACAATTCCAAATTAAACCATTAGAGGAGGTAGCGAGGTGGTAGAGAGGATAGCATGCTAGGCCTGGAGTACAAAGGACCTGGATTTAATTCAGATACTTCCTAGCTGTGTGACCCTGGGCAAGTCACTTATGTGAGAATTAAAATTAATATCCAAAATACTCCAAGTATTATATTTAATAAGATTTATTAAATTTAACTTGAAGCAAAAAGGAAACTAAAAGGCTAGCGTCAAGAGGGAGTTCACCCAAGCTGCACATGTGGAAGAGAGCAAGAGGGAGGCATTACAGAACTATATAAACAATAACATAAAGACGCACATAAAGGAAAAGGAAAAAGGAATTTTGGGATGAGGAAAGAATTCTGGGAGATGGATGGAGTCCAAGGGTTCAAGAGTTTTTTCTAATTACATACTTAACTTCCATTGCCTCACCCTTACCACTCTTCTGCCTTGGAACCAATACACAGTATTGGCAAGGATTTCATTTATTTGTTTATTTGTTTTTGGGGTGTCTTGGAGCTTGATCCTACATGACTCAAAGTGGAGGGATCAGCAAAGAGACCATTAGATCCTGGGGAATGGCATGGCAGAGGCTAGGCAGGGGAAAAGGGAGTACCAGTGGAGGGCACTTCCCTGAACCTGTGGAAATAGTGCTTTGCACTCTTTTGAATAGGCATAATAAAAATAAGCCTGCCCTCCTTGAGCCCCATGACATAAGTGTTTTAAGTATGCAGCACCAATCCACTCGTCTCTTATCTTCTTCCCTTTTGTTCCTGGGACTTGGCACTAAATTTATTTCATGTTAACTGAGTAGTTCAGAGGAGTGAAGCCAAAAATGATCCAAAATACTGTGAGCTTTTGATTTGGTGTCAGAGGACCTGGGTTCAAATGCCAGCTCTTCCACTTACTCCCTGAATCATGCTGGACCAGGCCCTTCCCTTCTTGAAGCCTCAGTTTTCTTAGCTGTTCTGGGTGAGGGGATGGAAAAGATCATCTCCAAAGCCTCTTCCACTCTAAAAATATGCCTGGGATCGTTCGAGGTGGCTTGGGAAGTCCCTCAGGCTCACTGGGCCTCAGTGTCCTGTCTCCCACACGGGGGGCCCGGTCAGTGCCAGGCTCAGGGGGGCAGGCCCCTCTTGGCATCTTGTGCGGCCTTGAAGGCAAGATGACCCTCGGGTCACTGAGATCACTCTGGGAACAGAGGGGGGAAGCGAGGAATCACTGGTGGGAAAGGAGGTGCTTATTGAGATAGCTGTCCCTATGGAGCAAGATATCGAAGGTATGGATTGGAGTGCTTGTTTCATGGGGTCTCAGTGCAAATCACAGAGTGGGGCTTTGGGAATGGGAAGAAGAATAGATAGCTTTTGTACAGTTGGCAGAGCACTTTACCATTATTGTCTCATTTAGCCTTTATAATAACCCTGGGAGAACAGGGGCTATTATTATCCCCATTTAATAGAGGAGCAAACTAAGGCTTGAGGCCCAAAGAATTTAAGTTACTTGCCCAGGGTCACACAGCCAGTGCCTGTCTGAGGCAGGATCCTGAATTCACTCTAGCACCTAGCTGCCAGAGGGGCGGTGGTACCCCGTTTAATGAACGCTCTTGTAGGAATACACCAGGAGAAACTCTCCAATGATTATAGAGTGAAACCAAGTAAGTCCCTCATACTGCAAACGGAAAAGCAATGGATTCTCTTGTTCTCTGACTTCCTTGAGCGGCAACAGCTGCATGTTGGTAGTTTTAAGTTAAAGTCTGCATAAAACACCCTTCTCATTTGTAAGAGCTAAAAAAAAGATAGTAATTACATATGTTTAGTAACACTTGATTCCGTGTGGGTTAGCTAATGTTCGGCTCGTGAAATGTTCTTCTGTCCACATTCAATTCACAGTCTTCTTCCATTTATCCCTAATAGAAAGGCAGCCTTTCTTGTCATTGTTAATTTTATTGTGAAATCATTCGGATTCAGCCCTCCATGACTCACTGGTTACATAACCAGTTGAGCTCAGTTGTTAGAGCCACATGCACTCACATTTTCAGGGCACTTTTCACCTGTCATCCAAGAAAGTTGATTATTTGCACCTGGTTTGAAAATAGATAGCTCTTTGGGGCGGGGAAGATAGTTACTGTAGTCATTAATGACTTGCTGTGACTCAGTCATATTTCCTTGCACTTTTAGACTCTAGGGTCCTTAGACTTAGAGCTAGAAAGAACCCCAGATGTCTAGTCCAAAGCCCTTCTTTTCTACACTGCAGAAATTGAGATCATATCTTTTTTTTTTTTAAACCCTTCCCTTCCATCTTAGAATCAATGCTGCGTATGGGCTCCAAGACAGAAGAGAGATAAGGGCTAGGCAATGGGGGTTAAGTGACTTGCCCAGGGTAACACAGCTAGGAAGTGTCTGAGGCCAGATTTGAACCTAGGCCTAGCTCTCTATCCCACTGAGCCCTGTAGCTGCCCTCTAGAGTATTTACTGCTGTGGTACCCTGATAATGAGTTTAGCTTTATTCCCTGCTTTTGCTTCAATACTGAACTATGTCTAAAGAATATTTGTAAAACGTTAACGACACTGAACCACTAATACCAGGAAAGTTGTAGAACCAGAAATGTCATTAGGTGAGCAATCTTACAATCTTAAAGGGATAGGGTTGGACTAGAGGATCTCTGAAGTCTTTTCCAACTATCATATTCTATGATCTAATCAGATGTTCTCCCTTTGAAAGACATTCATTGCTGATGGGGCAGTTTAAATGGCCCCATGCAACCTCTTACAGCTCATGGCTTTTAGACTACAGGCAATAATTTCTAAAGAGTTCAGTTCTGAAGAAATTCGTTCTTTGTGGACTTTAGCCCAAGAAACTAAGATGTAGAAATTAAGTGACTCTTCTCTTTGATATCCCAGTGACTCAAAAGTCAACTCTTACTTTCCAATTTCAGACTTATGGTTCGCAAACCTTTCCATCAAGAATCCCTGCACCATCCAGTCCAGTTTTGTGGCCTTCCTTTTCCCACCCATTTTGCTTCTCTGAAGAAGCTCCATAAGTGAATTGGGAATCAAGAGGCTGAGATTCTAACTCCCACCCTATACTAACTTACTGTAATCTTGGATGAATCACAAACCTCCTCTAGGCCTCAATTTCCTTTTTTTTTAGATAAAGGAAATTAACTCAATGACTCAAAGACCTTTTCTAGCTATAAAAAAAAAACAAAACCTTTTTTTCTCCATTACTGATAATGGAGCTACTCCTTTGGACATCACAATTTCCAGTAGGCTTCATGGGAAAGTAGGAGTAGAAAAGTAAAATGGAAAGAGATGGATGATGGTAGAATCTCTTCTTCCTCTGTTCTTTTACAGGTTGACTTTTCTTCTATTACTCCATAATTTTGGGGAAAGTTGTTTAACTTCTGTGTCTCATTCTCCATCTTGGAACTCAAGTAGACTTAACTATGACAAAGAAATGACCTCTCAGAATCATTTTCAGTTCTCCTGTGAGAAGGGCCATAGCAGAGATTTTATGCATAACTTGTTTGTTTATTTTTTTTTTAAACTAGCCACAAACAAAGACTAATTCCTGCCAGATTCTTAGCTGGGAGTGATTTTTACCTGCTCCTTCACTAAAGAAGGCTTTTAAGACAGAGATTTGACCATCCTGCCAGAGTGCAGCTTCAGCAATATAGCCACACCTTGTAAAAGTCTAAAGAATGCAATATCTAACACATATGCTAGACCTGTCCCTTGGTATTTTGAGATAGTTCTACCACATTAAGATATTGTGGTGGAATAATTTATTGGCCTTGGAATCAGGAAGACCTAAATTGAAATCTAGTCTCGAACATTTAATAGCCATGTAACCATGGACAAGTCATTTGACCTTTTAGATAGAACCTCAATTTTTTAATTTATAAAATGAGCCTAATGACACCTGTAATACCTACCTCACAGAGCTGTTGTGAGAATCAAGTGAAGCAATGTTTGAAAAGGGCTTTGCAAACTTCAAAGCATAATATAATTGTCAGGGGGCAGCTCTATAGCTCAATGGGTTTGGAGCCAGGCCTGGAGATGGGAGGTCCTGGGTTCAAATCTAACTTCAACCACTTCCTAGCTATATGACCCTGGGCAAATCACTTAACCTTAATTTCCTAGACCTTACCATATTCTGCCTTGGAACCAGTATACAGAATTGATTTTAAGAAGGAAGGTAAGGGTTTAGGGGGGAAAAAATACACATATGTAAATGTCAGATTTTTTTTGTGACTTATTTAAATGTGTACCATCAACCCATTAGCTCTCAGTTATCTTTGGTAGAAGACCAACATTTAATGTTTAACCCCAATAAAAAAGCTTTCCCTGTCAGACTCCTCTCCATCTTCACTATGTATTTTTTTTAAGGTTTTATTTTTTTATTTTTTTTTAACATTTATTAATATTCATTTTTAACATGGTTACATGATTCATGCTCCACCTTTCCCCTTCAACCCCCCCCCCCGCACCCCCCCCCACCCTTGGCCGATGCGCGTTTCCACTAGTTTTGTCATGTGTCCTTGAACAAGACCAATTTCCAAATTGTTGGTAGTTGCATTGGTGTGGTAGTTTCGAGTCCACACCCTCAATCATGTCCACCCCGACCCATGCGTTCAAGCAGTTGTTTTTCTTATATGTTTCCTCTCCTGCAGTCCTTCCTCTGAATGTGGGTAGCATCTTTACCATAAATCCCTCAGAATTGTCCTGGGTCATTGTATTGCTGCTGGTACAGAGGTCCATTACATTCAATTTTACCACAGTATATCAGTCTCTGTGTACAGAGTTCTTCTGGCTCTGCTCCTTTCGCTCTGCATCAGTTCCCGGAGGTCTCTCCAGTTCGCCTGGAACTTCTCCAGTTTATTATTCCTTTTAGCACAATAGTATTCCATCACCCGCATATACCACAGTTTGTTTCACTATGTATTTTTTATATATGTCCTGTATTTGTTTAATGATACCAAGTTGTCTCATTCTAGTAGAATTTAAGCCCCTGGAAGCCAAGCACTATATCTGCATTTTGTAACACTAGCACATACTCAGTTCATGGCCCTGGAATTCCTGCTGATTGATAACATTCTTTGAATGAATCCCTTGTTGGTCAGTATTAAGTCAAGATTAAACTTTAAGCATAATTAATTGGTTGGAATTGGTTCTAAAACTAAAGTTTCCATTTTATGTGTTGGCAACAAGATAAGCAAGCTATAAAGTTATTAATCTGATACTTATGATACTAGTGCTTTCCATACACAATTTGGAGATTTGAATTGTCATTTGTAGTGTGTCAGATTTCAGAAAGTAACTTTCATATTTTATATTAACACTTCAGGACTCTGGATTGATTTGGAAATGTCCTACAATGGGCCCTTTCTGATGACGCTTGAGACCAAAATGAATTTGACCAAACTGGGTAAAGAGCCTCTTGTTGAAGCCTTCAGAGTTGGAGAAATTGGCAGAGAAGGGTAAGGGATGGCATAAATTTGATAAGCAACATCCAGTAGCTAGTTTCATTGTTTGGATAATTTAGTTACATTTTTAAAGTATGTTATTGAATTGATTTTTAAGTTCACTGGAGGTTGTGGGGTGACTAGTCCATTTTATGGATTTCATGTAACCAGTTTCATTTTAATAGTTTTGTAAATTCCCACTAAGTAGCAGACAGGAGACTTGTCATGGTGAATTGCATTATTTAAAAATATGCTTTTAAAAAAAAACCAATCCCTTTTGTTTTTACATCACATTCCTTTTTAGATATACCCCCCACTACACAGTGAGCCTTCCTTTAGAACAATGATTTAAAAATAAAAAGAACAGTTCTACAAAACCAACCAACACATTAATGAACACATCTGACAGGTTTTGTAGTATTTTACATTCATAGGACCCTGCCCCCCCACCCCCATCCCCAAACACATCCCTTTTTAATAAAAGGAGGGGGATGAATTTTCTCAACTCTTCTCCTAGGTCCAAACTTGGTCATTAAAATCGCATAGTGTTCTTTATTTTTTGTTTTTGCCATTTACATTGTTGTCATTGTGTGCATTATTTTCTAAGTTCTGCTTATTTCTTCCTTAAGTCTTCTCATGCTTCTAAGTTCTTCATTGTCTTAATTTCTCATGATGCTGTAATAATTTATTACATTCAACACAGTGTGTTTAGCCACTCACTAATCATTGACAATATATTTTGTTTTCATTTCTTAGCTACCACAGAGAGTCCTAACAGTGAATAACTTGGTTTTGAACAAAATCTTGCCCTCTGTCTTGACCCTTTTTGCATTGTTTTTTATTGGTAATTGATCATTTACCTGTAATTTGAATGTTGACAATTTGGAGATCCAATTAATGAGATTTGATTGACTTTTTTTTAACCCTTACTTTCTGTTTTAGAATCAATATTGTGTATTGGTTCCTAGGCAGAAGAGCATAAGGGCATAAGTGACTGGCCCAGGGTCACATAGCTAGGAAGTATCTGAGGATAGATTTGAACCTAGGACCACTGAGCTAGCTTGCTGCCTGCCCCCTTTGGTTGAATTTTTAATGAAAACTCTGAACAGTTTACATTTTATACAAATGTGAGTTTTCCTTTATTGTTTAGTAAGAAGTTCCTTTCATAGCTAGATATATTTTTAGGTAATGGTTAATCATGTAAGAATTGCTTTGTGGTGTTTTAACTTGTTTCTGTTATTGCCAATTTAAAAAAAAAGTCTTAATGATGCTTTTTTCATTGTTCTCATTCTCCAAAGACCCTCTTTTCATCCTCTCCTATAGAACTTTCCCTTGTAACAAAGGTATTAAATCAAACAGAGCAACACATTGACCATATCTGACAGCTCAGCCATCATTCAGCATCTCGGTTCCACCACCTCTCTACCAAAACAAGGGGATCATTTTTTCATGACCCATGAAAATGGTTTTGTCCCTGGAAAAAACCTGTCTTAGAAAAAGGTTGTGGACTTGGTGAAGTCAGCCACTAGATATACAGCTATGATCATGAGGCATTTGCATTGATAAAGCCTTAAAAGAACTATTTATTAGCATTTAAAGAATAATGTGATCTGCCTAAGACCTGTTTGGTTTAGGCCCTTGGGCAGGGCTGGGACCAGCCCTTTCATACTTTGACCTTAAAAGAATTGACCCTGGCTTTACATTCTGCCTCTAACCACTTCAGTACACTGCATTAGAATCCACAGCAGCCACAATTTGTAGTCCTTTTTGGAATAACTCCTTGAGTGTCCACTGATAGAAATAATGCTGAAGGTCAGCTTCCTTCTGTGCTGATAAATCAGCACTATGATTACTCTTAAAGCTTGAACACCAGATTATTGGCTTTGGCTTACTTATGAACCCAGTATAAATGCTTTTCTTTAGGAATATTCCAGTAGATAATTGGGGGAGGGCAGGTCATGTGGTTGAGAATATGTTTATTTTACTTAGATGGTTCTGGTGCAACTAGATAATTTAAACGCCCTATTTCTAGTATAACAGTTACAGCATTGCACCTACTGTTTCTCCTCTAACTTCTATCTGTGCTATTTTCCCTTCATTCCTTTCTGCTGTTGTGTTATATAATGTGTTTGGACTCGGCAATCTGTGGATTTGTATTTTCTGGTGAGTGGTATTTATCAATGTAGCATTTCATTCCCTGTGAGTGCTGAGTCTTGTTGGTCATGTATGAACCCATCTTAGAGTTTTCTTCCATCACCTTCTTAGAAATAAGGGGGCCAAACTGGGGGCCTCAGAGCACTTAGATCGGGGGATATTTGGAAAGCTTTTCTAGTACTCCCCAATTTCTACTGGTTTTGTGATCCTGAGGATTTTACTTAATTTTTCTGTGCTCTGGGCAACTCTTCACAAGACCGTAAATTGCTGAGAAGGTGCCAAACTGCATTGATAAAGGGAGAGTCCCCATCAGAGTTCCCTATATCAATCAGATTAGTCGTCTGGTCCCTATGCTTATCCTTTCTGATACAGCATTACATCTGAACAGTGGTGAATGTCTCCCTAATTTCTTAGAAGTGGAATAAACTCTTACTTAGGGTTTCTTTTCCATTGTTAACAATAGAATTAAGTTATCTTTGGAGTCCTCAGGTAATTGCCTACCTAGTGTTCTAGAGCAGTGGTCTCCATAGTGGGGTAGACTAGACAATCCATGAGAGTGCAAGAAAGAATACTAAAACTTCTATTTTTTTTTCCTAAAAAATAATGTTTATTATCTAGATTTACATAGGCACCCTCACTTGATCTTTAGGTCAAACATTGGTTGGTTGGTTCAGATTATTAAGCCCTACCCCACCCCACTCCAAGTTAGCCCCTCTTTAGATCTCATACTTATCACCTTTCTGTCTCATGCTCATTCTGACTCCCACATTTCCAGCATAGCACCCCAGATTTGGGAGCTAGGTCCACTGGGCAGGACTTTGTTCTCTACCAGCTTAGGTCCAGTCTGGGAAGATTGATCTTTTTGATAAAAGGTTGATTTGCAACAGCAAAGTACTGAGTTGTTGTTGCCAGTTTGGTAAAAGAAGGAAGGAGCTAGTAAAATTAGAGATTAGATTAGATCACCTAAAGCATTTAGTGCTAGACACCGTAGTAAACTGCTATGGATACACATTCTAGAAAAAAAAGACAATCCCTGCCCTAAAGGAGCTTATATTCTAATGAAGGGAGACTACCCATAAAAAGGAGCTGGAAAAAGGTGTGGGAAGGAACAAAAGAAGGTGGAGAAGTCCAGAGATTCAGGAGGTTGAGCCAGTTAAAAGAGGGTTACAATTTTCTACAAAGGAGCTAGTCTTAACAGCTTTATTTTTCTTGCTTCTATACTCAGTCACTAAGAGTTGCCTCCCCTGCCTTTTTTCCTTCCCCCACTCTGCCTCTTCTAAGATTTAACCCACTTAGAATACCTCACCTGGGAGAGAGAATTCTAAGAAGGCCACAAAAGGCGTAGATCTCTGATCTGGTGTTGGGAGAGACCATCTTGATTGACAGATGAAGAAGCTAAGTTCCAGAGAGATTGTGACTTGCTCAAGGTCATGCAGGCATCAGAGGGAGGAATTGAACCAGGTCTTCTGACTCCTAAGCCAGTGCTTATTAACACGGATAGACTGAAAGGTGTAAAATTTAGGAAGTAGAAATTGAATTGAGAAAAATTTAGATTGGGATTTTTGCTTTCTTGGCCCTGTTGACATGGTCTTTCAGACAAATTAGAAATGGATTATTTACTTGATGTCATATTGGATCCCATTGCATCCCAATATATATGAACTTGAGTAAATTAGAGAAGGAGATGGACAAAGCTTAATCATCCAAGTCAGAAAGTTTTTAGCAAGTAGTGAAATCTGTACTCTGGGCCCTTTGGTTACAAAGACAACAGCAAAACAACAATTCCTGCCCTCTAGGAGTTCCAATTCTTATAGAGGGAAGTAACATACACAGAGAAGCAAATATGTAATATATACAGAATAAATGTGAAAGAATTCATCAAAAATGAGGGAGGTAGGGGCAGCTGGGTAGCTCAGTGGAGTGAGAGTCAGGCCTAGAGACAGGAGGTCCTAGGTTCAAACCGGGCTTCAGACACTTCCCAGCTGTGTGACCCTGGGCAAGTCACTTGACCCCCATTGCCCACCCTTACCAATCTTCCACCTATAAGACAATACACTGAGGGGTTTAAAAAAAAAAATGAGGGAGGTAGAAAACTGACTGGGCAGCCTGGAAAGGCTTCTTGTAGGAACCTTGGCACTAAGGGCAGTTTTTAATTTATAGGGTTTTTCAGGATTAGGGAGAAAATCCTCAGTGTATAAGAAGATAAACAGTAAAACCAAACCCTTTCACTCCCCAGTCACCTGGTTGATTTTAGAAATGGTATTTGTTGGGTTCATATGATTATAATAGGTAAATCTTCCATCAGTCAGATTAATAGCCATTAAAGCCAAGTATCAAAATAAAACCACACTCCCAAATAAATGCAATGTTAAAAACTAATATTTTCAATATTCATTTCAATAATTTAATAATAATTTTAGTAAGAACAAATAAAGGTTTTATAATACCATGAATAAAATAAAAATCAGCTTAATTTAAGAACTCATCTTCTTGTCCCTGGAAGTTCCTCATCCAAAGGAAACACAATCCCAGTGATTTTATCCTGGCCCTTTCAGCACTTTGGGAAGAACATATTTCCAGAGCTACCTTTCTCTAAAGTGAAGTTCTTCGGGCATGCTGAGTTATTATCAACCATCACAATCCCTTGGCAGAGAGGTTCACTTTGGACTTAAATCGATGCATAAGAAGAAAAAGTCTAAGGAAACCAGAAGCATTTATCAGTGTCCGAGGAACCATGAAAGGAGGAGAGTAAATGAAAGAAATGCATGTAAACCAAAAATACATGTAAAAGCAGAAACTTGGTCCTGGAAGGCTCCTATTATCTCTGTTATGTGACTCTGCCATGTGCGGGTTACTGAAATGTTTTTGTGTGAGTTTCCTTTCATTTTGTGCTAGTCTTCCAGTACAATTTCAGATTCACAAAAGAAAGACCCACAAGCTGTTAACAGTGATAGCAATGATCACTAGTGGTACCTGTGCAGAGGTCAGGGCTTCATATGCACACATGCATAAACATACAAAAATATGTGTGTGTGTGTGTGTGTGTATACACACACACACACACACACACACACACACATATTTCTAGCCTGGCATTCCTTTTGGAGGGCACTGAAAAATTAAGTAATAACAAAAATAGCTGACATAATACTTCTAAATTTTAAGTTTTGTACATCTACATCTAAGTTTTATAAAAACAATTTATAGGGGTAGTGAGATGGTACAGTGGATAACAGTGCCAGGCCTGGGGTTGGGAGGTCTTGGGTTCAAATCTAATGTCAGACATTCCTGATTGTGTGATGCTGGGCAAGTCACTTAACTCTAATTGCTTGTCCCTTATCACTCTTATGTCTTAGAATTGATACCAAGAGAGAAAGTAAGGTTTAAAAATAAAACATTTACAGACATCATTTGGGAGAGCAGTCCCAGGGTGTACATGTTACAGGTATTCTTGCACTACAGCTGAGAGAGGGTAAGCACCTTACCAACTTACGGGTAGGATCACCCAGTAATATGATTGGGCAAGGCAAGGCAGCAAGCATTATTAGCTGCCTCCATTGTACCAGACACTGCTGAGTGCCAGGGAAACAGAGAAAGGCAGAAGACAAGTCCTGCTCCCAAGGAGTGGAAACAATTGCATACATACATGGTCAATTGGTGAGAATCAATAGGCAAAGGCATGAAGAGGGAATCAGAAAAGGCTTCTTGCAGAAAATGTAGAGGTATGATTTGAATGCAGGTCTTCCTGACTCCCAGTGTGCTCTCCCCTTCACTATCAGTCTTGCCAAAAGACATAATTTTTAAGCTGATATTACCATTGCTTAATTTGAAAAACAAAGTGAAATAATATCCTGTAATGCTTTTTTTGGAGAGGAAAACCCTAGAACTTGAAATGCCAGCGGCAGGCATTAGAAATCCCTCAAATGGTCCAGCCCTGGTCCACTGGAAAGAGGAGGATAAATGAAATAAATGCATGTAAACCATCAGTGCCATTGAGCAGTAGATGATAAGATTGGAGGTTTAACATACCTAGAGACCAGTCTGAGCATAATTGACTGGCTGCCTTTTGCCCCAGGCACTTCCTTTCCAGAGCCATTAGTGGCTTCATAGGAAGCTTTCCAGTTTTCCCGGAGCTCACTCATTCAGGATCTCTCAACAAGTGCAGGCTGCTGCCCTTTTTTTTTAAGTCCAATTTCAAGTGTGCCAAGTGATCATGCCCTTCTAGCAGGGATAGGGACTTCTTATGTTCAAGACACTTTCCTGAACATCCTCCCTCAAACTCCTCACCCTCTTGTCCTGCCTTTAGGGTAAAATTAAACATAATCAGTTTTTTCATTTTATCCCAGGCAAGCCTTCTCCCCTTTAAAACATGCATACACTTCAGATTTGCAGGTCCTTTTGTTCTCTCCTGTCCTTGTAATCTAAGTACCGTGCTTGGGATTTGCTTCAGCTTCTCATAATCCTCTGGCCGTAAGGGACCCCAAATGGAATTCATTGCAGTGAGGGAAATAGATTCTTTTGTCATATTGAAGGGAGATGCAGAAAGGGATCCATGGGACACAAGGTCTAGCTGTTAAGAGGTTCCTGAACTTTTGTTTCCATGGATTAAAAAGTATTTCCTATGAAGAACTTAGAATGTGTATGTACAGCCAAATCTTGTACATGATCGCACGTTTAAGTTCTGCTCTCTCCCAAGCAGATACTTACAGGGCCTCCCCTTCAATCACTGCTTCCCAATATATCCACCCCTGTATGCTCTCACATTGCATCTCTGGGCACAGTAGACAGTTTTTCTTTCCCTCCTCCAAAGACTGTTTAAAAGTAGATTATCCTTGGGGCCAGTGTGGCACTGTGACAACCTAAAGAAAGGCCTGTTCAAGGAGGAGATAAACTAAGAAGAGGGACTACAGCGGTTATATAGGGACAGCTAGAGGACTCAGTGGATAAAGCCCCAGGCCTAGAGTCAGAAGAACCTGGGTTCAAATCCGGTCTCAAAAACTTCTGTGTCACTTAACCCCAGGCTTAGCCTGGCCCTTACCCTTTTGTCTTAGGTAGTTACTAAGACAGAAAGTAATGATTATTTTTTTTAAGTTATATATTTTTTGGAGTTTGTTTTTGTTTTTAAATGAACAAGACAGATTTTCACCTCTTCCAAGTCACCACTTTGGTGGGCAGCAAAAAGCTTTTCCTCACCCCCTACCCAGCTCAGTGATCACCTTTAGAATCCTCAGCACATGCCTTGGAACTATCTCTAGAGGGACAAATCTGGAAGGAGGGAGAGGAGGCCAGCTTTTGGCAACAGCCCTTTAGAAGGCTTTCCCACCCAAGTCTAGAAACCAAGCTGGCTCACATCATTTAAACAAGATATGGGAAAGTGGGGGGAAGATTGTTTCCAAAATGTTTTGATCAGTGACAGGCAGCATCATTGAAATGAGTGCACTACCTCCCATGGTGACACCCTAAGGGATCATACACCAAGTTTTATTCTGAAGTCTTTGAGAAGCCCGACTTAGGAGGTTACAGTGGGTGCATGGCACACTCCCACCCATTTCCCCTGGAATTGAGTGCTGAGGGGACAAGATCATAAGATGGGCGTTCCTTTCATTACAAAGTCACAAAGCCAAAGGCTTAGCTGACCATTAGCTTGTGGTTATTGAGGCACCCATCATCCAGCCCAGGTTTTTTGGCTAATCAGAATGCTACCTCCTTCCCTGCCCCATCACTGCCCTCATCTCCCTTGTAAGAGGGAGCACGTTCTTTGCTTCCACCTAATCTGGTGGCTTAATCTGATTGCTACAGTCTCATCCAAATGGCTATTTTCAGTCCAGAAAGCTGTCCCTGCCCCTCTGTTCTGCTGGAGTGATTAATTCAGTAACCTGAGACCTCTCTGCAGTTCTCAGCATTTAGTATTTTCCCCTGTGAGGCCTGGAGGCTGCCAGGTGATGGATGTGGGAGGAGATGAGATAATCAGGCTCAGCAGATTTCAGGGTTCTCCAAGCTCATCTGTGCAGCCTTTTGGAGAGCTGTGGATAAAAAAGAACTCAATAGAAGAGACCCTGGAGACTCGGGAATCACTGAGTTTATGCCACCCTCAACACTAAGACTGAGAACTCGATAGCAAAGTCACTCTGGCTCACTGAATAGTAAAGGCACAATCCTAATGAGTCTTATCCTGTGTTCCGAGAACCTCACCAGAGGTGGCCTGGGAATTCAGTGTTTCTGTCCAGGTTTTACATTTTTAAGTTTCCTCAGTATCAGCTACTAAATGCAGCAGAAATGCCTCTCTGTACTGGTGAGCAATTCCAGCTTTGTAACTCTAGAATGCATGTAAACAATTCCTAGAAAAAAACATTTCCTAGAAGAGCCAGCCAATAGAGGCAGAGGATTTTTTCTGTGACAAGGCACAAGTGTGCTTGTTCCAGGCAAGGGAGTTTTCCTTTACCTTTAAACAAGAGTCAGTCTCCCGTTTCAGAGGCTGCTGCACAGAAAGGTCAGGATGGGGTGTTGCACAAGGAGCTTGAAGGTGCCCTTTACAGATGGGCTCCTGTTTCACGGAGAACTACACTGGAACTGCTGCTGGTGGCCACCGTGCATTCAGCCCTCTGCCATAAGTAATGTGTTCTTGGTTGGGGAGATGTAGCAGTGTTCCCTTTGCCCTCCACTGCTCTGATGTCTGTCCTGGCGGCCGCCAGAGGGCTCCCCAGAGAAGCACCTGAGACGAGCCTGGGATTGTGGCTGCCTAGAAACTTACTTGAAACACAACTGGCTTGACCTTGCTGGGTCATCTTGCCCTTACCAAAAATATAAGCTTCAGAAGCCTGATGTTTGCCCAGCAGTGTCAGTGCTGAGAAAGGCCCTCTCAAATACTGGCTGGAAAAGAGGGATTTGCCAGTTTCTTCTGAGAATAGACCATTATGCCTTCTGTATAATACATTATCAGACTGTTAATATAAAAGCTACTAACTGGGCCTGGTGAGGAACAAAGTGGGCAAGGAAGGCTCTGAGTACCCTTGGGGCATTCACCTTTAGGCCAAATGACTTGGAAGAAGTAAAAATACAAAAGCACCCACATTTGACCCTTGTTTTTAAAAATCTGACTCTGGGAAAATAGTTCAATTCGAGTTTGTGTGATTTTTGCTTACCAAAAAAAAAAAAAAAACAACTGCCCCCTCTAATGTCCCTGCCTTTCTCACTTGTCTTTAGGCCCTCCTGGCTGCCTCTCTGCTGCCTACAAGCATGCCCATGTCCCCCTAGCCTCCCTACCCCATCCATCCATCCATCCTTACTGTGACGGTCTTCCCACATAAATCTCCTGCCTTTTATGACCAAACTCCTTGACAAGGCTGTGGACAATAGGTGTCTCCACTTCTCCCACTTTCTTCTTAACCCTCTACAGTTTGGCTTCCAAATTTACCTCAACTAAAACTGCTCTCCCAAAGTTATTAATGATTTCTTACTTGCCAAATCTAATATCCTTTAAAAAAAATTTTTTTAAACCTTTACCTTCTGTCTTAGAATTGATTCTAAGTATTGGTTCCAAGGCAGTGATAAGAGCTAGACAGTTGGGATTAAGTGACTTGCCCAGGATCATACAGCTAGGAAGTATCTGAGACCAGATTTGAATCCAGGTCCTCTCAACTCAAGGCCTGGCTGTCTATCCATAGAGCTACCTCTTCATATCCTTTTCTCAGTCTTCACCCTTGACCTCTGTGCAGCCCCTGACACTGTCAATCACCTTCTCTTTAAACTCTTTTCTCACTGGTTTTCAAAACACTCTTGTCTTCGGATTCTCCTCTGACCTCTTTGACTGCTCCTTCTCAGTCTCCTTTGCTAGATCTTCATCTGAGTCACATATGCATCCGGACCATGACTGTCCTGCTAACCTGACTGTTCCTCCAGGTTCTACCCTGGGCCCTCTCCTCTTCTCCGGTTTACTTGATAATCTCATCAGCTCCCATGGATTGAGTTATCTTTTTTTTGCTGGTGACTCTCATGTCTCCAACTGCCTATTAGGCATCTCTAGCTGGAATATACTGTAGACAACTTAAATAAATTCAGCGTGTCCCAACAAACTGGACTCCTTATCTTTCCCCCATTCTCTTCCCTTCTTCTAAACTTCCCTTTTACTATTGAGGGCACCATCATCCCCCCCCCCCCAGCCCCATCATATCTAATCTGTCACCAAGGCCTATTGATTTTACCTTCTAATATCTCTCTCCTACGCTCCCTTCTCTCCTCTGATACCGCTTCCTCTCTGGTTCAGGTCCTCATCTCCTCACTCTAGACTATCCCAGTAGTCTGCTGGTTGGTCGTCCTGCCACGAATTTCTTCCCATTCCAATCTATCCTCCACTCAGAGGCCAAAGTGATTTTCCTAAAGCTTAGGTCTGACCATCACCCAACTCAAGAAGTACTAATGGCTCCCCATCATCATCATCAGGAACAAAGGGAAAATTCTCTGCGTGCCCTTTAAAGCCTTCTCTTTCCCCTTCCCTTCCCTTTCCAGCCTACTTACACCCAACAGCTCCCATTAGATACTCTGTGATTCTGTGACACAGATCTCCGTGCCCTTCCTAGAACAAGACTCTGAGTCTCCTAATCTGGGCATTTTCACTGACTGGCCCCTCTGCCTGGCATCTCTCTCTCTTCATCTCTACCTCTTGGCTTCCTGGTTTTCTTCAAGTCCCACCAGTTCTCCTGATCCCTCTTCTAGTATCTTCCCTCTGTTGATTCTTTCTTATTGTTCCTGTATATAGTTTATACAATTGTTAGTGTATTGTCTTCTTCATTAGACTTGGAGCTCCTTAAGGGCAGAGACTGTCTTTTGCCAAGTGCTGTGGCATATAGTAGGTGCTTAGTGAGTGTTTTTTGACCAACTGGCAAAAAGGAACTTCACTTTCTGAAATAGTTCATAAGAATCTCTTGGTTACTTGTTAAAGCTCCCTGAAACTGGTGTTAGTAGTCATCATCCATTATCTGCGGCCCCGAAGAGCTTGGACAGGAAAGCATATGGGAAAAAACCAACCAAAAAAACCCCAAAGTGGTAGTTTGAATTTCAGCTACCAAGAGGTCTTTGGAGTCAAGGCTGATTTTTGTGAAAACCTAGCTAAGACAGCATCAGAGATTTTGGGATTCAAAGTTATGTGACTTAACTAACCAAAGAGACCCCTGTTGTCATTGGTGAGGGATTCCCCTGTCTGGGACAAAATGTCATTTCACCCTTGAAAGCATTTCCCTTCTTCCTTCCATTTATCCACACACTCAACATGGCCAGCACTTCTGATAAAATCATTTCATTTCATTGAATAGTAACTGACATTTACAAAGTGCTTTACAGTTTGCAAAGCGCTTTATATACATTTTAGAATGTGTTGAACTACCCTCCTGTTTATTGATGCATGGCAAAGAAGTCTTCTGGTCTTAAAATACTCTCCCTTTAAATAAATTTACTGTATTGGTCCAAATAGAAGCTGCACCATTAAAATAAGATTAAAAAAAATTCTTACTTTCTGTCTTAGAATTGACACCAAGGTTCCAAGACAGAAAGCACAGTAAGGGGTAGGCAGTTGAGATGAAGTGACTGGTCCAGGGCCACAAAGCCAGGAAGTATCTGAGGCCAAATTTGACCCTAGGACCTCTTGTCTCTAGACCTGGCTATCTCTATACACTGGGCCACTTAGCTGCCTCAAAACAACATGTTTTTGAAAGGAAAAAATAATGACTTCTACCCTGTTCCTTTTTTCCTAGCCACTTCATCAGAAATGAAAAGCCTAATGCTCAGGGCTCTGAGTACCCTTAACACAAATGGGCCATATGCTCACTTGTCTCCTCTCCTCTCCTCTCCTCTCCTCTCCTTCCTTCCAACTTTCAGCTCTGTTCCTAATAAAGCAAGCCCTTTAGGGAACAAATTTGGAGAGCCTAAATACAAGCTCACTGCTACACTGGGGTTCAGCAATTCTTGTCTCCCTCCCCCACCCCATTTTATCTTCCATTTCAGGGCAGAATAGCCCTAAAACTGAGGTCATCTGTCTATAAATGGAGAGAAGAGTCCAACTGCAAATTTGTGTTGAATAAATACAAACTCTTCCTATGACCTATCTGTAGTGTCTTTTCCAGCCCCAAATGTGATGGCAGAAGGAAGACTTTTGCTATCTTTGCAGTGAGCCTCCTTTCTCTAAAGGATTGAGGGATTGAATATGAGTTCATTGTGATAGGAAATGCAGGGATAAGGAAAGTCCTTCTCTCAGGGAAGGTTAGCTCCTTCTCTGCAGGTGGTTACTCTGAGCCTGCAAGAGGAGAGGACCTGCCTCCTTACGCTGCAGCCCTGGCAGCAGAGAAGTGCTTCTTGGGCATCTCTAGCCAGAGGGAAGCTATTGCTATAGTTTCTGCTCCTTCCTGCTGCTTAGACCAGGGAAGCCTAAGTAACTAAGATTGTGACCATAGAGACTGCCCACAAGTTTTATACAAAAGAGATTTTTTGGGGAAAAGTACAGCCTGTGTTTGGACCAGATTGTCTCCTGGATGACTAACCATACTTATTCATGGACTCTAGGACTAGTCTGTTTTTTTGGGGGTGGGCAGAAGAGATTATTAAGATGTAATAAATCTCATCGGTCCATCCTGGTTTCTCGTGTTTGAGTGGTAACTAATTTTTTTAAGTTTGCTGATCCCCAGCAGCTTGGCAGTGACTCTTTCTTGCTTAGTTTCAGGCCCAGGGCATATTGTCTTGCTGACAGTGATGAGGAGTCCTCCAGTGCCGGCTCCTCCGATGAAGAAGATGCTTCAGAACTGGTTGGTGGAGACAAGCAGCTGGCTCCAGGAACTGAAGGGTTTGTGGTTTCAAACATTTTCCCCTCTTCCTGCCTGCCCCCATCCTACATGTTTCAGTGAATTCCTTGACTGTAGACTTTGCTGAATTGAGAGCTTTGAGCTTTAATAGCCAACGTGTCAGTGCTTAAAATCTGAGCCCTAAAGCTAAAAGCTTCAAAAAAACTGCTTTTAAGAAAGAAAACATGATGGTGATTTGATAAAATTAAAATTGAGTTTAAATCAGGGTCATTAATTTCCCTTGTTATAACAGTGATATTAACAAGAATGTCATAGTATTCCAACTAGATGTGTAATGCTTGAGAAGTTTGGTTGTTTCGGTTTTTAAACCTTTTTTTAAACCCTCACCTTTTCTTAATATCAGTTCTAAGAGAGAAAAGCATTAAGACTATGGGCAGAGTTAAGTGATTTGCTCAGGGTCACATAGCTAGGGAATGACTAAGGCCAGATTTGAACCCAGGTCCTTTCAACTTCAGGCCTGATGCTCAGTACTATTTGGCTACCCCACTTCAGAAGTTTTAAAAAGAAATTAATTTGTGAGATGCTTTTGGCCATGATGAAATACAATATCTGCTTGTACTGCCTTTTTGGGGGAGGGGGTAATCATCAAATCTCACTTTCTAAGTGTCTTCTCAGAGTAGGTGGAATATTTCTTTTTTAAATCAGACCTGTGATTCCATTGGTGTGACCAATTCCCTGAAAGGAAACTCCTCCACCTGTGCAGGTCACAGATCATGCAGATCCACAACTCGCCTGTAACTAAGAGAGTCTTCAAGAGTGCCTGGGTCATTGGGAGGATTTGTTTGTGGTACATGTCAGAAATAGAGCTGACCTCAGGATTTAGGATGCCAAGGCCCGCCCTCTAGCATGCTGCTTCTCAATATGGAAGAGAGGGAGAGGCAGCAGGTTAGTTCAGTGGATTGAGCGACAGGCCTAGAGATAGGAGGTCCTGGGTTCAAATGTGGCCTCAGACACCTCCTGGCTGTGTGACCCTGGGCAAGTCACTTAACCCCAATTACCTACTCTAGAACTGATACTAAGAAATAAGATTAGAGTTTTTAAAAAAAAGACGAAAAAAAGGCTAGGAACTAAACCTATGAATATATCATCATAGGAAGCCCACAGATAAGGAGACTCCTTTCAGGGGAGATTAGCACCTCTTCAGCAAAAGGTCTCAGAGAATTTCCTAGAATTATGAAGTGACTCGTCCAGGGTCACACAGCCAGGATATGGCAGAGGCCAGACCAGAGCCTAGGGCCTAATGGTTCCCAGGCCAGCTCTGTCCACTCTGCCTCAACTGCCCCAGGGTCAGAATATGGCCAGTGTAACTGAAAGTTCTCCCTCATGTGCCCCTAGAACTGGATGGCTTCTGAAAGAACAGAGCTTCCTATAGTAACTCTATTTTTCCTATTCTGAATTTGAAGGTATGTTGGCGGATACCGGACAAGTAAGATTATGAGGTTCGTGGACAAAATCACCAAGTCAAAATATTTCCAAAAAGCAACTGAGACCGAGTTTATTAAAAAGAAGATTGAGGAAGTCTCAAATACACCACTGCTTCTGACTGTCGAAATCCAAGAATGTAAAGGAACCTTAGCAGTTAACATTCCGCCTCCTCCAACTGACCGGATATGGTAGGTTGAGCCACACAGTGCCCCTCCTTTTGGGTGGGGGGGTGCCTTACTTTGAGGTTCAGAAGTCCTGGCTCTCTTAATTGTCTCATTACTGAAAGCAGCCCAATCCCAATACAGGAACACCAAATGGTTTCTCATGGACTCATCATGGTTTTGTTTAGTTTAATGATAACTCACTAGGGTTTGGTTTCACTTTGGATCCATGTAAGGATTGGTCCTCGTACATTAGAAAAATCTCATTTTCAGCGAGTGGAAGGCCTAGCTGCTTCACACGCCCCCACCCTGGACAATGCCAGAATATTGAGCTGTGTGGTGACAGGGAAGAAGAGAATTGTGTCTGTGGCTGCAGTGGCCCCAGCCCTGGTACATCACTTTATCCCTTGCACCAGGACTCATCTTTCAGTAAGACATTATCCACCTAGAAGAGGTTGGGTCAGGAACTGCTTGGAGATCCACATACCAGTATATTTATTGACGGACATTTATTGAAGGACATTTATTGAATTAGAGATGCTGGATTATATTCTCAGGCAGAGTGACTTGTAAGAAAATGATCTAACTTTAAAAAACATTATTCATGCTCTTGTTCCCTTCCCACCATACCCTCCCTGGGCATAGCCATACAGTGGGATGGCAAGTTCTATAAGGACAGAAGAAACATAGATGTGTTTTTAGGCATCAGGAAAGAAGCCAGACAGTAGGGAGAGTTTGAAGAGAAGAGAGAGAATGGGAATATAATCATGGATACACTCTACTAGCAAAGGCAGGAAGGGATAGGATTAAGGGTGGCTATAGAGGGGGGCCAGCTTTGGCACAAAAGGAAGTAAAGGGGATAGTGGGCTAAGTCACACTGAATGATGGGAAGATGAGGCGAGGAGGGAGAGATGGGATGTGGGAGGGTGGGCTTGAAACTACATTAATAGAGCTGTAAAATTGTCTGACCTGTCTAGATTCCAGTTTTGTTTTTGTTTTTCTAATCATGCAAGCATGACAGCAATTCTAGCAAGGATTAAGCCAACAGCCTTGCAGGGAGAGACCCAAGTTACTCAAGGCTCAGGGAATTAATTGTTTTTAAACTGTCCATACCTTTTGACCCAGCAATCCAAGTCTTGGGCATATATATGCTTCAAAGAAGTCTAAGAGATGATGGGCAAGTATATATCAATTAATCAAGCATTTATTAAGCACCTACTGTGAGTGAGGTATTCAGGTTACAAATACAAAGCTGAGATGATTCCTCCTGTCAAGAACCTTATATTCTACAGGGATATAATTAGGAAACAACTAAGTAAATACAAAATATACAAGAGGAGAGGGTAACTCACAGTTGGGAGAACCTCTTGAAGGAAGTAATGCTTGTGCTGGGCCTTGAAGGGAGGAAGAGCATCCTAGGGGTGAAAGTCAGCCGGAGAAGAGATGTTATACACGAATCACTGAAAGGGGGCCAACCTGGTGGGAGAATGAGTTAGTGGGAGTAATGTCTGATCCGACTGAAAAGATCGGCTGGAGCCAGATGGAGAAAGGCTCTAAATGTCAAAGAGAGGGGATTGGAGTTTATCTTTCATCCTGTGGGCAGGGAAACCACTGAAGCTTCTGGCATAGGGGAACAACATGGTCAGATCTGCATTGAAGAATAGCATTTTGGCAGCTGAGTAGAAGGTGGATCAGAGAGGGGAGAAACCTGAAGGAGGGGGCTTCAGACCAAAATATTCATAGCACTGGGTAGTAGCAAATAATTGGAAACAAAGTGAGTGCCATCTGTTGGTGAATGGCCAAGAAAAATATGGCACATAAATGTGATGAAATAGTATTGTACAATAAGAAATTATGGGTAAGAGAAATGCATGAAAATTTACTTGAATTGGGGCAGCTGGGTGGCTCAATGGATAGAGAGCCAAGCCTAGAGACAGGAGATCCTGGGTTCAATTTTGGCCTCAATCACTTCCTAGATGTGTGACCCTGGACAAGTCATTTAACCCCCTCTGCCTTGGGACCAATACACAATATTGGTTCTAAGATGGAAGGTATGGGTTTTTAAAAACAAAAACATTTACTTGAACTGATGAAAAGTAAAATAAACAGAACAAGGGAATAGAATACATCGTGAAATACACAGAATACACAATGAAAATCTCACTAAGAGGAAATTAGACTCTGAGTAACTGAAAAACCAAATCAAGGAACTTATTTCTTTCCTCTCAGCAGAGAAATGGGAGACTACTGAGACACAGAATATCTTATACATTGTCAGGTAGAATTACCATATTGAATATTTTAACTTGTTTTTCTCTGCCATGGAAGAGTTGGGAAATAACCAGAATGTCTAGTTTTTAGATAAAAGGCACTTTTAAAAAACAACACTGTCAGGGCAGCTAGGTGACACAGTGAATGGAGTGCCAGGCTTGGAGACAGGAGGTCCTGGGCCAAGTCACTTAGCTCATTTGCCTAGCCCTTACCACTCTTCTGTCTTAGAGTTGTTGCTAGAACAGAAGGTAATGATTTTTAAAACAAACAAAAACATTTTAAAAATAAAATAAGTACTGACCCAGGAAGCCTTTCCAAAGTTGCCAGTGCAGCTTTTCAGTGCCACAGCAAACAAAAGCTACCAGCAATTAGTGCAGAGAAGTCATTCTAGAATCTATCAATTATCAGAATCCTCCCAACCCTGGCTGGCCTTCTAACAGCTGCCACAGAACTCTAAAGCAGGAGTGAAGGATAGCCTTCTATTTGCCATGTGCTATTTTTGTTCCCTGTAGGTATATTTTGAGGAATTCAATGGTAGAATTGAAGTGGGAATTTGTTCATTCATTCATTTGGCATCATAGATAGCACAGAGATATTTAAAGGATAAAAATGGAATTAAGAGGAGCTTTCTGTACTTGAATCAATATTAACTTGGTGTGTCTATCAGGTTGTATTTTAAATAGTATTAAAAACACTATTATTTTTCATGCATAGTCCACATTTTTGTGGCAGCCCATGCAGGAGAGAAATTGTGTTACTGTATTTGTGTTTTCTTTAAAGGTATGGCTTCCGAAAGCCACCACACGTGGAGCTGAAAGCTCGGCCAAAACTTGGTGAGAGAGAAGTGACTATAGTTCATGTGACTGATTGGATAGAAAAGAAACTGGAACAAGAATTTCAGGTGCGTTATGTCATCTAGCTTTTTGAGTCATTGTAAACTTTTTCAGTTCTTAGCCGTACAAAGAGTAAATGTTACTAATACAGTCAATGAGGTCTCAGGAGCTCTCTGCCAAAATCTTAAAACTGTTTTCCTATCTGCCTTACCCAGGGGGACCCCCCCCCCTCCTTGGGAGCCAGATCAGTCCACTTGGGAGTAAAGTTCACTCAGGCTGCCTCTCTCTAGTTTGTGGTGAAGGTAGAACTCTTAACTCAGGTTCCTTATTTCCCAATCCAGTGTTCTTTCATCTTTTACTCTGACTCTTCCGCAGAGTTCCTGATTCTTCCTCAACTTTCACAGGCCTAGGAAGAGGAAGTGGGCGGTTTGAGGCATGCCTTCATGCCCACATCTTTCCTTTTTCTTGCTCCCAGATCCAAGTTTAGGAGTTTGGAGGTTTTTTGTTTTGTTTTGTTTTGGCAGAGAGAGGAGAAAGAAAAGAGGGAGAAGGGTTGTGATTAAGAATTTTAAGATGAGGTAAGGATTTGAGGGATAACCTCTGCTAGAGAGCAAAACAGGTCTGTCTAAGACTGTGTTCTCCTGCCCATCCGTATCATCAGAAGAGTTTGAATTTATTAGCACTTTGAGGTTTGCAAAGCACCCTACGTAGTGTTCTTGTCTTGGCCAACAGAGGCAAATTACAGGTTCTAGGTAATCTGGAATATCTACACATTCAGAGTCAGTCATTGGCCAGCTGCTATGTCATGCTCAAGACAAAAATTTTTAGGGAATTTATTAAGCTTTAGTTGGGAACGTCATTGTAAAAATGAACATATTTCATCTAGCCATAGTGAGTCAAACACACACAGCCAGTGATTGGTCATTCACCTGCTACTCATGGGAAAAGTGGATTCCAAATAGTAAATTTGAAATGTAGAAAGTCCTTTGTAACAAAGTCCTTTGAAAGTCATGTGAATTGGGTTACAGCCCAGGTAACTTTATGCCCCTCAATCACTACCTGTGACTTAACTACTATCATATGCAGCTTATGGAGAGACAAAAATCACAGTTTCTTCTATGGATCTGAACTTGGAACCAAAGGCCTCGAGTCCACCTTTTATCTAGGCCCACATAAGTTCTTTGTGCCTGTCTTTGTTCCTTGGTGATTCTTCAACTTCGGTCAGGTATCGAGAGCAATATTTTGCCATTTCTAGCTTACCTGATTAAAATTGTTGCAAGCTGACCTTTTAAAATCTTTTCTTCAGACATGAGACATAATGGGGCAGTGAGGTGGCCCAGAGGAAAGAGTTGCAGGCTTGGAGTTGGGAGGGCCTGAATTCAAATGTGACCCTTCCTAGCTGTGTGATTCTGGGCAAGGCTCTTAACCCTGATTGCCTAGCCCTTACCCTTCTGCCTTAGAGTTGTTACTGAGGGTTTTAAAAAAAGAGAGAGAAGTTCAGAATGTGTAGAGAAAGTCTATGACCTGAGTCTGACTAAAGCAGAATGGAGTAGGATGACTTTCTTGCTTAGGGAAAACAAGATGGAACTACTTTGGCAAACTCACAATTTCTAAATCCATCACATGTTTTCTCTCGTGCTACTTACAGAAAATTTTTGTCATGCCAAACATGGATGATGTTTATATCCCAATAATGCACTCAGCCATGGATCCCCGGTCAGCTTCCTGTCTGCTCCCAGATCCACCCGCGGAAGCTGCTGATCAACTGTGACGTGTCAAGACCTGCGGTTTACAGTATTAAGAGATTGATTAATCATCAAGGTTTTTGGTTCTTTGAGCTGTGTTGTAGTTGTGCCCTTCACTTGTGCCAGAGATTCCCCCAAAGGCCTGCTTCTGCCATGCCTCCCCCTGCCTGTTCCCATTCCACTGTGAGGCTTCTCTCCCGGGGCGGGCTGTGAAGCTTCGCCTTGGGCGCAGTCAGGAAGCCCCGTCCCAGCCCATGCAGGAGATCTAAGCACTCAAAAGATAAGAGTTGGAGATGTTGCCTCTGTGGACCACAACAAATGCCTTGGCAACACAGGGACAAGCAGAGTTGAAGCGGAGGGAAGGGAAGACCCCCATCTCTCCTCGGCTCCCCCGGCGCTGGTCCTCAGGCAGCCTCGGTACAAAGGAACTGCTTCCTGCAGCCTCGTGTGGAGCAGCCCCAACCCCTACCCCCCCGCTTCCCCTCGCAGTAATTCTGATGCTGAGGGGCGCAGGGTGCTCTGAGAGTGATTTCTTTGGCAGCGAGGAGTTAGGCCTAGCAACCTTTTTCACATTAAATTGCGCATTTTTGGAAGCAAGTAGCCATAAAACATATACACACACTAACACACTCTCAGCCAGGGTGGGGATGTTGGGCTTCTGTGATACAGGCAAAGCCATGAGATCAAACCATACCAAGCCTTTTTTACCAGTGAGGTACAATCACAGTGCTTTGTAACTTCTCTGAATGTTTTTTTGAAACATGAGCACACATGAAAATGTCTAACATTGCACCCAGTGACCAGAAAGATCCAATTTTTCCACATGTAGAAAGAATCTCGGTACCACGGGGGGTGGGATGACCTTTGTACTTCACAGGTTTCCCACCCAGTGTTTACTCTGTTATGCCTGGAAGTTTTATATAGGAATTAAAATGCTTACTAAAGTTAATCGTAAACTGGTTTTAGGAATAGTTTTAGGAACAGTTTCTTTTTCTAAATAATGGCCAAAATTGAAAGAGAGCTGCTCCTGAATTCTTATCCCATTGGGAGATTTAAAACCAAAAGTTGCATAATATTGGAACACTACATAGCTGAGAATAAGCATTTGTGACATCTCCTTAATGTTGCCAAATTTACTCTGTGTATGTGTCAGAATGTTAATTTAGTTTCAGAAAGACGACCTTATTTTTTATGTTGTGTTCAAAGCAGCATTCAACCCAAATCAAAATGGCCTTGTGTGACTTTGGATAATTTACCACACCTGACATGACTGAGCTGATAGTGGAGGGTTTGAAAAGGAAAAACAAAAAACATGCACCTTGCCTGAATGTGATTTAAAGAGAGCATTTAATATATTGAAGAAAATTATATTTGAACACTTATTTTGGTTACTTTTAATTGCATTATATCTGACTAAATTCCTATTCCCTGACCATTCCAGTTTGTGTCCAGTTCTGATTTCTCATTATGTAGGCTTATCTGCCTTTCATAAAGTCCGCATGTCTTGTTCACTGGTCTTTATGATTTGATTTTTGTGCAATAACTAAAAATAAAAGGACTAGGTGCATTATTGTGTAGAGATTACACATGTCTGTATCCTATTGCACTTAATCAGAAGTATGTGGGGAATTACAATCACTTGCATTGTCTCACAGAATAAATATCTAAACCAGAGCATCTCATTTATGTTTCCTTGTTTTTCCAAATAGAGCCAGAATATATGGCCTAGACTGCTTAGAATAAAACCTGGAAATCCAGCTCACTTGTCACTTGAATTCTCTACTCCAACTATGTTAGGAGATGCTAAGCCAAAGCAGAACATATGTAAAACTGGCTACTTTTTTCTTTGTCTCCCCAGGGCCTAGCATGGTGCCTTGTGAGTTTGTTGTTATTTAGTCATTTCAGTCAGACTCCATTTGAAGTCTTTTTTGTAAAGATCCTGGAGTGGTTCACCATCTCCTTCTCCAGCTCATTTTACACATGAGGAAAATGAGGCCAACAGGATTAAGTGACTTGCCTAGGATCATACAGCTACCAAGGGTCTAAGGTCACATTTGAATCCAGGACTTTGTGTCTCTCGGCTTGGCTCTCAAGCCACTGACACTATACTTTGAAATGAGCATGAAAACCACTATAGATGACATCTACAAAATACAGTACACTCTCCTTTTGGGCTTTAGAATCAAATGTATTACAGTAAATCAAATTAACTATACTGCTAGTGGCCATTTATGAGAAAAGTGGTTCCCTGGTAACAAATTTGAAAATAGAGAAAAAAGCATTAAACTGCAGGAAACCTGATTCAGGCTCTACACTAACTAGTTGTGTGTCCTTGGACAATTGCTCAGCCTGTTTCATCATTTGTAAAGTGAAAGCTTTGGTGCAGATAATCTAAGACCCCCATCATCTTTAGAATTGTAAAGGGTCTGAGTAATTCAATTCAGTCATCTCTAAATAGGTTGTCAGCCGGTCATAACCTA
The DNA here is from genome assembly GCF_016433145.1 of Gracilinanus agilis. Classification (NCBI taxonomy): domain Eukaryota; kingdom Metazoa; phylum Chordata; class Mammalia; order Didelphimorphia; family Didelphidae; genus Gracilinanus; species Gracilinanus agilis. The sequence continues at coordinate 206,834,958 of NC_058133.1, read as the reverse complement.
ATGCTCAAGCAAGATCATCTTTTGACTGAAAGGATAACCCTTGGCCCATTCTCCTGAGACTCCTGGAGAATCCTCACCATACTACCTGGTAATGGACCTCACTACCCCTCAACAGAGGTCACTCCAGCATGTTTCCTTCACTCCTGAGAATCTTCTCAACTTCTCAGACCCTAACCCCCAAACATGAAAACCCTACCGTACATCTGGTCTGCCACCATGATGATTAAAAATTCTAAGAGGCAGTAATTCTGCATATTAGTTTATTAATTGACCGGTCCAGACAAATTATTTTGGTCAAATGATTCTCCCAGTAGTCAAAGACTCTGAAGCCCCCTAGAACAGGTCCATAAATTCAGTTTGGCAGCTCATTACTCAACCCTTCCTTTGGACAATCCCAAGACATAGTCAAATGAGGAGGAAGGTAATCCATTCAAGAAAGACTCTCCACTCCTTCCTGTCCTCAAGTGATGGTGGGTCAGTCACAGATCTTGTGCTCCCCAACTGCGAGAAGGCAAAATCTAGCTCAGCCCTTCTCCAGTGATTCTTAACAAGTAGCCTAAGGGCTCATTCAGGCTTCCAGCATAAGTTGGTTCTATTTACTGAGTTAGGCAGATATCACATCTCTTTCTGTGATCTTGCTTTCCTATCTGTTCTATGATGGGACGAAATCTTTGGGTGGGGGTGTAAAAGATTGAAATACAGAGAAAGAGGGACTGATTTAAGCTTCTAATTATAAACCCAAACATAGAAATAATTCAGCGTGTATTAAAAATAAAACCTCATTGTACAAGCTTCCTTGAGTCTGAAGGCGCTGAAAAGGAGCCCCACACTGGAATCGACTCTTAAGACAGACTAGGTGGTGGATACGACCAGTTATGGCTTCTTGAAGATCCCCTCCCTGAATACTTTGATGACAAGGGAAGATTTGTAAGAAACCTATCAGAATCTCTGGAAAGAGCTCTGATCTGTTGATCAGTTTACACTTCTTAACTGCCTCCTTTGTGCCTAGGTACTCTGCCAAATGCTGAGGTTACAAACCAAAATGCAAAAATCCCTGTCTTATTAAGGAGCTTGCATCCTGCAGGGGAAATATTTATACATAAGCAAATAAAAAATATTGGCAAAATAAATACAAGATTATCTTTGAAGGAAAGCACTAGCAGCTACAGGTTGGGGAATCAGGAAAGGTTACATCTTTTCATGTGCTTGACCTGGGCTTTAAAGGAATCTTGAGGATTTAAGGAATATATTCCGGGAACCAGGCTCGAGATTGATAGTGCCAAAGAAAATGGAATATTATGAATGGTAAGCCAGTTAGCCTCGGATATAAAGTGTATAAAGGGGAATGATGTGTCAGCCTAGAAACAGGGTTAGATCATGGAAATACCTTACATGACAGATGCATTTTATCCTAGAAACAAGAGCCACCAGAGCTTTTTGAGCAGCAGTGCCATGGTCAGACCTAGTACTGGAATATATATCACTTTGGCAATAGCAGAAAACCTGGATAAAAGATTTGGGACAAGATCAATTATGGTGCTATTTCAGTAGCTCAAGTGAAAGGTGGTAGACAGGAGTGGAGGTAGATACTACACAGATATGGCATCCTGCTGGAAATGTCCAACAGGTCTATAGCTCATTCCAAGATGTTCTTAACTTTTTTTCTTTACCCTTATCTTCTGTCTTAGAATCAATACTATGTATTGGTTATTGGTTCCAAAGCAGAAGAGCAGTAAGGATTAGGCAATGGGAGCTAAGTGACTTGTCCAGGGTCACCACAGCCAAATTTGAACCCAGGACCTTCCAAGTCTAGGCCTGGCTCTCCAATACACTGAGCCACCTAGATGCCCCCTCCCTTGACTTGGAACTTCTGGCTCAGGGGTTCTTGACTTTTTTGCTTGTCATGGTCCATCTGGCAGTTTATTCATAATTTGTTATATAATTTTATTTACAATTGCAAAGATTTTTCAGAAACATGAATCCAGTTAGAAGGGAAAGTTAACTGGTTGGGGAAGGAAAATTTTATAGCAAATTTCTCTAACGGCCTAGGACCCTAGATATTAGGTAATTGATACAAACATAAGATCCATTTCCCAGCAGATAAATGGTCAAAGGATATGAGTGAACAGTTAGCTATCAAAGGGAGAAAAAGCAAGCTATCAACAACCTATGAAAAAAATGCCTCAAATTGGTAATAAGAAAAGTGGCGATAAGAGGGGTGGCAGGAACTGTGCCCCAAACACCCTTCAACTGTTCATACCTTTTGGCAGTGATACCTCTACTAGGCAAATATCCCAGATTCCAAATAGAGAAAGGACCCATATGTACCAAAATACTACTAGCAAGCAGTTTTAGTTTTAGCAAAGAATTGGAAACAAGCAGGGTTAGTCCTATAAAATTAGGGAGTGGCTGAACAAACTATGGCACATGAATATAAAAGTGTGTATAGTGTATAATATAATAGAGTGTGGCTGAAAGAAATGGCAAAAGGAATGGACTTAGAACCTTGGGAGACTTGTATGAACTAGTACTCAGTGAGCAAACCATAAGTTTATACACCGAGTATACCCTATAAAGGAAAAAATCACCGTGATTAACACAATAACAATGATTCCAGAAGGTTGTTGATGAGTCGTACATTTCTCTGCCTCTTGGCAGAGAAGTGAGGGGCTAGAGGCATGAACTGTGTGTTTTCAGACAAGCTCAATGGATGGAATTGTTTTCTTTGACTACTTACTAGTCATGAGAGAGGTTTTGTTTTTTCTTTGGGATGGAATGGAGGAAAGAGTAATGACAACAATGCCAGAGAATCAATTAAACTTTTTTAAAACCACATATGATTTAGTTTCATCTTATCTTGCCATTTAAACATTAATCTTTAAAAGCTGCTCTCTTCAAGGCGAAAGTGCCAAAAACAAAAAGTCCCTGCCCTCAGAGAGGTCACGTTCTAGTGGGACACTCATATATACATAGATAATACATACTGAAGCTGAAGGAACTGGGAAAAACTTCTAGAAGGTGATATTTAAGATGTGGCTTGAAACCAGAAATTCCAAAGGGGAGAACTTTGCAAGTATGGGGGCCAGCCAATACAAAACACGTTCAGAGTCTTAGAAAAGACCTAAGAAGTTATCAAACCCAACCTCCTCCCCAACCCCACTTTACAGATGAGGAAACAAAAGTTAAATGACCACTGGAATCACACAGCTGGTAAATTGAGGGGGAGACAGGATGTTTGAACCCAGACTTCATGATTCATACTCATCCTTCCCAGGATCAAGTCCAATTTTAGTATATGTGCTGCCAAAGCAAGCATACCCAGGATCAAATCCATTGAAAAGGTGTGTGCCCTTCAGTGTATCTTCCCCCCGAGATTCGCTCTGAATTATCCTGTATATATTTTGTTTGGACAGATATTGGCATGGTGGTGCTTTTAGCTTTTCTTTTGTATTTCCACCAAGCAGGTACTGTTTTGTTAACTGGGAGTATACTTGTTAACTAGGAAAGAAAAATGAAAAAGATAGGAAGGGGGTAGACTGAGGAAGAGTTAGGAAGAGCCACTTTATAATTTATTCTAGCGGCAACAGGAAGACACTAGATTTATTGAGCAATCATGTCACATGGTCAGTCTTATACTTTAGGAAAATCACTTTCACATCCCAGTGCAAGATGGGTCATCAGAAAGGAAGCAGGAAAAAAATAAAATTAGTTTATAGTGCTGCAACAGTTCAGGAGACCAGCAATGACAGCCAGAAGGGGGCAGATTTGAGACATCATGGAAATAAAAATGCTGTTTTGGCTACTTGCTAAAAAGTATGAGTTGAATGGAAGGATTCAAGAACAAATGTGAGATTGGAAGCCCAGGTAACTTGATAGAACTGTGCCTTGGAAGTAACAAGGAAATTTTAAAAATGGAGAGGATGAAGTGGCTAAGTGGCTCAATGGCAGTGAGTCAGGAGGTCCCAAGTTCAAAGTTGGCCTCATTTCCTAGCTGTGTGACCCTGGGCAAGTCACTTGACCCCCATTGCCTCTTCTGCCTTGGAACCAATACACAGATTGATCCTAAGATGGAAGGTTAGAGTTAATTTTTTTTTTTAAGGGATGGAGAGGAAGATGAGTTGCTTCAGACATATGTTGAATTTCAGCTGCCACATGCCAATGTAGGTTCTAACCCAGGGGTCGGCAACATATGGCTCTTTCTGCAGAAGCCATAAAGTCCATTTTTTTTCAGGCGCCGTTACAGGAGCGCGCACTGTGAGCACTGTAAGGCTCTCATGAAATTACATTTTTAAAAATGTGGCGTTTATAGCTCTCATGGCCAAAAAGGTTGCCAACCCATTCTAACCAGTTCAAAATATCCTGAGAGCTATTCCCACTTGATTTGGGACTAGAACTCAGGATGAAGGCCAATTCTGCATCTATGGGCAGCTAAACAGTACAGTGGGAAGAGTGCCAGGCTTGAATTTAGGAACTCATCAGAATTCAAATCTGGCCTCACACTTAACAGTTGTGACCCTGGGCAAGGCACTTAATCATGTTTGCCTCAGTTTCCTCATCTCTAAAACAAGCTGGATAAGGAAATGGCAAATATCTTTGCCAAGAAAACACATATGTGGTCACAAACAGTTGGACATTATTAACTGAGTCTATAGATGAGGAAATCCCCTGCACAGACATAACTAAACCCAAGAAAAGTTGGTATCTAGTGGGTGTAGAGCAGAAATAAAAAGGGGGAGGATTTCAAATTCAGTGGATTGAATTTGTCAAAGGTCAAAAATGGTAATCAACAAAAAGTAGTCTCCATCTCCAAACTTGTGCATCTTTGCACAAGTTGAATTACTTCAAATGGTTTTCCTCCCTTCATCTTTTGTTTTCCTTCAAGACTTTCCAGGTTCCCTTAATGCTATTTGTTCTGAAACATTAAGCATCTACTACAATCCAGGAAATGAAGATACAAAGAAAGGAATCCCAGGTTGTCTCCTCCATTTAAAAGTAAGCTTGAGGGCAGAGACTCTTAGTTTGAACTCAGCAAGATGACTTCCTAACTTTCTTTTCTCCCAGCTATCATCCCACCTACCTCACTTAAATTCAGCCAAGTAAACAAAGTAATATTAGGATACAATAATTAAAAAGGGAGGGAGTGTAGTGCTGTAGTCAAGAAAAAATTCCCAGGAGTATTATCAGCTAAGTCTTCAAATGGTTCCCCAAAGCAGTTAAAAGATTAACATTCCAGGGCCATGTTTTAGGAGTGGGTAAGTGCTAGTGCCAAAGCAAATCAATTTTGGGACAGTATGCAGTGTTCATAAAAAGTGGTGTAAATATGGAAAGAAATTCTGAAACTGGATTACAAAGTTTTAAAAACAAAGCTGAAGTGTTTGCATCTATCCTAGAGGTAAGGATCTTTGAAAGGAGGGAGAAGAGGGCAAGATCAGATGTTTCATCTTGCTACATCATGCATTTCCCTGAATCCTGCATATTTTTACCAAAATAGCTTCTCTGACTACTCCAAATGAGGGGCAGCTAGGTGGCTCAGTGAATAGAGCACTAACTAGGCTTGGGAGTTGGGAGAACCTGGGTTCAAGTTTGGGCTCAAGACACTGTGGGCAAATCACTTGACCCAGTTGCCAGGACCTTAACTGCTTTTCTGTTTTGGATTTGATAAAATTCTAAGGTATGGGTTTAAAAAAAAAATTATCCAAATACACAAGAGGGTCAGCTAAAAATTTAGCTCTAAAAATATTACAGTGCTTTTGTCTGAAGTGTCTCCACTAGTAAGCTTGGTACAGGATCCCCCTTCTTCCTTCCATTTTATATGGCAGGTTTATAACTCCACGGTACATGGATCTCAATAAGCATCTTAGTTTCCCAAGACAATGCCACCCCAATTTCAATTAAACACTTTATCAAATGCCTATTATGTGTCAAGCACTGTGCTAAGCCCTGGATATACAAAAAAAGGTAAAAGAAAACTGCCTGCCCTCAAGGAGCTTGTAACTCAGTTTAGATAGTACAAGTAGTCCTGTCCCTTTCAGATGCATGCTTTATTTGTTTTTTTGTTTTGTTTTTTTAAACCCTTGTACTTCGGTGTATTGTCTCATAGGTGGAAGATTGGTAAGGGTGGGCAATGGGGGTCAAGTGACTTGCCCAGGGTCACACAGCTGGGAAGTGGCTGAGGCCGGGTTTGAACCTAGGACCTCCTGTCTCTAGGCCTGGCTCTCAATCCACTGAGCTACCCAGCTGCCCCCTACAGATGCATGCTTTTAAAAAACAAAACAAACAAAAAAAAAAAACCGTACTTTCCACCTTGGAAAGCATCTATTCCAAAGCAGAACTGCGGTAAGGGAGGGACAATTGGGGGGGCCAAGTGACTACCCCAGGGTTATACAACTAATGTCTGAAGCCACATTTGAACCCAACTTCCCATTCTAGGGCCCACACTATTACCCACCTAGCTGCCCCAGGATGCAAGCTTCTTGAAGTCAGATTCTGTTTCACTTGTTTTTTCAAACTAGTTTGTAAAAACTTTCCCAACCTGAGATGATCCTATATTTCCATATTACTATACAGTTTAAGCTTGGGCCAAATCAGCCTTCTTTTTCGGTCTTCCTCCTTGCCCCAGTTAATATTTCACAAGACGGGTCTTTCCTAGCAAAAGGTAAACTAGACGGAATCTATATCCGTTGTCTTTGTACACGCGGTAGTTAGCAATGCTCGCCAGAGAGCACGGATTTTGTAGGTATTAGATGCATAAAGGTTGCAGGGGGTTGGGGGGAAAGGGCGCGGGAGGGAGTGTAGGCTTCCTAAAAAGAACCCAATGCTAGCAGGAGGGGGAAGGGGTTACGCCGCATGTCGCTTGTCCTTAAAAGAACCGCTCAAACTTGGGGTAAGCGGAACCAGTTATAAACAAGCTGGGGCTGCTTTTGCACTGCTGCTTGGCCCGGGATACCACAACACAGGCGTTCCACGGGTTCAAAGGCAAGTGCGACCTGCGTAAATAAGACCCGAGAAGCGAGACTGTGACCGTAGAAACCTTTTTATTAGCAGCTTTTACAAGGGCAGGGGGAAGGACGGTGGAGGTCGTGGGGCGCGCATGCGCCAAGAACGGCTCTCACGCCGCCCGAACACGCCCGAGACCTGCGGGGGACAGAAACAAAAGTCGGTAAGGAGTCCCTGAGGACGCAGAGCCCCGATCCAGGCCGCCCGGATGGGCTGGGCTCAGATTCTGATTCACTTCATGGCAGTCAGTAGTCTAACACGCTTTCATGGATGTTCATCACAGCCGCCCGCTTCCTCCACCCGCGACAACAAGCATTACTTACCCAGAGAAAGTGCTGGACGGAAAGGAGCGACGGCTCGCGCGGGTCGCATGTTAAAGGAGGAGGCAGGAGCAGAGGGACGGCCTTCATCTAAGGCAACCAGTAATTGAACAGACGCTATCCACGTGACTCTAGAGTGGTCTTTGGGTTGGCCATTCCCGCAGAGGCGTCTTACCCATAGGATGGCTTTATCTCAACCATAAAGACGAGAAAGAGAGCCCAGAAAAGAGAGAGAGAGGGGCTCCTGCTTTCTTCAGGGTTTGGCTCCCTCTTAAGGAAGTGGAGATGTGCTTCACCTTCGCCGGCTTTAAGTTTAAGTGACTTTTCCCGGGATATGTTAGGTAAATATTTAAATGGTTTTAAGCACTTTGAAGTATTATTTGCATTATGAATAGCTCTTTAGCCTAGATAATCAACAGATCTACGAATCAGCGTTTGTTTATTTCCAAGATGTAAATGCTCAGGCTGAAAATTTAACCATTGTTCTCCTATTGAAGGTCGGAATCCAGTACATTTTCTGATCAATTCCTCACTCCTTTGCACAGACATTCTAACTCCCACAGTTAGAATGCACTACTCTCTCCTTGCATTCACCCATCACAATCCTTTTTGTCTTTCTTCTTAAATTTCTAATATAGCATATTTTAAGATTTACAAAGTTCTTTGCTTGGAGTTGTTAACTGATTCCATGAAAAGATGGTGTTAGGTGAAAGAAAGAATGTGACAAGGGGAAGGAGTTTCACAGGAATAATGTTATAAATGGGAGATTGACCAAATGACCTTTAGAGTGCTTTTACAATTTCATGATGGGACTTGGCTATAATATGTTAATGTAATAAGATTGAGACAACTTAATTTGGAGGTGCCTTCCAAAGTATCAAATTAAATATTAAGGAATAATCTGTTAAAAAAAACCCAATAATATTTATTTTCATGCTATAATATATAACAGATATGAGATGGACCAAGACTGATTTTGTAGGAAAGAGACTGCAAAATTTTTGACCCCAGGAAGGAATGTCACAGGGCATTGGAGAAGATGTAACATGTGAGCAGAAACTTCTAGTGACCCCTAAGGAGACTTGTGAGCATGGAGCAGAAACAAGCATGGAGAGAGACACTGGGAATCTAGGAAGGACCAAAGCCACTAGGTGGCACAATGGATTAAACATTAGACCTAGGACCAAGAAGTCCTGAATTCAAATTTAACCTCATATGCTTCCTAGCTGTGTGACCTTAATTACAAGTCATTTAACCTGGGCTAGGCAAGTCATTTAACCTCTATCTGCCTTAGTTTCCTCAACTATAAAATGGGGATCATCATAGCACCTACCGCCCAGGGTAATTGTGAGAATAAAATGAGATAATATTTGTAAAATATTTAGCATGGTGCCTCACACATAGTAGGCACTTAATAAATGCTTGTTTCCTTCCTTCTACTGGAACCAGCACAAATGAAGAAAGAGACGCCTAAAACTGCTGCCACCCTGAGCAAACTGGCAGGGAGAAAAAATGAAAAAAATTAAACAGAGACTGAGGCTGGGCAATGCTGGAACCATTTGAAACAGATGCTAGAGCATTTCCTTCTGCTGAGAAGAGAACTATTCTTCACTTCCCCATCCTTTGTTTCACTCTGTCTCTTGCTTCCTTCAGAGGGGAGCTTCTATGCCCAATCTTCGTTTCTGAAGAATTTTATTTGCTTGCTGTTCACTTATTTTTTTTCATCTGTTTCTCTTTTAAAAAAAAATTAAATGGCTAACTATTTCATTACTGATTTGTGTTCTTGTGAAGGAAGAGGCCAGAGGTAGTTGAGTACAGTGGAAGGTAGAGACAGAGACAAAAAGAGAAAAAGAGACAGAAAGAGACAGAAATACTGAGAAGAGACAGATAATGAGGATTTACAAGTGCTAGAATCTTTAGGCAGTTAGGTGGTGCAGAGGATAAAGCACTGCATTTGGAGTCAGGAAAACATGAGTTCCTATAAGGCATCAGACATTTGCTTACTGTGGGACCCTGGATAAGTCATTTAACCCTCTTTGCCTCAGTTTCCTCATCTGTAAAATGAGTTGAAGGAGGAAACAACAAACCACTCCATTATCTTTGCCAAAGAAAACCTAAATGGAAGATTAGGCATGAAAACTTGGACATGACTGAACAACAACAAAAAACCTTTAGGACCTTTCTTGGCATAATTCATATTTTTATAACTTCTTAGAGCAGGAAAAACAAAACATGAATTGATTTCTGCCCATATGAAAAAGGCAACCTTTGTAGAGGGAAAGGCTACTAGGAAGTCCTATTGCTCAGGTAACCACCTTAGGCACTTCCTCTTTCCCATGGCCTGGAGTTGATTAAATAGTTATTCCTGGAGGTAGAGGCTGGGAAAGAGTTGTGCCTGGGGATAAGAGACAGAAAGGGAGAATGACTAATCACTCCCCCCCCAAAAAATGTTTTTCAACACAATACTACAAGCACTAACCATATGCCAACTGCTATGCAAGAAATATGGAAGTTTCCAGAAAATAGTAGGGAAGGCATATTAGTGAAGAAAAAGGCACTTACCCAGTGCCCAGAACAGGGTCAGACTATGGGTTTCAGAGTCCTGGGAGCTCTTTCTTTTTGACCTTTCCTCATTTTTCTGGAAACATTGTGAAATGCCTTCTTTCCCCCAAACACAATATTTCTTTGGATTTTCATGACCTTACTCTCCTTCCAACTGCTCCTTGGGCTCCTTTGCCACATCTCTATCCATCTTATGTCCATTAACTGTAGATATGTTACCCAAAGCTCTGTCCCAGGCTATCTTCTCAATATATTCTCCTATTTGGTAACCTCATCAGCTTCCCTGGGTTCAATTTTATCTCCCAGTAGGTAATTCCCATCATCTATATAATCATCCCTCTTCTGTCTTCTGAGCTCCATTTCCAAGTCACCAACTGGCTATTGGACATTTCTAGCTGGATGTTAAGCATCTCAAATGCTACATGTCAAAAATAAAACTCATGGGTAGAGTCAAGGTGGCAGAGAAGATACATAGACCCACCTGACCTCAATCAAATTACCCTCTAAAAAACTATGTTATAATGCCTCAAAATGAATTCTGGAGCAGCATAACCCACAAAAAGATGGGGTGAAATAATTTTCAGCTCAAAAGAATTTAAAAGGCTGACAAGAAAGATTTATTGCACCAGGGTGGAAGTAGAATGCAAAGCATCATGCCAAGGCAGGCTCCACTGTGGCAACAGGTCTTGGGGGTGGCTAACTCAGTAGCAAAGGCTTCTGGAGGTCTCAGCCACAGAGAACAAGGGGGATAAGACAACTGCTCAGGAGATTATATGGATCTTTTTGCTGAGTCTGGGTGCAAGATTCTTGTCACATTGCCCAAATGTATGTAGACTTCACAATCCTGAGTCATAGTCTCAGGAGTAAGGAAGAACACTGGCACAGACTTGAAGCCACAGGAGAGCAGAGGACCCTGGTCACAATCTGAAGGAGGAAAAGAGTGCTTGTGGTTACCTTTCCTTACATCATACCACCTTGAAAAAACTGAAAACGTATAGATCCCCAGACCTAGCTCTGAAAGCAGCTGCACAAAGAACCTGAAGCTTGGTGCTTCAACCAATGCAACCTTCATCACAGTTACAGAGCCCAACATTAACAATTTTTTCAGTTAAAAAAGAAAAAGACAAGAAAATGAGCAAACAACAACAAAACAACAACATGGAAAGTTATTTTGGTGAAGAGGAAGATCAAAACATAAGCTCAGAAGAAGACAACAAAGTCAATATTGTTACATCCAAAGCCTCCAAGAAAAATATGAATTGCTCTCAAGCCCCAAAAGAATTAGTGTAGGAATTAAAAAAGGATTTAAAAAATCAAGTAAGAAAAGTAGAAGAGAAATTTGGAAAAGAAATGAGAGTAAAATAGGAAAACCATGAAAAAAAGAGTCAACAGATTGGGAAAAGAAGCACAAAAAAATGCTGAAGGGGGCAGCTGGGTAGCTCAGTAGAGCCTAGAGATGGAGGCCCTAGGTCCAAATCTGGCCTCAGATACTTCCCAGCTGTGTGACCCTGAGCAAGTCACTTAACCTCCATTGCCTAGCCCATACCACTCTTCTGCCTTGGAGCCAATACACAGTATTGATTCCAAGACGGAAGGTAAGGGTTTAAAAAAAAAAGAAAGAAAAAAATGCTGAAGAAATTAAACATAATAGGCCAATCTGTAAAAGAGGCACAAAAATGCACTAAAGAGAACTTTTTTTTTTTTTTAGACCCTTAACTTCGGTGTATTGTCTCATAGGTGGAAGAGTGGTAAGGGTGGGCAATGGGGGTCAAGTGACTTGCCCAGGGTCACACAGCTGGGAAGTGGCTGAGGCCGGGTTTGAACCTAGGACCTCCTGTCTCTAGGCCTGACTCTCACTCTACTGAGCTACCCAGCTGCCCCCTAAAGAGAACTTTTTAAAAAGCAGAATTGGCCACATGGAAAAAGAGGTGCAAAAATTCACTGAGGAAAAGAACTTTTTTTAAAATTTTGAATATTTTCCCATAGTTATGTATTTCATGTTCTTTCTCTCTCCCCAAACTCCCCTAAATCCCCCTTAGCCAACGCACAATTCCACTGGGTATTACATGCATCATTGATTAAGACCTAACTCCATATTATTGATAGTTTGACTAGAGTTATCATTTAGTATCTATATCCCCAAGAGTATCCCCATCAGCTCATGTGTTCAAGCAGTTGTTTTTCTTCTGTGTTTCTCCTCTCACAGTTCTCCCTCTGGATATGGATAGTTTTCTTTCTCATAAGTCCCTAAGCCTTGCTCTGGATCCTTGCATTGCTGCTAGTAGAGAAGTCTGTTATGTTTGATTGTACCACAGTGTATCAGTCTCTGTGTATAAGGTTCTCTTGGTTCTGCTCCTTTCACTCTGCATAAATTCCTGGAGGTCGTTCCAGTTCACATGGAATTTCTCCAGTTTGGAAAAGAACTCTTTACAAGGTAAAATTGACCAACTGGAAAAGGAGGTATAAAAGCTCACTCAAGAAAATCACTCCATAAGGCAATAAGAAACAATAACTAAATAGTTAGTCAAACAACAAACTGAACCTAATCTGAAAAACTGAGTATAATCCTTCAGAGGAAGAAATGGGGTATTCAATGAAATAGAGGACTTTCAAATATTCCTGATGAAAATGCCAGAGCTAAATGGAAAATTTGACTCTCAAATGCAAGACTAAAGAGAAACATAAAAAAGTAAACAGGAAAGAAAAATCAAAAGATTAAATTGTTTATATCCCTAAATGAGAAGATGATTCTTACAATTCATCAGGATTTTATCATTATTAGGGCAGTTAAAAGTTGTATACATAGACTAAAGGCAAGGCTGTGAGTTAAATATGATGAGATGATATCTAGAAAAAAAGAAAAGTAATGTATGCATTGGGAGGAGGAAGAAGGGAAAAATAGAATGGGACAAATTATCTCACATAAAAGAGGCATGAAAGAACAGTGGAGGGGAAGATGGCAGAAATGGGGAGGAGAGCATGTGAACCTTGTTCTCCCTGGAATTGACTCAATAAGGGAAAACATATACAATCAATTTGGCATAGAAATCTATCTTACCCTATAGGAAAGTAGGAGGGGAAGGGGATAAGAGAAGTGGGGTGAGACTAATAGAAAACCAGGCAAATTGGGAGATGCAGTGGTCAGAAACTGAACAAGGGAAAATAGGATAGAGAGTAATACACAGCAATCATAACATTGCAAGACATTTTTACAAGTCTCTCTAATAAAGGCCTCATTTCTCAAATACATCGAGAAGTCAAATATATAAGAATATAAGTCATTACCCAATTGATAAATGGTCAAAGGATATGAATAGGCAGTTCTCACACAAAGTAATTAAAGCTCTTAATAGCTGTGCAAAAGAATGTTCTAAATCACTATTAATTAGAGAAAAACAATTTCAGAGTTTTACTCTGAAATATCACCCTACATTATCAGATTGGTTATTATGAAAGAAAAGGGAAATGACAAAACTTAGGAGGGAAGTGGGAAAATTGAGACACTTAGGCACTGTTGGGGGAGATGTGAATTGATTCAGTCATTCTGGAGAATAATTTGAACCTGTGCCCAAAAGGCTATAAATACAGTACATAGCCTTTGACACAGCGATATCATTACTAGGTTTGTATTCCAAAAGAACAAAAAGAAAGGCCTAGGTATGCAAAAATATTTAAAGCAGCTCCATTTGTGAGAACAAGGAATTGGAAAGTGAGAGGATACCCATGTGGGTATTATTATTGTAAATGTAAGTTATTGTATACAATTGTAATGGAATATTATTGTGCTGTCAGAAATAACAAGCAAGAGGCATTTACACTAACTGAAGCAGAGTGAAATAAATAGAACCAGGAGAAGAATGTACACAGTGACAACAATACTGTATGATAAACAATGGTGAATAACAGCTATTCTCTGCAATATAGTGATCCGAAACAATACCAAAAGGACTCATGATAAAAAATGCCATCTGCTTCCAGAGAAAGAACAAATGGAACCTGAATCCAGACCAAAGCAAACTTTTCCCTTTTTTTCTTAATCTTTTTTGTTTGAGTTTTCTTTCACAAAAGGATTAATATGGAAAAATACTTTACATGATTGAACATGTAAAATTTATATTAGATGGCTTTCCATCTCAGTGGGGATCTGAGGGGAGGGAGAAAATTTAAGACTCAATAAAATCCTTTTTTAAAATATTGAAAACAAAAAAAGTGTTTAAAACTTTTTATATGTCACTAGGATAATAAATAATAAAGTAGAATTTTTTTTAAATGTAGTAGAATCATTATCTTTCTTTCAAAAACCTCCCTTCTTCCTACCTTCCTCCTTTCTGTTAAGTGTACCACCATTCTGTCAGTCATACAGAATGGCCTCAAGAGTTATCCTAGGGGGCAGCTGGGTGGATCAGTGGATTGAGAGCCAAGCCCAGAGACAGGAGGTCCTGAGTTCAAATCTGGCCTCAGACATTTCCTAGCTATGTGACCCTGGGCTAGTCACTTAACCCCCATTGCCTAGCCCTTACCACTTTTCTGCCTTAGAACCAATACCCAGTATTGATTCTAAGACAGAAGATAAGGGTTTAAAAAAAAAAAAGTTATCCTGGATTCTTTACTCTCCATAACCCTAAATAATTAATCAGTTGCCAAGTCTGCATCCTACATCCACATTTCTCATATCCAGTCCCTTAGTCCACTCATACCACAATCACACTAGCTTGGCCTCTCATCACTTCTCACCTGGACCACTTTGATAGCCTCCTAATATGTCTCCCTACCTCTAAGTTTCTCGCCTGTCCTATCCATGCACCGCATAACTTTATAATATTATTGTTCATTCATTTCAATTCTTTATACTCCCATTTGGGGTTTTCTTGGCAAAGATAATGGAGCGGTTTGCCATTCCCTTCTCCAGCTCATTGGACAGATGAGGAAACTAAAGTTTCCTTTAACTAAAACTTTAATTAAAATTGTTTCCTAAAAACAATTAAGTGACTTGCTCAGGGTCACAGAACTATTAAGAGTCTTAGGCCAGATTTGAACTCAGGAAGATGAGTCTTCAGGCCCAGCACTCTATCCATTGTGACAGCTAGCTGCCCTATTCCATATAACTACCAGTGTGATATTTCTAAAACACAGGTCTAAAAATATTACTTCCCTCCTCAATAAAATGCAGGACCTCTCTATTTCCTCTGGAATTAAATACAAACACCTCTATTTACTTTAAAAACAAAAACAAACTTCCCTTCTGTCTTAGAATTGAAACTAAGTATTGGTTATAAGGCAGAAGAGTGGTAAGGGCTAGACTATTGGGGTTAAGTGACTTGCCCAGGATCACACAGCTAGGGAAGTGTCCAAGATCAAACTTGAATCCAGAATCTTCTGACTCCAGTCCTGGCTTTCTAACCACTGAATCACTTAGCTGCCTCTTTGGCAAGAATTCCCAATTCTTTCAGAGTTGTTTTTCAGTTTTTGTTTTTAATAGTGTTGTACATTAGAAAATGCTATAGATAGTACAACGGATAGAGCACTAGACCGAGTCAGGAAGACCTGAATTCAAATTGAGTCTCAGACTTACTAGCTGTAAGACCATCTCTGTTGACTTCCATTTCCTCAGCTATAAAATGGAAATAATAATAATAATAATAATAATAATAATAATAGGATCTCATGTAAGCAAGACAAAATTAGGGTCTTGTCCAAAGAATTGACAGGTGAAACTGATTCCATGCTGAAGGAATGAGCTTTATGATGAGAGAATATAGTATACAGTAGCTAGTAAAAGAAGAAGCAAGTAAGGGAGGGAGGAAAGGTAATAGGTTTTTAGAAATGCTTTTTATCTTGACTATTACCAAGGAAGGGGTCACTTATTTGGGTGGTTGTTGCCCTGTGGTTACCAAAAACTGATATCACTTTATCCATGGTCTACTTTGGACTGTGTAGCTTTACCCATGATTCACTCTGTTTGACTATTCAGGGGTGGTGGTGAGAAGGAAACCACCATGTAAGTAGGATGCTAATGATATGTTAAACACCCCGGGGCAACTTTTGGCCAGATTTTGTTCTTTCTGTGCAGTCTCTAAGGAAGGCAGTGATTGTGGAAAGTGATAAACATTCAATAGTGCCTGCTTTAGCCTCCTCCATAGGTGTTGGAACATATACTTCTCATGTACTCGTCCATCAGGGGAAGTCTTCACATTCTTAGAGTGGACATCCAAGTCATAGACAGGTTTGAGGTATGTGGGTTACCTTTAACCTGATTTTCCCCATCTGTTGTGTAATGGAGAATAACCAGGGAAGTAGGCTTAAATATTAAAATGTGGGTCCAGAAGGTTATGAGGGTGACAGGAGTGACAAAAGGAGGAACCAAACAAAAATAGGGAGACCAGGTTTAACTACTAGGAGGTAATTGTTAACAGAAAATGGCAGTTAGGCCCCAACAGTCACTCAGCCCACCTAGGCAAAGGCCTATGGAACCAGCAGGCAAAAGGCAAAGGTTTATAACAGTTTAATTGAGGGAAACAATAATAAAGGATGGGAATAAGGGATTCTACTCTTACAAGCTAAGGGCAAACCACAGGGTCAAGGGAGGGACTTATCTACACTAATCTAAGACTTAAGCCAGGCAAGGCCCATAGAATAACAGTATTGGAGTGGGAATCCTCACAGTAGAGTCCAGAGATGTTTTCAGGATGCCAGGATCCAACTCCTCCAGAACTGATGGTCCAAAGTAGCCCAGTAGGGAGAGAAAGTCTGCAAGGTGTCCACCAGATCGCAGATCACTCCCTACTCAGTGCTGTCATGCAGGATAGATGTCCTCTGCTTCCAACCTTCCCCACACTCCAGGATCCCAGGGAATCAGGGTGCAACTCCATTAGCTCTGAGGTCTCCCAGGGAATCAGTTACTGCTTGTCCCAACCACCATGGTCCTCTCAGAGAGTGCAAGTCACTTCCTGCTTCCCCATTCCATGTGGAATTTTCTCCAGCCCTTCCTGTTAGGTCTAATGCTAATACTAAGCTAATAACTAAATAATAATCTTCCTCACAACAGTTGATATGGTTTTCCTGGCTGTAGCTACAGCTTCTTAGAGCCACAGGTGAGAGTTGGGTAAGAGATAGACACTAAAGGTGGATGAGCAGCCCTGGAAAGGTCTCAGCAAGCCCACACACCAGAGGTGCAAGTCCTTCCTGAACATCCTCCCTGAACACCCCTGAATCCCCTGAAATAATCTTTTTTTGTCATTTCTCAGAAAGCAATAATATTCCATTATATTCATATACCATGATTTGTTCAGTTGTTCCTGAGCTGAAGGGCATCCCTTAGATCCTCATTCTTTCCTTTTTTACCTCTTTAATCTCCTCATCAGCATCAGGAAGTTTATTTTGCTTACAGCTCTTCCTGCTCCCAATATTTTCCTCCCTCTAGATTTGCAATAATTTTTGACACTGATTAGTTTCTTTTTGGTGTGTGAGGTGACTGACACATCTGATGCTACTCCCCAAATAAAAGAGGTTGGGGAACTTAAGTCTTTCATTCAACTTCTTGATCATCATTCAGTCAATTATGAATTTTAGGTTTTTGCTGGAGTATGTATGAAGGAACTAGGCAGCCTGCATTCATTCAGGCAGCCATATTGGGGAGGAAAATCTTTCCTTATTTTATTGATCAAAATGTTTAGAGATGTAAAATTTCCTCTAAGGACTGCTTTGGCTGCATCCCAAAAAGTTAGGTACATTATTTCATTGCTGACATTTTCTTTGATTAAATTATCTAGTGTTATCACATTTTTTTAGGATTACATTATTTAATGTCCACTCAAGTTTGAATCTTTTCTTAAAATGCCCCTTATTGATTATAACATTTAATAAGCTATGGTCAGTGAAGGATTTTCTTAAAATGTCTGCTTTTCTGCATTTGTTCATGAATAATCTTTCCTCTGAGTTTTTCAATTATTGCTATTTCCTTGTCTATATCCTATCTGTGTAACCTCTCCTCTGTCTCTTTTTTTGGTTCTTAATCCATGTCATTCCCATTAACAATGGATATACTCTAAGATTTTGTTCTGGGCCTTCTCTTTTTGTGCTCTCACTCAGTGTTCTTATCGGTTCCCAGGAATTTAACCACTTTATGCACATGATTCCTGGATCTGTGTGTCCAGCCTTCATCTCTCTCCTGAGTGCCAGTCCCTCATCACCACCTGCCTCCTCACATACTGAACTGGATTTCCAGGAGATGTCTCAAATTCAATATATCCAAAGCAGAACTCACCATCTTTCCCAATCATCTCAACTTCCAAACTTTGGGGTCATCCATGATTCCTCACTCTTACTACATATGTATACCCAATCCATTGTCAAGTCTTGCTTCTTCTTCCATTGTCATCAGACCTATACATCCCCTTTTCTTCACTCACATCCTCATAATTCTACTTCATCACTTCTAGCATGGGTCATTGGAACTGTCTTCTAACAGTTCTCCCTGCTTCATCTCTCCAAAGCATTGGTCTGACCTCATCAACTCCCTGTTCAATGAGCTCCAGCAGATACCTATTACCTTCAGAATGAAATAAAAACTTCTCTGATTTGTGCTTAAAGAATCTCATAGTCTAGCCTCATCTTACCTTGCCAGTCTTTTCACACTTTACTCACCCATTCTGTGTTTAAGCTACACTGGCCTAATTGTAGTTCCTCTAACAGGATTCACTCTCCTGTTTCCATGCCTTTGTACTAGCTAATCTCCGTTCATGGAATGTTCTACCCTTTCACTTCTACCTTTCGATTTCTCTAGCTTTATTTGAGTCTCAGCCCAAGTCCTACATTCCGGAGAAAACCTTTTATGGTACCCTTCTAGTCTCTGATGCCTTTTCTTCTGAGATTACCTTCCATCTACCCCATATTTATCTCATATTATCTTGTTATTTACATGTTGTTTCCCCCATTAGAATGTGTGCTCCTTGAGGGCAGGGACTATTTCTGCCTCTTTATATCCCCAGTGCTTAGCACAGCACATGGCATAAAGTAAACTTTATTGCCAAACTCCCTGGTTTTATGAGAATATCTTTCTTTTCTATACTTTCTCAAAATCAAGTCAGCTATGGTGGTGTATGGTCAGGGGACAAAGTGAACAACCACAAGGTAGACTCTCTGTGGTATAGTGAGAAAGATTCACTATAAAAATACAAGGGAGGAATAGATTATATTTATAATAGAATTCTTAACTAACTTGTCCAAGATCACCCATTAGAAAGTATCTGAGACCAGATTTGAACCAAGATCTTCTGACTATGTGAAATTAATATAAAAATATAGCCTTTACTGGCACATGCACATAAGGTAGGATGTCATGGATTGCCAGAGTGGCAGAAATTCAGTCCCTGATTTCAGGAACCCCTGAATAGCTAGTGATGTGCCTGGAGGACAGAACTTGTGGCTCAGACTGTCCTATCAGAGAACCCAGTAGGCTAATATCATTGGCCATATAAAAGACAGAGCTGAGCAGTAGGAGAGGTCTCTTTTGGCTTAGGCCTCATCCTGAGCAAGGACTCCTCTTGCTGTGCCAATGTTGTGAGGAAGATTAGGTAGTTATTAATTAAGAATTAAGGTATACCTAGCAGGAAGGAGCTGGAGCTGGGAATTCCAAGATGGAATGAAGGAGCAGGAAGAAGTGACTTGTGCTCTGAGAGGGACTCCATTAGGGATTAGCACAAACTGTGGTTAGCCCTGGGAGATCTCAGAGTAAAGGACACCCTGCATCCTGATTTCCCTGGGATCCTGTGTGGTGGTGGCATCTAGCAAAGAGGACAAGATCTACAGTGCGGTACCAAAGGAAGAGAAGTTTGGGATCTGGTGGACAGCGTCTCAAGCACACCCTCCCTACTTGGTACCTGAGACCACCTTGGCTCTTGGCATCCAGAGATCATCGGTGGATTACAGTGAGAACCCCAAAGCCACATCAACCCTTAACTGTGCTACTCAAGCCTGGTAGGTCCAGGTCTGAGGCAGTCACCCAGAGACTCCATTACTGCCCTGCCTGCATAGATCTTTAGATTAGAGTAGGAAAATCCTCCCCTTTCCCTGTGGGTTTTGTCATTAGGTTTTAAGGTTTTAGAGTAGACATCCCTATCCCACCTTTTAGTTGTAAATAATTAAAACCAGTTAATCCCTTTTACCTTGCCTGCTTGTTTCTAGACTCTGGCCTAGGGGAAGCTGTGTGACAGTTAAGACCAACTGCCACTCTTGTGTGAATCCAGTAAACTCTGGTCTTTCCATCCTAGTCTAGTCTCTCCTAAACCCCAGTGTGTGTGCCCACAATCACTTAGTTTTATTATAATATCCCTGGTGTCTCCATTACCTTTACTTATCATTTCTACACCAAACAGTCTCCAAACTTCTCTTTCCCTTGCCAGCACTTGTAAAACAAATAAATATAATTTGATATACAGTCTCCATGATTAATTTTAATTATAACATGACTCCAGATTTGGCCCTCTATCCATTGAACCATCTAAGTGCCTCAAATCCAGTCACTTTATTTTTATTTTATAAAGATATTTTATCAATTACATATAATAACAAATTTCTACATAAGTTTCCAAAGTCATATGATCCAAAATCTCTCTCTCTCACCCTTCCCTTACCCCTTCTGGAGCTGGCAAGCAATTTTTTTTTTAACCCTTGTACTTTGGTGTATTCTCTCATAGGTGGAAGAGTGGTAAGGGTGGGCAATGGGGGTCAAGTGACTTGCCCAGGGTCACACAGCTGGGAAGTGGCTGAGGCCGGGTTTGAACCTAGGACCTCCTGTCTCTAGGCCTGACTCTCACTCCACTGAGCTACCCAGCTGCCCCCGAGCTGGCAAGCAATTTGATCTGGATTATACATGTATTATCATGCAAAACACATTTCCATATTATTAATTTTTGTAAGAGAATAATCATATAAAACAAAAACTGCAAAATAAAAGCCCAAATAAACTAAAGTGAAAAATTGTATCCTTTGATTCATATTCCAACTCCAACTGTTCTTTCTCTGGAGGTTAAATAGCATTCCCTGCCATTAGACCTTGAGAATTGTCCTGGATCATGGCAGTGCTGAGAGTAGGTAAACTATCAGTTGATCATCCCACAGTGTTTCAGTTACTGTGTATAATGTTCTCCTGGTCCTGCTTATTTCACTCTGCATCAGTTCATGTAGATCTTTCCAGCTCTTTATGAAATCATCCTGTTCATCATTCCTTATAGCCCAATAGGATTCCATCACCATCATATGCCACAATTTTTTCATTCATTTCCCCATGGGTCAACATCCCTTCAATTTCAATTCTTTGCCACCACAAAAAAGCTGCTATAAATATTTTTGTACAGGTAGGTCCTTTCCCATTTTTTATTATCTCTTTGGGACACAGACCCAGTAGTGGTATTAAATCCAGTTATTTTAGAACAGAAATGTCAATTCGTATATAAATCACAAGGGAAAGAATTATGCTTTTTTTAAAAAAATGGATTGTTGTATTTATATCTTTAGTTTTTATGTAACAGTAATTTCCATATTGGTCTAGATAGGTGGCACAGTGGATAGACCACTAGAGTTGAAAGCAGGAAGACATCTTTATGAGTACAAATCTGGCCTCAGATACTTAGATATTCATGTGATCTTGGGCAAGTCACTTAACCTTGTTTGCCTCAATTTCTTCATCTGTCAAATGAGCTGGCAAACCACTCCAATATCTTTACCAAAAAAACTCCAAATGAGGTCAAGAAGTAGATACAACTGAAACAACAGAACAACAACAACAATTTCTGGCTTTCTTTCTTTTCACCTCTTTCTTTCAAGCTTCCTAAACCCATAATAAACCTCTCATTATAAGCGGCACATAGAAAGTCCTAATAAATGCTTATTCATTCATTCATTCATTCATTCATTCATTGAATGAGTGGAACATAGATTTTAGTTTTAGTTAGTATAACATGTAAATTTAGTTAGTGTAACATATAGACTTAATGTAACATATAGATTTTGTTAGTGTAACATATAGATTTAGTTACCATAACATATAGATTTCAATTTTAGTTAGACCTTTTGCCTTCTCATCACCTCATATCTTTCCAAATTAAAAAGGGTGGAGAGAAAAGCATTAGAGAAAGACATATCCCCCCACTTCTATAAAGAAGGGGAGGGGGCAAGTGGGATAGAGTGTCAGGTCTGAAATCAGGAAGTCCTGGGTTCAAATCTGTCCTCAGACACTTCCTAGCTGTGTGATCCTGGAGAAGTCACTTACCCCCCATTACCTAGCTCTTACCACTGTTCTGTCTTGGAACCAATACCAGTGTCAATGCTAAGACAGAAGTTAAGTGTTTAAAGAATAAAAAAGAAGAAGAGAGAGAAGTTCCTCCTCTTATATTTCTCTGGAACCAACCTTGGTTTTGCTGGAGCATAGCAGATAGAGTACTGGAGTCAGGAAAGACTTGAGTTCAACTCCTGCCTCAAACACTTAAACCATATATGTGATTCTAGGCATGTCACTTAACTCTCTCAGCCTCAGTTTCCTCATTTGTAAAATGGGGACAATAATAGCACCTACCTCACAAGATTATTATTAAGATCAAATAGGATAATATCTGTATACACACACACATGCACACAAAGTCAAAGGGTATGGTCTCTTTTTTTTTTAACCTAATTTCATACCAATTTCCAAAATGCTCTGGTTAATTCACAGTTTTTGCCCTCCTCGTGATATCTTTTACTTTTTTTTTCATGAAATTCATTATCTTCCTCTTCAGAGAACACTAATCCCTCTAACCATGCTTCACTCTCCTTAGAAAGTAAAGATTAGTTTTGATGACCTCTAAATTCTTTTTAGCCTTTTAATTCAATTTTTAAGGTTAGCTACAAGTTAAAAGGTTGTTTTTGTTTGGGAGTGTTTTTTGGTTTGGTTTGGTTTTTCAAGGGAAGTGACAGGATAGCTCCCACTAGAGGGAGAGCTTTGCTAAGACAAAATGATCATGCAGTGAAGAATTGTATCAGTAACTTTTTCTCCTTTTGCCAAACTATTCAAGTTTACTGAACTTGACATAATATTTACAGTCAGGAAGAGGGAAGTCACCATTCCACTAGGTTAAACTCCTCTACCTTTAGAGGATGATATCCAAAAATACTTCAAAAAACCACATCTATCACTTATCACATGTATATATGGGCATGTGATTTGGGGTCTAGACTTTTTAAAAAAATCGCTCTGTAGCAAAAATGAATACTATGGAAATAGGTATCAAGTGATAACATTTGTACAACCAGTGGAATTGCTTATTGGCTCTGGGAGGGGAGAAAGAAAAGGGGAGGGAAAGAAAATGAATCATGTAAACATGGGAAAATATTTTAAAATAAATAAATTAAACAAAAAATGTCCATTATTTATTTTGGAGTAGTTATGTATTCATTCAACAAACCTTTATTAAGGGTATGGATAGCTAGTGGTTCAAGGGATAGGGCACCAAGCCTAGAGTTGGGAAGATTTGGGCTCAAATCTGGCCTTGGGAAATTCTTAGCTGTGTGACTCTGGGCCAGTCACTTAACCCTATTTATTTAGCCCTTGTTGCCATTTTGTCCTAGAGTTGTTACTAAGACAGAACGTAAAGGTTTATTTAAAAAATACAAACCTTTATTGAACATCTAATCTGTGTAACATACTATATGTAATAGGCAGTAGGAAAAAATACAAGTTAAATAAGATGTTGGTTTAGCCCTCTAGGTCCTAGAGAAAGCCCTCTTCTTCATCAAGAGGATAAGATTTCCAAACCATCACACAGAGCATCTCCATTTATATTTGTTTATATTTGTGGCTCCCCCGTTTTACCGTAACCTTATCTAACTCTTGATTGATATTTTAGGTTCACCTGTATTGATGTGGTTATATATGAGAAGAATAAGGGTGATAATGGAAAACTATATTCACTCATTCATCATTTATTAACTTATTATTATAATTATTAATGACTTGTATGAAGGGTAGAAGGGCAGCTGGGTGGTTCAGTGGATTGAGAACCAGGCATAGAGATGGGAGGTCCTGGGTTCAAATATGACTCAGATACTTCCTAGCTGTGTGACCCTGTCTGACACTGTGTGACCTTGACCACCATTGCCTAGCCTTTACCACTCTACTGCCTTGGAACTATTTTTTTTTTATCCTGGGACTCCATTCTAGGAGCATAGGGCCACAACCAGTAGGCAATGGGAGGCAATGGGAGGCAATGGGACACACAGTCGCTCAAGGTCACCCAGCTGGGAAGTGTCTGAGGCTGGACTTGAACCTAGGACCTTTCCTCTCTAGGCCTGGCTCTCAATCCACTGAGCTAGCCCAGCTGCCCCTACTTTAGATTGCAGTTTCTTTAGCAGATGTAGTTTTTACAGGGTGGGGTTGCTAGCCCCACGCCCAACCCTCCTCCTTTTTTCATCCAGGCTAGGGACTGTCCTTGGCCCAGGAGTGGTAAGGGTGGGCGGTAGGGGTCAAGTGACTTGCCCAAGGTCACACAGCTGGAAGTGTCCGAGGCCGGACTTGAACCTAGGACCTCCAGTCTCTAGGCCTGGCTCTCAATCCACTGAGCCACTCAGCTGCCCCCCACTAATACTTAGTGACAATTCTAAACAGAAGGTAAGGGTTTTAAAAAAATAAAAAGAATGACGGGGGAAACACTATGTTAGAAGTAATGAGAGACACAAAGATAGTTAAAATATAGTCCCTGCCCTCAAGGAGCTTATAGTCTATCAGGAGCAAAAAGACAACATGTATAAGTTATAGCAGCAAATGGCCTCTATAACAGAAGATAGTAATAGCCTGGTAGAAAAAGATTCAATGGATTCTTCAGAGACACAGAAAAGCACCATCTGTAAAAGAAAAATCAGGCTTCAGTGGATGATAGCCATGGAAACAGAGGGAAATAACAGCTGAAAAGGGACACCAGAACAGAAGTGATCAGGTACCACGCCAATGATGGTGGTAGTGGAGGTGGTGGTAGGAATAGGAGTACAAGTAGTAACAACAGCAACATTTTGAAGTTTGCAAAGAACTTGATGTATAGTTTCTGGAAGATGGCAACATGAAAGTTAGTGGAGTCACAATACATTTCTATGCCCAGGAGTATGGGAAAGAACTCCTTCCCTACTGGCCTGAGAGTTAGTGGTTCCATTCGTTATTCTTATTAGTTAATAGTTATTATTTCTTGGTATGCAGGATCATGAGAAAGCTTGAAAATGAGGCTACTGCTTAATTTCCTCTTATTATTTACTTTCCTATCCTGTCTTCATCAGATTCTTTGTTGTTTGATTCAATCATGCCTAGTTTTTTTGTAGAAAATGCGCTATTTCAGGGCCCACAATACATTTGAATAATTGCATTTATTTCTGTCACTCCCCTTTTGGAGTTCTACCCGAAGTCTTGAAATGGAGTTTGCAGAGTTAGGGGTAGGACTGTGTTCTCTAACCTCTGAGGGAATTAATTTCTTTTTTTCCTTTCTTTCTTTATTTTTTAGAATATTTTTCCATGTTTACAAGATTCATTTTCTTTCCCTCCTCTCTTCCTTCCCACCTCCCAGAGCCAATAAGCAATTCCACTGGGTTGTACAAATGTTATCACTTGATACCTATTTCCATATTATTTATTTTTGCTATAGTGATTTTTTAAAGCTTAAGCTCCAAATTACATACCTATATATACATGTGATAAGTGATGTCATATGTTTTGCTTTTGTACTTCTACTTCCATAGTTCTTTCTCTCAATATGAATAGCATTCTTTTACATAAGTCCTTCAGGAGTGTCCTGGCTTGTTGCATTGCTACTAGTAGCAAGGTCTATTACACTGGATTGTTCCACAATGTTTTACTTTCTATGTACAATGTTCTTCTGGTTCTGTTCCTTTCACTCTGCATCAGTTCATTGAGGTTCTCCCAGTTCACATGGAATTCCTCCAGTTCATTATTCTTTTCAGCACAATAGAATTCCATCACCATCTGATACCACAGTTTTTTTAGCCATTCCCCAATTGATGGAAACCCCCTGTGAGGGAATTTCAAACATTAAGGGAAGGGAGAAATGGGAATCAGCATTTATAGAGCAACTACTATGTTCCAGGCTCAGTACTAAGTGTTGTGTTTTTTACAAATATTATCTCAATTGATCCTCACAACTGACCTGTAAGGTCAGTGCCATTACTATGAGAATTTTACAGGTGAAGAAACTGAGGCAAATAGCAAGTAAATGATTTCTTTGCTAGTTGTATGAACCCTGCCTATGGGGATCTAGTTCCTGTTCTGCCTAGTTTACTGACAAATCTGTCTGCTAAAAGGGAGGCAAATGAGTAGACTTTAGGGTTCTTAATCCAGGAATCTGGAATGTCCTGAGGAAGGAAGGTTGCTAGCAAGTCCTCCCACTGATTTGAGTTGTAAACCACATGACTGATCTATGAGAGAGCCTTGAGAAATAAGATCTTTATCTACTCTGCTGGGAGAGAACAG
This sequence comes from Gracilinanus agilis, assembly GCF_016433145.1. Lineage (NCBI taxonomy): Eukaryota > Metazoa > Chordata > Mammalia > Didelphimorphia > Didelphidae > Gracilinanus > Gracilinanus agilis. The sequence goes on along the minus strand of NC_058133.1, from coordinate 206,808,579 downwards.
GACTGGATGATTATATTGAATCTTCTTTGGTAGAGCATTTTTAAAGGATGCCTCCTACCACATATAGTGGTTTATAGGCGATGTTAGCAGAGTCATTATATGCTCTTTGCTGAATGAGACAACCAGCCTGAAGCCCAGATGAGTTTGGGAAGTGGGTCTATTGCCAATCTAGACATGGGGGCTACAATGCCATATTATGCTGGACATGGAAAAATATGATCCTCCTACCTAAATCTAAGGCAGCTATTTCTGCCCAACAAGCCACCTAATGCCAAATTGAACAACGTTTAGTCCTTAACCTGCTCCCAATGGGAAAATTGGTCTTTTCTTTCCATCTTTGGAAAGATATCTGTCCTTCTGCTAAATAACAGCTTTGTCATTATTCCCTTGACTACCAAGGTTGGGTGCGCCATCTCTCAGAGGCCATGTCTTACAATGAATCAATGCCACATAAGGAAAGGAAAGGCTCTCTGGTTTAACAACTTCTCAGGAAGACATATGATAAGGACAGACTGATTTTGAACATATTTATGGTTTAATTTCTCCATCCCTTCTAAGTTCCTTCCCTGGCATGGAGTGCCTGAGTTCTTAACATTCTTGTCCCTGTCAAAGTGCTCCATATATCCTTAAGAAACAGAACAAATTGTGGTATCTGTTGGTGATGGAATACTATTGTGCTCAAAGGAATAAAGAACTGGAGAAATTCCATATGAACTGGAATGATCTCCAGGAATTGATGCAGAGTGAAAGGAGCAGAACCAAGAGAACATTGTACATAGAGACTGATACACTGTGGTACAATTGAACATAACAGACTTCTCTACTAGCAGCAATGCAAGGATCCAGAGCAAGGCTGAGAGACTTCTGAGAAAGAAAACTAGCCACATTCAGAGGAAGAACTGTGGGAGGAGAAACACAGAAGAAAAACAACTGCTTGAACACATGGGCTGATGGGGATTTTATTGGGGATGAAGACACTAAATGATAACTCTAGCCCAACTATCAATAATATGGAATTAGTTCTTAATCAATGATACATGTAAATCCCTATGGAATTGTACATTGGCTATGGTGGGGTTAGGGGAGTTTGGGGAGAGAAAAAGAACATGAAACTGTAAATATGGGAAAATATCCAAAATTTAAAAAAAGAAACAATTTAGATTGTCTTCAGTTAGCAGACCCACTTTCTCCCTGAGATGATTCAGATAACTTCTTCCCAGAAAAGTGTAGAGGATCAAGATATGATATTGTTGGGAGTTGCCTTTCTTTCTTGTCTTGTTCGTGAGCCCTCATCTTCTGTCTTAGAAGCAACACTAAGTATTTGTTTCAAGGCAAAAGAGCAGTAAGGGCTACGCAATTGGGGTTAAGTGATTTATCCAGGGACACACAACTAGGAAGTGTTGGAGGTCAGATTTGAACCCAGGACCTAGGTGACTCAGAGGTGTCTTATTTTCTAATGACACAGAGGAAGTGAAACTGGTTCTGTATAACTTATGGTAAATGTGTGTTTAACCAACTTGGTTACAATACTGAGTTCCCAGATGAAAATGTGGGAGAGTTCTTTTTTGGCTCCTGCAAAAAAGAAAGGGCAGGAGCCGGGTTAAGATGGCGGCAGAGTAAGAAGCAGCTCTTAACCTCTCCTGACCAAAACACACAAAACTCCTCAAGGGGACATAAAAACAAGTCCAGACGAATGGAGGAACCCCACAACAGGGCACAGCGTGGAAGGTACGTGGAATCGAGACATTTCCAGGCTAAAAAGGGCTCTCACTCAATCGCGGGCTGAGCAACCGCACCACCCCCACCCCCTCCACACTCACCTATAGCTCCGAACCTAGCTAAAAAGAAATAGAGCAAGTTTGGGGCACCCATCGAGTCATCGGCAGCTCCGGGACCTGTTCCTGAGAGCAGCAAGACTTAGGACCCCATTAAGTCAAGAACGCACGTGAAATCTGAGCGCGCGGGAGCAGAGAGTGGACGCTGGGCGCAGAGTGCCAGCTGAGCAGAGGCGTGGGTGGAGGCAGACACAGCCAGGAACTAAAGCCTAAGTGGGGAACCAGTGCAGACGGGTATACGACTGTGGAAGAAGCTCCCTGAGACTTGTAAAGGAACCTCCTGCAGAGGATCAAGCAAGGGAATCCACCAGGGGGCTTGACCTTGGAAAAAACTAGAACTCAGACCTCAGGAGCCAATAGATCTCAGACAGACACTGAGAGCGAGGATAAACCTGAGAAGCTGCTGGGCTAATGATGGCTAATCAGTTACAGGAAATTCAGAAGAGAAAGAATAATAACAAAAAAAAGAAGTCTTTAACACTCGACAGCTTTTACACAGAGAAAATCCAGACAACCGAGCAAACAGAGGAGGAGAACAAACAACCATCCGGACCCTCCCCAAATAAGGAAAACTCCTCACAAGCTATGGAAGAGTTCAAATCTGAGATTTTGAGGAAAATGGAAGAGATCTGGCAAGAAAATAACAGTTTAAAAGGTAGAATCTTGCAACTGGAAAGCGAGGCTCAGAAACCAAATGAACTGATAAGCAAATTGAACACAAGAAATGACCAGATTGAAAAGGAATACCAGAAGATTATGGCTGAAAACAAGAAGATTATGGCCGAAAACCAAAAGATTATGGCCGATAACCAGAAGATTATGGCCGAAAACCAAAAGATTATAGCCGAAAATCAATCCCTAAAGGCTAGAATTGAGCAAG
>NC_058133.1:206793043-206802866 GCF_016433145.1 Gracilinanus agilis | reverse complement strand
CTAAACTACCACACCAATGCAACTACCAACAATTTGGAAATTGGTCTTGTTCAAGGACACATGACAAAACTAGTGGAAACGCGCATCGGCCAAGGGTGGGAAGGGGGCGCGGGGGGGGGGGGTTGAAGGGGAAAGGTGGAGCATGAATCATGTAACCATGTTAAAAATGAATATTAATAAATGTTAAAAAAAAAAAAAAGAAAGAAAGGGCAGACCATCAGCAGAAGCTTCTCAAGGAGGGAAATTTTCTATTACCTACCATGGGGTTCCAAGGAAAGAGGACTTCTTGGCTGATGAGCTGAGGAACACTTCCAAGGTGATGGTACCAAGAAAGCCTAGGCATTGATTGACATTGGCAACAAGACAAGCTTCATGCAAGAGAGTCATGATCTCTTAGCTACCTTTCCAAAGATGACTCTGACCCATGATAAGAAGTTATCCTCTGTGCTATGACCTGATGCCTATGGTACTGTTCCAGCTCATTGTCACAATTTTACATTAGGAAAGCTAATGTGAACTATAACAACTTGGCATTGCCCACTGGACAGATTAGATTATTAAGATATGAGACTCAGACTTTTACTTAAAAAAAATTTTTTTTAAACCTTTATCTTCAGTCTTAGACTAGATTCTAACTATCAGTTCCAGGGTTGAAGAGTAGGAAGGGCTGAGCAATTGGGGTGAAGTGACTTGCCCAGAAGCACATAGCTAGGAAGTGTCTGAGGCCAGATTTGAACCCAGTCCCCCCATCTCCAGGTCTGGCTCTCTAATTACTAAGCTACCTAGCTGCCCCTGGGCCAACTTCTAATGTGACTATGCTTGTTGGAGGAGTGTCATTTATGCTATTGTACTACTTTGTGCTCCACTAAATTTGTTGTAGGTGTAGTTGTCTGGGCATACCAAGGGACTACAAAGTTAAGCAGAATCTGTGTTAATCAATATGCAATAGGTTATGGTTTAGTCTGGGTACTAGGAAGCAATGTTCTGACTTTGGAATTGAATCATGAGTACAAGGCCTTTTTTATTGACCTTGAGTGCTATTGCCAACAAAAACCCATTAGTTACCCAGGGAAGTAAAGCTTTAGTGTAAGAACAATTGTAGTGGGTAGCTGAGAAATTCTGATGAAAATTCTAATGAAAAGTTTATCCCATCCCATTCATACTACAGTTTTGCCTTATAAAGAACAATCTCTTTCATTTTGAGTGGATCATTTAGTATTTTGAAAATGATTTAAAATTTCAAGGAGACTCATTCCTACCTTCTAGAGCAGGGGTCGGCAATGTATGGCTCTTTCTGCAGAAGCCATAAAATCATTTTTTTTTTTCAGGCGCTGCTACAGGAGCTCACACTGTGAGCACTGTACGGCTCTCACGAAATTACATTTTAAAAAATGTGGCATTTATGACTCTCACCGCCAAAAAGGTTGCTGACCCCTGTTCTAGAGCCATGTTGGTGAACCTATAGCACTTGTGTTGGAGGGAGCTGCTCCCCTCCTTCTCTCCAGATGAACCTGAGGACATTTCTCACTTTGCCTGCTCCTCTGTCTTGCAGCCCAATGGGAGTACTTCCTCCATCCCCTGGCTGGGGTAAGTCAGTGGGACTCACATGTGGATTGCAGGTTTGAGGCACAAGGTCTCTAAAAGGTTCACCATCACTGCTCTAGAGAATAAGAAGCTTTGAGTGGTTCATTTGCATATGAAAAGGCCAGAGAAGAGGACCTAGAAGACATTCCTCCCTTCGCCCATGCCTCTTTACCTTTTCCTCACCCATTCATTTGCATGAACTAACAGGAGAAACTTAGAATTTCCAAAAACTGGAAAACCCTGAGTTCCAGGATTGGTAATTGGCCAATGATCAAAGAATTGGTAATGACCTGTTGTTTGCTTGTGGCCCAGCCTTCAAGATAAAGATTTGGGAAATGTACTGGACAGTAGTCAAAAGTTACAGTGAAGTAAAGTCTCTCACGCAGGGACATCTATCAAGAAAAGCTGAAAAAAAGAAAGGCATTAACTTGCTAGGAAGAACCTGTTCTCTAACTTCCTTTCTTCGACAAAGTAGACCTGAGAGCCAAGTCCCCAGAAGAACTGAGGAGGTTTCTGCTAGTACTAGGGTAAGGTGCTACCTCTCCCTTCTGAAAGTGCTTGGCAGCCTCCTAACTGAGAAATAGGGTAGAGCATGAATCTGGAGATGGGGAGACTATAGCAGATAAGTGAGACAATTCCAGTGAGTCCAGACAGAAACCAGACTTGAGGAAGATCACAGCTCCTGAGGAGAGACACAGAAGATGCACAGAGCTGGAAATGGGGAGGTTGAGAGAATCCATCTGGATCTGGGAGAGTGGGATGGTGGACAGAAGCAGGCACCACAAAGAAACGGGTTCAGGACTCCAAGACCAAGGCAATATGGGGGGGTTGGGCATGCAGGGTATCAGGACAGGGGCTTTATTGCTGAATACCCACCCCCTCAGGGGACTACAGATACAAGGGGTGACAATTCTCTATCTCTTTTCTCCCTTCCTCTTGAAGGACCTGAAACCTTTTCCTTTGATCATTTGAATGTCTTGTCCATCTCTTTTTGTTTTAAACATTTGCTTCTTCTTTATAAACAATATCAATCATAGATATAGTTTGGATGTACTTAGAAGCAGCTTGGTGGCGCATTAGACAGAGTACCCAGCCTGAAGTCAGGACGACTTGTCTTTCTGAGTTCAAATCTGGCCTCAGACACTTACTAGTTGTAAATACCCTGGGCAAGTCATTTAACCCTGATTGTCTCATCTGCAAAATGAGCTAAAGAAGAAAAATCCCAAAAGGGGTCATGAAAAACAGAACACAACTGAAAATAACTAAACAACAACAAAAATATACTTATTAAAAATTTAATTGGGAAGAAGCTGTTAAAGGGGGGTATCATCTCCTCAAAGAAGAGAGAGAAATTTAATAGTAAAGTAAAGCCAGAGTACTGCTTCTGGCTGGGGGCTCAGAGCTATAAAAATATAGTTACTTAATTTTTGACACAACTTCCCAGAGTGGAGGAGTATTTATACCAAGAAAACCATTTATTTAGACAATGAGTCAATCAGTAGTTGGGGTTGGGAGATAGGGCATAGAAATATGAGTGGTTGAGCAGTACAGCTCATTTATCCCATCCCACTCCACCAATGATTCACTAAGAATGTATAGCTTTGTATAAATCCTGCCAATGTGGACAAAGAGAAGCTAGTCCAAGTTTAATTCACCTGATGAAGATTCCATTATTCAGGATTTTCTTTCCAGGATATTTAAATCCGATTTATGACAGGCTCGGGCAACACTCCCTTTTGTGTTCCATCTGCAGTGTTTATAGGCATGTCACAGTGACATTTTAATCTGAAAAGGGCCACCAGAGTTCTTAACAAGAAAATTTTCCTCTCAGACATCTTTTTAAGGAGGGAAACCCTGCCCCATCCCCCTAAAATGCAGTATGAATGTAAGATATGGTAGAATAGTGGCAAAGAGGGAAAAGGGGGTATCCTGAAGAAGCCTATGTCATTCAAGTTTCTCTTTGAGTACCATACTTTGATCTCATGAGGTCTTGTTCTCAGTTTGCAACCTGAGCAAGGTAATAATTAAAAAATTAACCTCCAGCTTGTTTGTTTCAGGTTTTTCTAAGTATTCATGACTGGACTGCTCAGGAATGATGGAATTCCCTGTCAGCACATGGAGTCTATTCACTTAAGATTGCCTAAAAGCAGTGTCATGCTGTGCCAGGGTCTCCATTTACATATAGAGTGCTTGCAAACTCTTATTAAAATGAATATAACCACAGACCTTATGTTTGCTTAGCTTTATTTGACTCTTAATTGGTGTTTGGGGTTTATCAGCATTGTTATGTACCCTGGAGGGAGTTAGGATAGTAATCAGAAGCTCTATATAGGTTATAATTTAATTTGTGCACCTCTTTTTTTTTTTTTTTTTAAACCCTTACCTTCTGTCTTAGAATCAATACTGTGTATCAGTTCTAAGGTAGAAGAGTGGTAAGGGCTAGGCAATGGAGGTGAAGTGACTTGCCCAGGGTCACACAACTAGGCAGTGTCTGAGGCCAGATTTGAACCTAGGACCTCCCTTCTCTAGGCCTGGCTCTCAATCCACTGAGCCACCTAGCTGCCCTCCAAATTATATAATATTTGTAAAGTGCTTTGCAAAACTTGAAAGAGTGAAAGGTAGTTGATCTCGAAAAGGAAGGTGTCATCTAATCATAGATTTAGAACTAGAGAAGGACCATTTAGTGTTTGCCAAGAAGCGACATCTTGCTGTCTGCTTTGCTTTTGCCTTATTTTCTTCTACCTATAATATATAATTATATATTTATATTTCGTTAGCACTAAATAAATAAATAATATAATGATACAACTATAATAGTCTCCTTGAACCAGATAGCCAAAATCCATGATTCCTCTCCCTGGACCCTCTCCCCCCCACCCCTAGTTAAAGCACTCAGTTTTGGAGCTCTACCAAACTTCCATGTCCTTCTCTTTATTGAATAAACCCAAACTTGCTTACCTATCTCTCCAACCACCTAGCGTGCTCCAGACTGTGTTTCACATCCATCCAACCTTCTCTGACATCTGCTTTGCTACCATAAGCATATTCCTTCTCTGCTCTATACATTTTGCTCTGGGAATAGTAATCAATACAATTCTACCATTGCTTGAAGGCATGACAATAGATTGTCCTATGGCTCCACATACCATACCAGCAGCTCCCCTCTTCCCTGGCCACTCTGTCTCCCCCTCCCTCTGTTTCCCTTAGTTAGAGATATAAGCCAGTCTTTTGCACTTGTATCCTTGGCACCTAGCACAGTGCTTGGAACATAGTAGGCACTTAAGTGTGATTCGTCATTTATTCATTTAATTTATCAAGTAGATGGCAGCAGATGGAGTGCTGACTCTGATTGAGGCTCTTAACCTCCCTAGTCCTCATCTGTAGATGAGATGTAGGAGAAAGGGGGTGATAAACCAGAAGGGGCAGTGGCCTAGCTAACGGGATCTCTGAGCCTGCCCCAAGTCATTCCTCTCTCCCACCTTCCTGGCAGTCCCAGATCTGTGTGCACAGCCTCCTGCTCTCATCTGTAAAATGAAATTGGACTAGATGGTCTTTGATATTCCTTCCATCTCTAGCCTTCTGATCCTAGTTTTAGGGGGAGTTACAGGGGCACAGGATAGGGGAGAAGTGCAATTTCAATCTAGTTTAAGCTGGACTCTAAATTTTTTTTTAAATTATGAACTAGAAAAACATCAACAAATATGTAAAGAAAGCAGGGACTGTACAGAAACTGAAACCACTACATCTGGTTGATTGCTTTTAATATATGTTCAGTCATGGGGACCCCATTTAAGGTTTTCTTGGCACAGACTCTGGAGTAGTTTGCCATTTCTTTTTCCAGCTCATATTTTTAAAGAGGAAACGGAAGGCAACAGGGTGAAGTGACTTGTCCAGGATTACCCAGCTAGTAAGTGTCTGAGGCCAGGTTTGAACTCAATAAAATGAGTCTTCTTGACTGCAGCCCCTGGTATAACAATACCTACCTGCTTCTTGACTTTCTTTTGGTAAATATCTCAGTTCCTCATAATCTTTCATCAGTCTGCAAACAGGAAACAAGCCCAGGAAGTAAGAATTTGGGAAGAGAAGACTGCTGTGTAGAAGGTGTGGGTAACCGGCTGCTTAAGCTTAGTGATACTGAAATCAGACCAAGGAGGAAGGTATTAAGTGGGGGCAGAACATGTTGCTGGTAGCTGGGGGTGGGCTGTGAAATATTAAATGATTAATTAGCACAAGGGCCATCAATAGATTCTTAGGAGCATAGGGGAAAGGGGGAGGGAAAAGAGAGAGAAGAGAGGGAAAGGAAGGGAGAAAAGAAATAGAAAGGGAAGAGAAAAGGAAAGGAAGATGGGAGAAGGGAAAACCACCCTGGAATATAAGAACTAGAAGGAACTGTGGAAATCTTCCAGTCCAAATTCCCTCTTTTTTTTTTTTTAAACCTGTACCTTTTGTTTTAGAACCAATACTGTGTATTGTTTCCAAGGCAGAAGAGCAGAAAGACTACGAAGTGACTTGCCCAGGGTCACACAGCTAGGAAGTATCTGAGATCAAATTTGAAACCAGGACCTTCCGTCTCTCCAGGTGCCCACCTTCATTTTTCTTTTGAAAAAGCTGAGGTGGAGAGAGCTTCTGACCCAAAGCTAGTTAGTGATAGGTGCAGCATTTGACCCAAAGACTCGGGCCAGTGCTCTTACCAGTCCTGGGTGATGGGCTGGAATACGTTCCAGACCCAGGTGAGAGGGAGAGTTGATCGAACCGCTGGAGGCACCCATGAGTGAGCATTCTTGGGAGAAGTAAGATTTGCCCTTTAACTCAGCTACCCCAAGGGGCCGCTCAAGCTAAGGCATATATTGTATACGTGGCAGAGGAGGGAAAGGTGGGTCTTAATCCCGATCTTGTTCCATAAAAGTAATCGAGGCCAGACTGTGGCGACACGCTCAGGGCACTGTCCAGTCCACTAAAGGGCCCCAGGGCTGCAATGCCTAGCCCCAGGAATAAGTAGGAGGGAGGGAAATAGAGTGGGAGGAGGAGCAGGAGCCGGTGGTAGTCTTTCGGCTCCGCCCAGACAGGAAGAAGCTCCCCGGACACAGCTCACATTGGGCCGGGAATGGAGGAGTCGCCACCGGTGAGCCAGCCCCGTGTCCTCTGAACCGGAGAAGCTGCCGTGCTGCCGTAGTTCCAGCCGCTCCGACCCATTCTGCCCGCGCTGCCCTCTCGGAGCAAGAGGCGAGCCCGCATCCATGCCGGTCCCGCCGCGCCGGCTCCTGCAGCTGCTCGCGCTGCTGCTCTTGCCCCTGCCGGGTCCCGGGGTGAGTGATCGAACTAACGATCGGGTGATTGACAGAAGGGTCCTCCCTCCACCCCCCCACCAATCCCCTCCTCCCGCGATCGAATCCAGGCTGGGGCCCAGGCCGGGATCTTTAAGAGCGGGGATCCGTGCGCTCTTGGGGAACAGAGAACGGGAGAAGTGCGCCCGTGGAAACGGGGAACTGGGGATTATGCGCTCGGGAAAGCTGAGAGCTAGAAGTGGCAACCCGGGGAGTGGAGAGCAGGAGCTGTGCGCCTTGGAGGGCTGAAAGCCGGGGGCTGTACACAGATCTGGGACTGCCGGGAAGGTGCAAGGGAGGAATGACTTGGGGCAGATTCGGGGAGCCTTCTAGCCAGATGACTACTTCTGGTTTGATCCCTTTTATCCTGCAGAGGCCAGAGTCCAAGCCCAGGTGCCTGCCACCCATTCCCTTTTCGGGATCTCCCAATTCCGGGGAAACGCCGGTCTGGTTGAAGCTTCTAGGAGGGGAAAGAAAGAAGTTGTGGAGCCGGGAACTCCACTTTGCTGGGCTGTTGGCAATTTGGAAATTGCCCGGAAAACCCGTGTCCCGTTTTGTAAGAAGGGAGCTCCCCTAAGAACTTTTTATTTGGTGAGGAAAGCCTGAAGGCTACTGGTGGCGTTCCCATATGTTGCTTACCCCGTGACCGTAAGGGTTTACCTTACCGGGGGTCACTTTGCCCTTTTTTAGTGTTTGTTGGAGAGTGAAAAGTGGGCTGGTTGATTTGTTCGGAGAGGTGACTGACTCCACGCCCAGGTAACTGGTCCAATTCAACAAGTCTATTTTCTGAGCCTGCTATCAGTCAACAAGATGTTATTAGGTATTTACTAAGTGCTTGCTGAGCCGGTGTGGTAGAGTGGGAGAATTCTGGCTCAGGAGTCGGGAGGACCTAGATTTAAATACTACCCTTGACATATACGACCCCTGGGACATTCGGGTAAGTTACTTAGCTTTCCAAGACCTCAGTTCCTCATCTGTAAGAAGAGAGAAGAGTAGGTTGGACCAGATGGTTCCCGAAGCCCATTGCAAGTCAACTCTGATGCTGATCCTGAGGGCCAGTCACTATGTTTTCAAATACAGAAATGAATCATCCCTTGACCTCAAAGAACTTATGTTCTATGAGGGAAATATGTGTATACATAAGCATTCAAGGTAATTTTTTGTGGGGAGAGGTACTACCAATGGGATCATTAAGTCAGGCAGCAGCTGGGTAGCTCAGTGGATTGAGAGCCAGGCCTGGAGACAGGAGGTCCTCTGTTCAAATGTGGCTTCCCATACTTCCTAGCTGTGTGACTCTGGACTAGTCACTTAACCCCCATTGCCTAGCCCCTACCGATTTTCTGCTTTGGAACCAATACACAGTATTGATTCTAAGACAAAAGGTAAGGGTTTAAAAGAAAAAAGGAATCATTAGGTCAAGAAAACTATTAAGCACCTACTATGTGCCAGGCACTGTGCTGACTGACCTTGGAGATACAAAGAAAAGCAAAAGACAGTCAATCCTTGCTGTCAAAGAGCTCTTACAAATAAGCTGTATATTGGGTGTTGGTAATAATCAACAGAGGGAAGGCATTAAGATTAAGGAGGACTGGAAAAGGCTTCAGATATAGAAAATGATACAGCAAAATAGAGGAGCAGCCAGGCTGATAGGAGGGGAATCAGAGAGCATTGTCATGACAACGGAGAGAGGAGAGAGTATCCAGCAGGAGAGGGTGGTCTTCACTGCTAAGTGCTTCAGGGAGGTCAGTCAGACCTGAATTTGTATTGGATTGAGAAAGGGCCATCAGATTTGGCATGGGAGATCATTAATAACGTCGGGGAGCATATTTTCAGTTGAATATTTGGCTGAGAAAAGAGTGGGAGGAGAGAAAGAGGAAGTACAGATAATTTTTTCTGTGTTTCACTTAAAAAGAAAAAGAACTATAGGCTGATATCTGGAAGATGTGATAAGGTCAAGTAAGGATTTTTAATTTTTTGAATATTTCCCCATAGTTACATGTTTCATGTTCTTTCCCTCTCCCCCAAACTCCCCTAAGCCCCCTTAGTCAATGCACAATTCCACTGGATTTTACATGTATCATTGATTAAGACCTAATTCCACATTATTGATAATTGGACTAGACTTATCATTTAACATCTACATCCCAATAATATCCCCTTCAGCCCATGTGTTCAAGCAGTTGTTTTTCTTTTGTGTGTCTTCTCCCACAGTTCTTCCTCTGAATGTGGCTAGTTTTCTTTCTCATAAGTCCCTCAGCCTTGCTCTGGATTCTTGCATTGCTGCTAGTAGAGAAGTCTGTTATGTTTGATTGTACCACAGTGTATCAGTCTCTGTGTAAAATGTTCTCTTGGATCTGCTCCTTTCAAAGTAAGGATTTTTAAGGATGGAGGAGGCTCCAGTGTAGACATCAGGAAAGGGGTCAGATGGAGAAGGGGATGATAGAGAGGGCAATCTACTAGAGTTGATGAGAGGGGTTGGAATGTATAGGGAAGGAAGGCAGCTTGGTATGTTGGGAAAAAATACTGGTTTGTAGTTAGGGGGACCTGGATTTTAATCCTGGCTTGGCCACTCTGTGACCCTGTGCCCAAGTTCCTCATCTGTCAACGCAAGGAAGTGAAATAAATTACCTCAGAGTTTTCTTTCAGCTCCAAATCTGTGATCCAAAGTAGAGAGGTTGGCCTTTTCAACAGTAACAAGAGGAAAGAAAGAGAGAATGAGGGGTGTTGTCAAGAGGTTTTATGCAGTTGGGGAGAAGAAGGAGCTAAAGACATTTTCCCCCTCTTTTTCCTTCCTCTCTCCTTTCCTTCCTCTCTCCTTTCCTTCCTCTCTCCTTTCCTCCCTCTCTCCTTTCCTTCCTCTCTCCTTCCTCTCTCCTTTCCTTTCCTTTCCTTTCCTTTCCTTTCCTTTCCTTTCC
>NC_058133.1:206780305-206790076 GCF_016433145.1 Gracilinanus agilis | reverse complement strand
TTCCTTCCTTCCTTCCTTCCTTCCTTCCTTCCTTCCTTCCTTCCTTCCTTCCTTCCTTCCTTCCTTCCTTTTCCATTACCTTCATCTTAGAATCAATATTATGTATGCATTGGAGGTTCAGTGACTTGCCCAGAGTCACAGAGTTAAGAAGTGTCTGAGGTCAGATTTGAACCCAGGACCTTCTTTCTCTATGACTCTCAATCCACTGAGCCACCAAGCTGTCCCACAACCTACCATTTCTTAGTAAAGCATGCATGAGGTGAGGGCTTGAGCAGAGAGAGAAAAGTGGGAGACTTGAGAAGAAAAGTTCTGGGACAGTCTCTGTAGAGAGAAAGATTTTGTTGTTCAGTCATTTCATTTGTGGGCCCCATTTCGGCCCCCCCCCTCCCGGGCCATACATGTATTATCATATAAAACACACTTCCATATTGCTCATTGCTGTAAGAGCACACTCATACAAAACCAAAACCCCCAAATAAAACCACAAATATACTGATGTGAAAGACTGTATGCTTTGATCCATCTGACTTCCAGCAGTTCTTTCTCTGGAGGTGGAGAGCATTCTCTGTCATAAGTCCTTCAGAATTGTCCCAGCAGAAAAGTTTTCACAGTTGATCATTGTACAATATTGCTATTACTGTGTATAATGTGCTCCTGGTTCTGCTTATTTTGCTCTGCATCATTTCATATAGATCTTTCTAGCTTTATCTGCTCCCATCCACTTCCATCCTGCTTATCATTTCTTATAGCACAATGGTATTTCATCACCAACATGTACTACAATTTGTTCATCCATTCCCCAAGTGACAGACATCCCCTCAGTTTCCAATTCTTTGCCACCCCAAAAAGAGCTACTATTGATATTTTTGTACAAGTAGGTCCTTTCCTCTTTTTTATGACCACTTTGGGATACAGACGCAATAGTGGTGTTTACAGGATCAAAGGGTAGGCTTAATTTTATGGCCCTTTGGGCAGAGTTCCAAATTGTCCTCCACGACGGTTCTGATTCCCATTTCTTGGCAAAGTGACTGGAGTGGTCTGCCATTTCCTTCTCTATCTCTTTTGACAGTTGAGGAAACTGAGACAAACAGGGTTAAGTGGCTCACCCAGAGTCATAGCCAGTGTCTGAGTCTATATTTGAATTCAGGAAGAGGAGTCCCTCTGACTTTGAACCTGCTGCTCCATCCACTGTGCCACCCAGCTGCCCTAGAAAGAGAGATTAAAGAATTAATTTCAGGACGAGTGAAAGGACTACTTTGTCTCAATGAGAACCCAGTGAGCCTAGTTGCATGATTTCCTTTACTGTTCAGTTAGCAAGAATAAGAGGGGAGGAAGTGGGTGGTGAGAGTAATCTAGGATTGGGGTTTGGCAAGGCATGAGTAGTGATAGGACAAAGGAGCAGGGCAAAGGTTTCTGGGGTACAGGATGGTGTAACATGGGACTGGTTAATTCTAGGTGTCAAGAATGGAAAGGGAGACTACTAAGGAGAAGAGAGGAAGAGAAAAAAATTGCTTGGGGGGCAGCTGGATTACTCAATGGATGGCCAGGTCTAGAGATGGGAGGTCCTGGGTTCAAAATCTGGTCTCATACACCTCCTAGCTGTGTGACCCTGGACAAGTCACTTAATCCCCATTATCTTGTCCTTACCAATCTTCTGCCTTAGAACTAATAGGAAGTATTGATTCTAAGACGGAGGGTAAAGATTAAAACAAAAAAGGCTCCAAGGGAGCCTTTTCTCCTTTTATATTTATTTGTTTATTTATTCTAGAACTCTTGCCTTCCACCTTAGAATCATTACTGTGTATTGGTTCCAAGGCAGGAGAACGGTAAGGGCTAGGCAATGGGGGTTAAGTGACTTGCCCAGGGTCACATAGGTAGGAAGTGTCTGAGGTCAGATTTGAACCTAGGACCTGTCTCTCTGCCTGGCTCTCAATCCACGGAGCCACTTAGCTGCTTCCTGTTTTCTCCTTTTAAAAGCATTCTTTTAGCTGTTTGGAAACTATTTCAGTCACTGAGCTGTGGATGTAGGAGAATAATAGAATAGGTTACACTTTCAGATATTTGAAGTATGCTCCAAATTTTATTTCATTTAATCATCACAATAATTGCATTAGGTAGGTCCTATTTTATCTCCATTTTACAGATGGAACTGGAAGCAGACTGAGGTTGTGTCCAGGGTCACTCCCTTAGGAAGTGACTTGCAGCTAAATTTGAATTCAGGCCTTCCTACTTCAGATCCAATACACTCCACTTGAATGAGACCCCCTCTTCCCCAGTGAGTATGTATGGACCCCTGGTTTATTGTTCAAAGCCAGGAATCATGGAGCCGTTCTAAAGTACAGATTCCAAGCCACACGTTGCTGGGTACTTGCAGTAACTGTTTATCTTCTGGTAGGAAGAATTTTTGGATTTTTAAGTTAATGCTGTTCCAGTTGGGGATACTCTCTGGCAGATTATAACCTTGGACACAAATGCCCAGCCTCTGTTAAGTGGTGTCCACAATGCAAAGGCAGGGTGCCTGCCGGGGGCCTGCCCATAG
Organism: Gracilinanus agilis; assembly: GCF_016433145.1. Classification (NCBI taxonomy): domain Eukaryota; kingdom Metazoa; phylum Chordata; class Mammalia; order Didelphimorphia; family Didelphidae; genus Gracilinanus; species Gracilinanus agilis. Next base: position 206,787,537 of record NC_058133.1, on the reverse strand, counting down.
CCGGGCATTGACACATGCAGTCCCTGCGTCCCTCAGAGTGAACTTTGAAGCGAAGCTCTGTAAGCAAACAAAATGTGGTTTATGCTCCTGGAGAAACAAGAGTTTGGAAACAGGACAGGAATAATGACTTTGGTAGGGAATGAATAAAAATAACCAGAGTGTTTCAGTAAAACAAAGTCAGTCACTCTCTATTTATAATAAACAATTTTGGTTCTAGAAAAGGGAGAAAAAAAATTTAAAAAAATGAGTGTTTAAAAAAGGGAGATAGCTGTTTGATCAGTTGTTCTCAGGAGCAGGACAGGAAAGGAGACATGGTATAAGACAGAGGTTGTGAATCTTTTTGATGGCATGAGCCCCTAGGGCAGTGATGGCGAACCTGTGGTATGTGTGCCAAAGGCGGCACACAGAGCATTCTCTATGGGGAAGTGCTACCCCACCCCCTGGCGGAGTTCATTACTAGAAAGGCAGAAGGACTTGGGTAGAGCCACTCCCCTCCCCCTCTCCACCAGGTCTGATGATATTTTCCCCATCCCTACCCCTTTGCCCAGCAGCCAATGGGAGTGCACAAAGTGGGAAGCTGGAGGGGAGCAAAGCACTCAGGCTACTCCCCTCCCTCTCTCTATACTCACTGAGGACATTCCTCACTTCACCATTCCTTCCCCCAGCAACCCAATGGGAGTGCTTCCTCCCTCCCCTGTGTGGGGTAAGGGGGGGGGCGGTGAACCCATCAGGTGGGGGGGAGGGGCACAGCACTCCATCTCTAAAAGACTCACCATCACTGTCCTATGGAATTCTGGTAAAAGTCAATGGAGGAAGGGGCAGCTGGGTAGCTCAGTGGAGTGAGAGTCAGGCCTAGGTCCTAGGTTCAAGGTTCAAACCCGGCCTCAGCCACTTCCCAGCTATGTGACCCTGGGCAAGTCACTTGACCCCCATTGCCCACCCTTACCAATCTTCCACCTATGAGACAATACACCGAAGTACAAGGGTTTAAAAAAAAAAATGACTAAAAGTCAATGGAGGAGCAGCCTACAGTAGCACAGTGGATAGAGCACCAGGCCTGGAATTGGGAGGTCCTAGGTTCAACTTTGATCTTAGACACTTCCTACCTGTGTGTCCCTGGGCAAGTCACATAGCCCCCATTGTCCTGCCTTTGCCTCTTTCATCTTAGAATTGACAAAAGTAAAGATTAAAAAAAAAAAAAAAAGATTTGTGGAGCCCTTCTCAGAGTAACGTTTTTAAGTGCATAAAATATATAAAGGGGGCAGCTGGGTGACTCAGTGGATTCAGAGCCAGGCCCAGAGACAGGACTTTCTGGGTTCCAGTGTGGCCTCAGACACTTTCAAGCTGTGTGACTCTGGGCAAGTCCCTTAACCTCTCTAGACCTTAAGGCAACTTTCTAAGGCCAAGAGCTGCAGAATGGAGTGGACGGTCTGCATTGATAGTGATTTTCCTCATAAGGATCTCACTATCCCAGTGAAATTATAGATCTAGATTTAAAAAAAAAAAAAAAAAGGAAACGAGTTAGTTAAGAAAAAATTGGATTGGGAAATTAGATTTTAAATCATTAATTTTTTCAGGGACAGATCTGACTATCTTGAACTGGTTAAGTACTTAGAAACATTTTCTCTAGGGATGTCAGTAAATTACTTACTCTGGTTGGATAGAATAACTAATGAGGCAGCACCCAGAATTGAGCTTTTGATCTAATAGAGTTGGGAGATAAAATAATAATAAAAGCTAGGCCATATAGTGGATAGAGTGCTGGGCCTGGAGTCAGGAAGACTCATCTTCCTGAGTTCAAATCCAGTCTGAGACACTTAATAGCAGTGTGGCCTGGGGCAAGTCATTTAACCCTGTTTGCCTCAGTTTTCTCATTTGTAAAATGAGCTGGAGAAGGAAATGCAAATCAGTCCAGTATATTTGCCAAGAAAACCCCAAAGTGTTGGACATAACTGAAAAATGACTAACAACAAGCATTTCTATCTTGCTTCCTTTCTTCCTTTCTTTTTTTTTAAAAATGCATTCTTTCTTAGAATCAATACTAAGTATGAGTTCCAAAGCAGAAGAGAAATAGGGATTAGGAGTGGAGAGTTTTGTTTTGTTTTGTTTTGTTTTTCCCCAAGGTCACACAGCTAGGAAGTGTTGAGGAGAGATTTGAATTCAGGACCTCCTGTCTCTAGCCCTGGCTTTCAATCCACTGAGCCACCTAAATGCCCCTATATTTTGCTTTCCATATATTTCCTCATTCAGTCTTTACAACAACTTTTTGCAATAGGTGCAGTTTTTATCATTGCCATTTTATTCTACTTTTTAAAATCCTTACCTTCTGTCTTAGTATCAGTTCTAAGACAGATGAGTGGCAAGGACTAAGCAATTGGCATTAAGTGACCTGTCCAGAATCACAAGCTCTGAAGTATCTGAGGTCAGATTTGAACCCAGGACTTCCCAGCTCCAGCGCTGGCACTCTATCCACTGTGCTACCTAGCTGCCCCTGTCATCATCATTTTATAGGTGATGAAGACCAGCCTGAGAGGACTTAAGTGACTTGCCTGCAGTGGTATAACTAGTATGAGAAATTAGAACTCAGGTCTTCTTAGGATTCTGAGCCTTGGCACTCTTACCCACCATAACCACTTAGTCATCTCTACTTAACAAATCTCTTACTTCCCTGACATTGATTTCTGGGTAGGTTTTTGGTGGAAGATTTATGGAAGGAAAGGAGACAAGAATTACACAGGTTACAAAGGCATAGAGGGCTTTTAATCTTCACTGCTGGACAGAGCGTACTCATATTGAAGAGATCACAGAGCACAGAACTCTGAGATCGTGATATCGAACATTTAGTGCCCGCAGGTGCCTTGGGGATTAAGTAGTTCAACCCCCTCATTTTTTTATGGTTGAAGAAATTGGGGCCCAGAGAGGCGAAGTCGTTTGCTAAGGAAAGTTCAGTTGGAAAGGTGAGATTTCAATGGAAGTCCAATTGAAGTGACTATAAGTTCAGCCATCTGTCCACTGCCGCCATATTGTGCAGTATCTCTCATTCCTTGTGAATTATCCAAGGGCTTTAGTATTGTACAAAGTAAAACAAACAAACAAAAAAACAACAACAAACAACAGTGTGGAAAGCAGATTTTTTTTGAGGGAACTCCAAATGCTTTTTAAAATTGTATTTGTTTTGACTCTGTCCTAGTGCTTGGTATATATAGGAGAGGCACAAATACTTGTTGGTTGATTGGGGAGAATGGATATGCAAAAAAGTTGAAACTTGTGGCCTCGTCATAACAGGTGTGTGTTTCTTCTTGAATATTATGGTTCAGAAAGTCCCCTAACCCTACTGGAAAGCCATTATTAGAGAGTCTGTCTTTGCAAGCATTTTTTTTTTTAAACCTTGAAGATGTATTTCTTTTTTGGTTTCACAGTTGACTAAAAGATGTAGAGAATATAAGAGTCCACTGTGGTGGGTGTTTATTTCTTACCAAAAAAAAAAAAAGGAAAAAAAATAGTAAACTTAGCAGAGCAAACCTAGTCTCTCCACTAATTAAAACAACTCTCTTGTGTACATTAAGGCCATGCCAGATTTCTTGATAAATTCAGCTTGAGCTAACATGTAAAGGCTCTGTTACGTGATCTTCTCAATCTAAAGACTGGGTGTCTGCCAGGTGCCTGCCCAAATGGGGGCATCGACTTGTGTGGAACGTGTATTCTGCAACCCTGTTTCACTACCCAATAATGATTAATGTCAAGGGAGGCCTAAGACCAGGAGATGTGTACTTGTACCATGGCCAAGTATTAAAGAATTCCTTATAGATCCTTTTGTGTTCTGGATCCCTTTGGTAGTCCAAAGAAGCCCAGGGACCCCTTCTTAGAGGAATATTTTCAAATGCGTAAAGCAAAATGCATAGGATTGCAAAAGAAACCAGTTATATAGAAATAACATCAAAACATATTTTAAAAAAGATAAGTTCACGGCCCTCAATTAAGAACCCCTAGTATAGAAGGAGAGATGATCTTGTTCAAAACTCAGAGCACTTTAGGGCTCCCTGAGAGAGATTCAGGACTATTCAAAAGAATATTTTAGTGATCTATACAGGGAAAAAAACAACCAAGTAGATTAACAATGCCCACTGCTCTGATTATAACAATTGAGTTAACTGTCTAGTCCACTAAGTTAGTACATCAGCACAGGGAGCTAGGTGGTGCAGTAGATAAAGTGGCAGGCCTGCAGTCAAGGAAACCTGAGTTCAAATCCAGCCTTGGATACTTCTTAGTGGTGTGACCATGGGCTAGTCACTTAATCCTGTTTGCCTCAGTTTCCTCATCTGTAAAGGGAGCTAGAGAAGGAAATGGCAAGCCACAGTGAAATATCATTGCCAAGAAAACCCCCATATGGGGTCATAAAGAGTCAGTGTAATCAGAATAGAAAAAGAAGATGAGAGCAGGGTATTTGGAGAAAAAAAAGTATTGCTTTTAATCTTTTCATAATGTTATAAGGTTGCAAATCTTAGAATACTATAGTTCCTGATAAATAAAAATGGAGAAAAGCATGGTGGATGGAAAGATTGTTACATATTTCTAGCAATGATCTGTGTGCTCAGGAAGAAAGATAAGAGATATCATCATCGAGGAAATGTACAATTAAATAGGAGATGAGCTGGCCATGTTTGACTGAGGGACAATAGATAAATGACCTGACTTTTTTGGGTTCTGGTTCTGATTCAGATAGACACTGACTCTGTGATTCTCGACAAATCTCCAAACCCCTCCTGGCTCAGACAAGTCCCTAAGGTTAAGAGTTACAGAAGAGTGAATAATTCTCATTGGTGGGCTATACCAATGAGATCACAGATCTGGATTAAAAAAGGAATAGAACATGAGGGAGAAAAAAAAAAGTATGATTTAAGGGGAAAATGGTCTGAAATTAGGTTTTAAATAATTTTAAATATTTCAAAATTCAGGAACCAAGATGAATATCTTAAATTGGTTAAGTATTTTGAGATATTTTTCCTGTTACTATTAGAAAATTACTCCCTCTGACTTTGGAGGCAATGCCAATAGACTTAGAGCAAGGCTTTTTAACCTGGTGTCCAGCTCATGAATTTCTTTTATTCACAGTTTGAAAACTTTTATTGCAATATAAGTGGTTTTCTTTATAATCCTATATAGATTTCTGATGTACTTAAAAACATTCTTCTGAGAATGGGCCCGTTTTATTGTTGGGGTTAGTGTAGATGAGGTAGGGAGAAGAAATGACCTCTCTGTCAGTTTGGTGAAGCCTATGGACCCCTTCTCTTTTGTTTTTTTTTCAATACCAAAAAAGATTAAAGACCCCTGACCTAAAGGAAGGTCTCTGGCACGTAGGGCATATTTCCTCTGGAACATCCATGGAAGAAGGCATGGATTGGGGACACCCAAGTTAATGAGATTAATAACAATAACTGGCACTGATATCATGCTTTAAGTTTTACACAGTCCTTTACACTCTTAACTTCTTCATTGGATGAATCACAGAGTCATTGAAGCAAAGAGGTAGACTGGAATATTAGAAATAGGGCTTTTCAGAGTCAGAGAATCCTTTTAGAAAAATATTTTTAAAATTATTTTTCCATCAATAAACATTTGTTTTGTCTCCCTACTCTCTGTCCTCTCTCCCACAGACAAATATCAGAAAAAATGAAAAAGAAAACCCTTGTAACGAATTTGCACAATTAAGCAAAGCGGATTCCTTCATTGACCATGTCCAAAAATATGTGTCTCCTGTATTTTGTATCTGTCACCTCTAGGTGATATGTTTCATCTTCAGTCCTGTGGAATAATGACCTGTCATTGACCAGAGTTCCTAAGTCTTTCAAAGTTGTTTTTCTTTATAATATTTTTCTCCGAAACCATCCATTTCATCATTTTTTACAGTATAATCATATTCTTTTACATCTGTATACTCTAATTTGTTTGAACATTTCTCTATAGGTGAGTACCCCCTTTAGTTTCCAGGTTTTTGCCTCTGCAGAAAGAGCTATTATACATCTTTTTGTGTCATGTGGGCCCTTTCCCGCTTTTTTTGATTTCTCTTGGGTAGCCTAGTGATGGTATTACAGTGTCAGAAGTTATTCATCCTTGTTGAGAGTCATAGAATTTTAGAAAAGGAAGATCCCAGCTGATTGTGGTGGCATATGCCTGTAATTCCTGATACTGGGCTGAGGCTAATGGATCTCTTGAGTTTGGGAATTCTGATTTAAATTAGGGTCAAAGACAATCAGGTGGCCATATTAAGAATGGCTCCTGGGAGCCAAGGACCGGTGGATTTCCTAAGGAAGGGCAAACTGACCCAAATTAGAAAAATAAGAGCAGGTTAAAGCTTCTATGCCAATCTGTTTTGGGATTGGCCTAGGTGAGATAGGGAGAAGGAAGGAGGAAAAGAAGAAAGGGAGGGAGGAAAGAAGAGAGGGAAAGAGAGAGGAAAGGAAGAAAGGAGGGAGGGAGGGATGAAGATGAAAAGGGAAAAGGTAAAGGATCCTTAGAGATCACTGTCAAATAGATATAACTTTTTTTTTTTCTCCGATGTTTTTGTACATCTCAGACCACAGGTAGTAGAATGACTACCACAGTAATTGTGGACCATGTGAGAGGACACAAAAAGTGCATCTCTAGGGGAAATAAGTTTAGGGAGAGATTTTGGCCTTTCATTTGATTTATTCTGATTCTAATCATCTGCATCTATTATACTAATGTGAGACTTCATGGCATTTACTGAGGTCGGGAACTAGAGTGCGTCATTAATGTGATAACGTCAAGACTTGTGAGCATGACATTTTCTGTGGCTGCAGAAACTTGGTCCTAGATGCGGGGCTGCCTACGTGTTTATCAGCACTGGCCCTATACTAGGTCTGTCTACTCTAGGCACCAAGGCAGCAAATATTCTCCCAGAAATATGAAGAAAGGAATAGGTACCTCAAAGGCTATTCCTTAGAATTTGAATTGTCCTTAGAGAAATGGTAGCAATGGTGCCCAGGGAATGTAACTCAGATATTTACTATTTGTGTCACTCCAAGCAAGATACTAAATTTCTTTGTGCCTTACTGCAATAACTCTCTCTCTCCCTTTCCTCTATCCTTCCTTCCTTCTTTCTTCCTTCCTTTCTTTCTTTCTCTTCTTTCCCTTCCTTCCTTCCTTCCTTCCTTCCTTCCTTCCTTCCTTCCTTCCTTCCTTCCTTCCTTCCTTCCTTCCTTCCTTCCTTC
>NC_058133.1:206753370-206777547 GCF_016433145.1 Gracilinanus agilis | reverse complement strand
TCCCTTCCCTTCCCTTCCCTTCCCTTCCCTTCCCTTCCCTTCCCTTCCCTTCCCTTCCCTTCCCTTCCCTTCCCTTCCCTTCCCTTCCCTTCCCTTCCTTCTTTCTCTTTCATAACTTGTCCAGAGTGACACAGCTAATTAAGTGGTTGAGGATGGATTTGAACTCAGGTCTTCCTGATTTCAGTCTAGTAGCTGCCCCAATTCTGGACATTTTCAATGACTCTTTGCTCCCCACCCCTATTCCTGTGAGGGAATACTCTCCCTCCCCATCCCTAAATTTTGGCTTCCTTAAGTCCCATTTCATATCTTACTTTCCCCAATGAACCTTTCCCTTTAACTCCAGTGCTTTCCCTCTGTTATCTCAACTTTATCTGCATGTAGCTTTTTGCACATAGTTATTTTTTTTAATATTCTTTTTTTAAACCCTGACCTTCTGTCTTAGAATCAATATTGTGTAATGGTTCCAAGGTAGAAGATCAGTAAGGGCTAGGCAGTGGGGGTTAAGTGACTTGCCCAGGGTCACACAGCTAGGAAGTAAGTGTCTGAGGCCAGATTTGAACCCATGACCTCCCATCTTTAGGCCTGGCTCTCAATCCACTGAGCTACTTAGCTGTCCCCACATAATTATTTTCATATTACTCCCCATTATGTCCTGAGCTCCTTGAGAGCAGAGACTGCCTTTTGCCTTTCTTGTAGCCCCAACTTTTAGCACACTGCCCAGCCCTTTGGTTGCTTAATGTTTCTTGACCGATTGCTTTAGCTGATGACGGTAAAATGATGAGATTGGACCTGTTGGCCTTTCAAGGCTCTTCAGTTCTAAATCTATGCTCCGATGTGGTCCATTTTCTAGGGTGGCAAGTCATTGTTTCAGTATCCTCCGTTTACCTGGGGAGAGAACCCCTGTGTGCACTCTTGGTTTTAGGGTCTGAAGTGTTTTTACATCCATACACTGTGCTGCTTGCTATCATTGAAGGCTTTAAATTGAGGAAAAAAATAAGATGGGAGAAGGTTTACAAGGAGATTCTATTGCTTGACTTTTATTGAATGGCTTCAGCTTTTATTATGCACAAATGATTCTCTAGGCCTGTAACCTAGCAATATAATTAAAGTATGGTGCTTGCTTAAGAAACAGCGCCAGTGAATCATCAGCCATGAATGATTAATTTGCTGGCTGCAGATCAGCTTTCCCAGAAGCTAATTTTCACCCTCATTTTTTCCTATCTTGCCCCTGCCTTGTTGCTTCACATCAGTAAGTTAGGATTAACATTTCAATATGAGCTCTGGACCAAGTGCTGCTTGGGAAAGTAGTCAATCAATAAACATTTATTAAATGCCTTTTATGCGTGGGGCATTGTGCTCATAATCTAACATGAAAATAATTATGGACGTGCATAACCCAGATCAAATTGCTTACCATCTCCAAGAGTGGGGGAGGGAAGGAAGGGAGGGGGACAATTTGGATCTCATAATTTTGAAAATATATGTTGAAAAGTGTTATGATACATAATTGGGAAAATAAAATATCTTTGAATAAAGAAAAAAATACTTTTAAAAAGAAAATAATCACGTACAAAATATACAGTCCTCGTAAGATGTGTTGGATACATTGGCGCTAATCAATAGGGGGAAACCACTTTACTGAAGGGAGAACTGGAAAGGTTCATCGTAGAAGGTGAGATTTGAGCTGGGCCTTGAAGGAAGCCAGGCGATGGAGGTGAAGAAGGAGAGCATTCCAGGCAGAGGGGACCGCCACCAGTGGAGGTACAGGGCTTTAAACACGGAACGGAGGGTTTTGTATTTAGTCCTGGAGGCCATAGGGAATTGCTGGGCTTCATTGTGTAATGGATATGAAGTGATTGAACACTTTGGCATTGGTAGGGGTGAAGGACTCTAGCAGGGAGAGATTTGTAGAGGAAAGAGTAGAAAAGAATGAAATGTTTCTCATTCACCAAAGGCCCATGTTCTTGATATTAAATCTCATGGGAAATATGGATTTCCCAGTCATTTCAAATGCAAACTTACTTTCATATTTTGGCTACTAGATGACAGCCTCAGCTTTCTCTTATTTCCCTCATATTTTCTTTTCCTTTCTTTCTACCACACAAACTGCTTTGTTTTTGTTTTAATTTAGCTGCTTTAAAGGAAGTTTTTTCTTTCTTTCTTTTTTTTTAAAGCCCTTTCCTTCTGTCCTAGTAACAACTCTAAGACAGATGAATGGCAAGGGCTAGAAAATTGGGGTTAAGTGACTTGACCAGGGTCATATAGCTAGGAAATGTTTGGGGCCATATTTGAACCTCACTACAGGCTTGACTCTCTAACCACTTAGCCACCTTGCTGCCCAAAAGAGGAGGTTTCAAAGGAGGAACCCCAAATTTGTTTGCAATGGGAGTTAACACTATCATTGGTGGAAAACTGTATATTCTCCTAAAGGTGACTCCTGTGACGAGGGTGAAAGGCCATTCTGCTATACAGATTCTTGTCTGTGGTTTTTTTGTTTTAAAATCAGTCACATCATTTTGTATTGTCAATTCTTGTCTGATAGGGAAAACCACTGCCCTCATTAGAACCAGCATCTTTCTCCCTGGGATACTTAAGGATAGAAGTTTACGGTAGGGTAGGGACGGTAGGGTAGGGACACTAGGGACGAGGTTAGCTTGTTCTACATACATAAGAAAGATTTGTAATTCTGCATATAGTCCTTTCCTTTTGATCCATAATGCATATGGAAATGCTCTTTTTATTTGGCATCTGTTAAATCCAGAATTTAAAGAAATAAGAGAAAAATTTATTTTTAAGAAGAATGAGTCTAATCATGCTTCAGCATCATGAAATATTGTTCAGTTTTGTCCAACTCTTTGTGACTTCATTTGGGGTTTTCTTGGCAAAGATACTGGAAAAGTTTGCCATTTCCTTCTCCAGCTAATTTTATTTTATTTTATTTTTTTAAATCCTTACCTTCCGTCTTGGAATCAATACTATGTGTTGGTTCCAAGGCAGAAGAGCAATAAGGGGGCTAGGCAATGGGAGTTAAGTGACTTGCCCAGGGTCACACAGCTAGGCAGTGTCTGAGGTGTTTGTTGGATCAAGTATCTATTTCAAAGTCTGGTAATCTTGGATTTATCAAACATGATGCCATGAAGTTCAATTGCTTCTAGTTGTGTATATTTAATCTGTTCTATTGATCAACTTTTCTATTGTTTTGAAAAACCAGATCAAATAGTTTTGTTTTGTTTTTTTAAACTCTTATCTTCCACCTTAGAATCAATACCATGTATTGGTTCCAAGGCAGAAGAATGGTTAAGTGATTTGTCCACACAGCTAGGAAGTGTCTGAAGTCATATTTGAACCCAGAACCTCCCATTTCTGAGCCTGACTCTCAAGCCACTAGCTGTTTCCCAGACCAAATATTTTTGATGGTAACCACTTTGTAGTATAGTTTTGACATCTGATATTGCTAAGTCCCCTTCCTTCTCACTTTCTTTTTTATTTATTTCCCTTGAGATTCTTTATCATTTGTGCCTCTGGATAAATTTTATTATTTTGTCTAGTTTTAGAAAATAACCTTCTGGTAGTTTGAATGGATTGGATAGGAGGAAGAGAGCAGGGTGTACTGCATTTGGAAAATTATACAGCATTTTAGTGATTCCGCGCTTTTCCCCAAAATGAAAATCATCCTTTTAATATTAATATTTTTCTGATGAAGCTATATGACTATGAATCATGGAATACCAAACTCTCTGAGTAATCAACATTTCAGGTTACACAAAAGGGCAATGCAGAGTGGGTGTAAATAGGTTGCACCATATTGTGAACAATGAATTTCATGAAAAAAAAAAAGCATAAAAGATATCATGAGGAGGGCAAAAACTGTGAATTAACCAGAGCATTTTGGAAATTGGTATGAAATTAGGTTTAAAAAAAAGAGAGACCATACCCTTTGACTTTGTGTGCATGTGTGTGTGTATACAGATATTATCCTATTTGATCTTAATAATAATCTTGTGAGGTAGGTGCTATTATTGTCCCCATTTTACAAATGAGGAAACTGAGGCTGAGAGAGTTAAGTGACATGCCTAGAATCACATATATGGTTTAAGTGTTTGAGGCAGGAGTTGAACTCAAGTCTTTCCTGACTCCAGTACTCTATCTGCTATGCTCCAGCAAAACCAAGGTTGGTTCCAGAGAAATATAAGAGGAGGAACTTCCCTCTCTTCTTCTTTTTTATTCTTTAAACGCTTAACTTCTGTCTTAGCATTGACACTGGTATTGGTAAGAGGTAGGTAATGGGGGGTAAGTGACTTCTCCAGGATCACACAGCTAGGAAGTGTCTGAGGACAGATTTGAACCCAGGACCTCCTGACTTCAGACCTGACACTCTATCCCACTTGCCCCCTCCTCTTCTTTATAGAAGTGGGGGGATATGTCTTTCTCTAATGCTTTTCTCTCCACCCTTTTTAATTTGGAAAGATATGAGGTGATGAGAAGGCAAAAGGTCTAACTAAAATTGAAATCTATATGTTATGGTAACTAAATCTATATGTTACACTAACAAAATCTATATGTTACATTAAGTCTATATGTTACACTAACTAAATTTACATGTTATACTAACTAAAACTAAAATCTATGTTCCACTCATTCAATGAATGAATGAATGAATGAATGAATAAGCATTTATTAGGACTTTCTATGTCCCAAGCTCTGTGCTAAGTGCCTGGAGAATGAATAGAAAAACAAAAGTAGATACTTCTGGTACTCAAGGACCTTGTACTCTAATTGGAGAAGACAGAACCAATGTGAGCTTGGTTGCAGGTCAGGGAGCCTTAAGGTATACCAGCAAGTCAGATGGCAGTACCCACCATGCCAAGGGGCAGAAGTAAGAGCATGGGGCACGAGTTTGACAAAGAGAGGCTTAGGCTGGAAATAGAAGGAAAAGCTTCCTGAAAAGAACGGTGGTCTAAAAGTAGAATGGACTGCCTTGGGAGGGATTGGGTTCCATCTTGTAACTTGAGGTCCTTGAGCAAAGGCTGGCCAGGTATCAGATATGCCATAGAATTCTTTCTCAGAAATGGGCTGGATTAGGTGGCTTTCCAGAGATCCTTTCCCAATTCTGTGGTCCTGTAATTATGCTTCCTTCTTTAATCTCATTTATGGGTTAGGTAAGGCACTATATGTGGCTTAGCCTGGTATTTGGAGCTTCCAGCCTTAGTTCCCATTGGACTTCTCATATACCCTGTGCTTTCCCATCCCTACTTCTTTGTCCAAGGTGTTCCCTTTGCCTGGAAGCTCTTAACTTTCAACATCTCCTCATTCTAGTGTTAGCTTATTTGGAAGCCTATTACCATACTATCCATCCCAGCCACAAGTACTTCTTTCTTGGAATTCCCAGAATACTATTTTTTTTTTAACTGCTCCCTGGCCCAATACTATAACTTTTACCCTGTACTATTATTGTGGGTGTATCATATTATCTCTCCTAGAATCCTAGAAGAATTAGAAAGGGACCTGGAGTTTGTCAAGTTCAACCTCTAAATTTTACAGATGAGGAAAATGAGGGGCAGAAAAGTTAAGTGACTTGACCAGGCAGCTAGGTGACCCAGGAGCTAGAATCAGGAGTTCTAATTCTGCCACAGACACTTATTAGCAGTGTGACCCTGGGCAAGTCAATTAATCTCTGGGCAGTCACAGTTTCCTCAGCTATAAAATAGGGATAACCTTACCTAACTTCCCAGGTTGCTGTGAGTAACAAATAAGGGAAAATTTTTTTGCATTTAAATTTTTTATTATTATTTTTCAAATATTTTTCCAAGTTTACATATTCATTTTCTTTCCCTCCCCTCTTCCCTCCTCTCTCCTGGAGCCAACAAGCAATTCCACTGGGTCATGCAAATGTTATCACTTGATGCCTATTTCCATATTATTCACTTTTGCAATAGAGCAATCTTTTAAAACCCAAACCCCAAAACATGTATCTGTATAAACAAGTGGTAAGTGATAAGTCATATGTTTTTCTTCTGTGTTTTTACTCCCACAGTTCTTTCAAATGAGGGAATATTTGTAGAGCACTTAGCACAGCGCTTGGCATGTAGTAGGCACTAAAAAAATTTTTTTTTAAACCTTACCTTCCATCTTAGAATCAATACTGTGTATTGGTTCTAAGGCAGAAGAGCAGTAAGGGCTGGGTAATGGGAGTAGGCACTTTATTAACGCCTATTCCTTCCTACTCCCTCCTTCTAGGTCAAATAGCTAATAAGGGTCTGAAGTGGGATTTGAATCTAGATCTTCCTGACTCCGAGGCAAGCACCAAATGTCTTATGCCACTTAGTAGAATACTAAAAAGCCTCACCATGAGTGGTGCTGATTCAGAGGAATGGAATTATAATTTTTGCCATGTTGGAAGGGACTTCTGTGGATGTTTAAGCCAAACCATACCTGAAAAAGAATTTCCCCTACCGTTTACCCAGCTAGCTAGTGTCCATCTACCCTTTGCCTGAAGACTTTCCAGTCAGAGCCATCCTGCTGCTTCCCAAGGCAGCTCATTCCCCTCTTGAATTCTTAGGAAGTTTTCCCCAACATCCATTTAATGTTCTTCATTTTACTCTTGAGGGCCAAGCAGGACAAGTCTAATCCCTTTTCCCAGGGACAGCCCTTGAAAACAATAATGTTTCTTCTCTTCCCTCCATCCCCCCTTCCTCCCTTTTCCTTCTGAAATTCTCCCTCCCCTCCTCCTTCTACAGACTGAACTCATATGTCAGCAGCTCAACACCATTCATCATCCTGGTTGTCCTTGGTTACCGAGGGAGGCAGTCAGTCTCTAATGGTAACCTGCTGCCTGTAATCAACCCCATTCTTCCTCCCTCTCCCCCAGAAGGGATTCTGCTGGTTTGGTATCTAGGATACAAAGGCCCCTTCCTACAATTCAGAGTTTGGCCTCTCCATATTGGTCATTCTTTCCCATTTCTGTTTCCTGTTCTAAACTTGATAAAACTGGGGAGCCCAGCGCCGTTGCCCGCTGCTTTTTATCTACTTCCTTTTTTCTCCACTCTTCTTTGTCAGAGGCCAGGATCCATCAACCTGTTAGGCATTGTTACCTTAATATGCCCTTCCGAGAAACTTCTGGGTCCTTCACATGCCTGCCTAGATGTGTAACAACTGAAGAAGAGATTTAACAATTTTACCTTTCAGAAGAGAACAGGGAATCAAAATCCATTCTTTTTAAAACAATTTTTATTTATTTTTACATTTTTCTCGGGTTTCCATGATTCATTTTCTTGCCCTCCTCTCTTTCCTCTCCCCTCCCAGAGCCAACAAGCAATTACACTGGGCAAAATGCATTTTTGCCTGGCTGCAATAACCAGATTGTGTAAAATTTTACACCCACACAGATACATATGTGTTTGGGTGTATAGATTTGTGTGTGTACATATATGTACATGTATATGTTTATATATATACACATTTGCTTTTTTTTATTAGCAACTTGAACAAACGTTTCAAAATATAGAGAACAGAAAACTACTCTATGTGAAATTGGGGTTCAGTCGTTTTTCAATCGAGTCCAATTCTTCGTGATGCCATTTGGGCTTTTCTTGGCAAAGATACTAGAGTAGTGTTGGGCAGCTACCTAGTACAGTAGATAGAGCTTTGAAACATGGATTTGGGAGCTCTTGGGTTCAAATCGTGTCTCAGATACTTCCTTGCTACATGATTTTGGGCAAGTCATTTAACCCTAGTTGTCTAGCCTTTGCCACTCTTCTGTCTAAGACAGAAGGTGAAGGCTAAAAAAAATACTGGAGTGGTTTGCCATTTCCTTCTCCAGCTCATTTGATGGATGAGGAAACTGAGGCAAACAGGGCTAAGTGACTTACCCAGAGTCACACAACTAGTAAGTGTGTGAGGCCAGATTTGAACTTGGGAAGATGAGTCTTCTTGACTCCAGGTCATCAAAAGCTTTCATCAAACTGGTGCTGTCTTCTTCACCATTGAACACTTTTAGTGTCATGACTTGGGGCACGCACTCAGCCTGTGTTGTGGGAGAGGGTTGCTTTTGTTTGTTTTTGCTTTAAAATTTTCGTTAAAGCGGATAGAGCACTGGCTCTGGAGTCAGAAATCTTGTATTCAAGTTCTCTATCTACTGTACCAACTGTATACTTCTGTTAAATGCAGCTTGTTTAAAAAAATTATATACTTAGGGTTTGGTGGCTCAGTGGATTGAGAGCCAGGCCTAGAGATGGGAGGTCCTGGGTTCAAATATGGTCTCAGATACTTCCTAGCTGTGTGGTGCATGCTTTGGCAGCACATATACTAAAACTAGCTGTGTGACCCTGGGCAAATCACTTAACCCCCAATTGCCTAGCTGTTACCAATCTTCTGCCTTGGAACCAATATATAGTGTTGATTCTAAGGCAGAAAGGGCTTAAAAAATTTAAAAGTTAATAAAGTATATATTAAATTTTTACAGCAACAACAAAGCTGCCCTCCTTGTTTGTGAAACCTTTTGAACTTTGTCTATTCTTTTTTGTGGATTAAAAAAATATATATATTTTAAACCTTTACCTTCTTTCTTACAGTGGATACTAAATATTGGTTCTAAGGCAGAAGAGAGGTAAGGGCTAGGCAATTGGAGATAAGTGACTTGTCCTGGGTCACACAGCTAGGAAGTGTCTGAGGTCAGATTTGGACCCAGGACTCTCTAGACTCCAGGCCTGGTTATCTATTCACTGAGCCACCTAGCTGCTCTAAAAGATAGTGTACCCCCCCCCCCAAATACTTCTTTTAAAGATTTCTTTGTAAGGTTTTCTTTTAAAGTATTCAGCCTGAAACGTCTATCCCTTCTTGTTGCAAACAGCCTGGTTTTCCTTCAGGAAGCAGTGACTGTGTCATCCTGATGCAATAAACTGAAGCCAGGCCACAGTTTGTCATTGAAATGGACCTTGCAATTCAGAAGCAATTGTCCTGGGCTATTTGGTTATGTGCGTCAGCTTGGCACCATCATCAAAAGAATGACCTGCTTTCATCAAAGAAATTGGCAGCTGCTGTTGCCATCTTCACCATCAAACACTTTTACTCTGTCATGACTTGAGGAGCTCAGTGTGCATTGTGGGAGAGGGCTGGGTGTTTTCGTTTTTGCTTTAAAATTTTAGTTAAAGTAGAAAGAATACTGAGTCTTGAGTCAGAAGTCTTGTGTTCAAGTTTTACCTCTGGGGTTCACTCTCTGTAAAGTTGGGTAAGTCACCTAACGTGCAGGTGTATCAATTTCCACATTTGTAAAATGAGGGACTGGGCTAGATAACACTTGAGATCTCTCCAGCTCTGTTTAAATCTATCATCTTAGGTCTTTTCAGTTTTCTGAAATCTTAAGTTATATCTCAGAGATTTCTATCCAGAAACATTAAAAAAAAAAAAACTTTTATCTTCTGCCTTAGATCCAATACTGTGTATTGGTTTTAAGGCAGAAGAGCTGTAAAGGCTAGGCAGTGGGGGTCAAGTGACTTGCCCAGGGGTCACCCAGCTAGGGAGTATCTGAGGTCATATTTGAACTAGGACCTCCTGACTCTGGGCCTGGCTATCCATCCACTGAGCCATCTAGCTGCCCCATGTCCAAAACACTTTTTTTTAAAAAGCCCTCATAAGTGTCCATTGATCTTCACTGTCTTCAGAGAGTTAAATAAGATTTTGAATTTTGTTATCATCTGAAAGAATGGCAGCCAGGTGGCTCAATAGAGTGGTGGGCCTGGAATCAGGAAGACTTGAGTTCAAATATGACCTCAGATACTTCCTGTGTGACCCTGGGCAAGTCACTTAACCTCTGATTGATTGACAAAAGGATCAACTGGGGAAGGAAATGGCAATCCATTCCAGTCTCCTTGCCAAGGAAACCCCATGGATAATTATGGTCCACGGTGATAATTAGATTACCAGTCTCCCAAATGATCACAGGGGGATTGTGATAATTAGATTAAGTCTACAAGGCCCATCTTTAGATTTAATCATCAAAGGTGAGAACACCTCTAATTCTGGGAGGTCCATAACTCATGTGTGCTAGAGTGTGTGACGAATCAGAATCAACTGACTGCCCCCCTAGGCAGGACTATGAGAAGTGTCTATTGTGATTGGACATGCAAATTAGGAGGGAGGCACAGGAAGTGACACATAAGTGACCCCCTTTAAAAGGAGAAGGTCCTCAGTCAGCTGAGAGCTTCTGGTGAAGAGGGTGGCTGATGAAGGAGCTCTTCTGGTCCCTGAAGGAGTGTAGAGACCTTGGTGAGACTACTTTAAATATCTTTTTGAATTCCACATGGTGAGTTTAAAGACTGAATCTTCCTGAACTTACCCAAGGAAGTAGTCCAGGAGTCAGAATCTAAGTTGTTGCCACAATCCAAGCCACTGTCTCCAGTGAAGTTACCTCAAAGACTATCTCCAGGAATCACTCTCCACCAGACTCAACTTCACCAGTTTCCTCAGCCCCAGGAATTCCTGGCTTTTATGGTGGTTTCCTATTCTTGCCCCTCTTCACTGGGGCCAATCACAGTTTCCAAATTATCCAGCCCTGCCCAGGGGCAGTGTCTGTAGGATTGACTTCTCACCTCTAAAGGTGTTAACTCTCTTCCTAGGATTTACACATTTCTGAGTTTGGATTTGCATGTTACTTAGTTATTATTATCCAGTTAGCACATGGGTTGCAGACTTCCACCTACTTAAGGTTAAGTAGGGGTGTCTTCTTTTTGGAGGTGGAGACTCCTGTAGTTTCCCTTACTTTAGGGTTAAGTATGGTTGTATTCAAGCTTTTGTTGATTAATTCAAAAGTAGACAAAGGAGAGTTAATCTTGTCCTCCCAATCTAGTGAGGTACTAAGAAGGGGTAATTTAAGTTATTGTTAACCAAAGCTTTAACTCCAGCTAGGCAAAGAGAACAAAGGATTCCCTTTTTACAATTGTAAACTCAGAATAGACAAAGAGACCAAGAATTTCCCTGCACAGCACTTCATAAATGTTTGGCCTCTTCCCTTCCCTCTTAGCTAGGCAGGAAGTAAGATGCAGAGAAGAGAATCTACCTTGTTAGGGAAGATAACTGTATTATTATTCTTAAAACAGGGGGCAGCTGGGTAGCTCAGTGGAGTGAGAGTCAGGCCTAGAGATAGGAGGTCCTAGGTTCAAACCCGGCCTCAGCCACTTCCCAGCTGTGTGACCCTGGGCAAGTCACTTGACCCCCATTGCCCACCCTTACCAATCTTCCACCTATGAGACAATACACCAAAGTACAAGGGTTTAAAAAAAACAAAACAAAACAAAAAAAACAACAGGTGGGCTCTGGAGAGCAAGTCAGCACAGGTGTCATAGCCTAAGGTTTATCTCATAGTTTTAACCTGCAGAATAAGGCTGGGTGACATATTGCAAATGAGAACAATGATTAATGTGAACTTGGCCCTGTTTGTAGATACTTCATTGTAACCAGAGCATTTGGCTATTTTTTTTTTTAACTCACAGGGGTAATATTTCATAGACTGCCGCAGATTGTAGAGGAATGGTCTGATCAGATGTTTTATGTTTAACTTATAACAAGGGACTGCTGGCCTGAGAATTTATTTTATTTTTTAAAAAATCCTTGGAGGCAGCTGGGTAGCTCAGTGGAGTGAGAGTCAGGCCTAGAGACGGGAGGTCCTAGGTTCAAACCCGACCTCAGCCACTTCTCAGCTGTGTGACCCTGGGCAAGTCACTTGACCCCCATTGCCCACCCTTACCAATCTTCCACCTATGAGACAATACACCGAAGCACAAGGGTTTAAAAAAAAAATCCTTACCTTCTGTCTTAGAATGTATTGGTTCCAAGGCAGAAGAGAGGTAAAGATTAGGCAATAGGGGTTAAGTGACTTGTCCAGGGTCACACAATTAGGCAGTATCTGAGGTCAAATTTGAACTCAGGACCTTCAGTCTCTAGTACTGGGTCTTTATCCATTGAGCCATCTAGCTGCCCTGATGTCACTGATTTTTAAAAATATCATAGTCATTTCTGGATACATCAACCTATTACCACAACCCTCCCCAATGGACATTCCCTTATAACAAAAAACAACCAAACCCAAGCCAGCTAAGTGAAAAATTTGATGATTCCATCTGACAAGGTCTGCAACCCCCTGCTGTCCACACCCATAGTCCTTTGCCTCTTTGTAGAGAGAAGTTATCAAATAATATCCTTCATCAGGATCTTAGAATTCAGAGCTGGAGGGACCTTGGAGGTCATCTATTCCAATCTCATTTTACAAATCATGAAACAAGCCCAGAAAGGGGAAATAACTTGCCATCTTGCCCAGATGTGAAACCTTCTAAGTCTTTCACTTTTTTGTAAGAGATCTTTAATGCTTGAAACCAACCTCATGCCTTGTGTTAATGACACAAGCATGACTGGGACAAATAGAATAAGCAAATGCCTTCAGGAGAAATTTATACATTTAGCCCAGGGGTTCAAGAACCAGTTTGACTGAAATTGGCCAGGACTGGGGTTTTCTACTTAATCCTTAAAACTTCCTGTGATGGGACTTTTTGCTTAAAGAAAAGGGATTTTCATTTCAAAATTTTTGCCTTTTTATTATAAACTTGACAGATATCAACAAACACGAATATTCTCCACTTATGGACTAGCAAAAAGGGACCCTATAGGAAACCATGAATCTTCTCTGCATTCAGCTTGCTTTTTAAAAAAAGTCTGTTTCAACTTGACATGCTAGGGCTCACATTGCCTCTCTGGGCTGGGTGGCCTTCTGAACCTCCTTCTGCTTACTTTAGTGATTCTATTTGGTTGCTTTTTTCTTCTTTTTTTGGGGGGGGGGAATGTATTGCTATCAATATCCATCTTCTCTTCCCCCCAAATAAACAAGCAAACAATAATAACAAAATCATATACACATTTTCCCCCGTGTTTGAAACTATATGTCTTTTTCTGTGCTTCAGGTCTGTAATCTTTCTACTAAGATGTGAAAAATATGCTTCATCAGCCTTCTGTAGTCCTCATTAGTCATTGCATTGATCAAAGTTCTTCAGTTTTTATAGTTGTGTTCCTTTATAACGTTGTATGTAATCATCTTAGAAATTGTTCTCCTAATTCTCTCCCTTCACCCTGCACATTCACCCAATGTTCTTTCAGTTCTAAATCCATTTCTTTTGTCATTTCAAATGAAGAACATGGGAGACTATATAGAAAACTCTTTGCATATTAAGATGTTCTATAAATGTAAGCTATTAGTATTTTTCCTAGGTCACAGCAATATTCTATTATTTTCCAATGGTATAATTTATTTAACCATTCCCCAATTAATGGACACTTACTTTGGGTACAACAAAAAAAATGCAACTATCAATATTTTTATGCATGTGGAGCCTTTTTCTCTCTTTGATCATTTAAAAAGTATTTATTTATTTTTATTTTTATTTAAAATTTTTTTTCTATGGTTACATGATTCTTGTTGTCTCCCTCCCATCTCCTGGAGTTGACAAGCACTCTCACTGGGTTATACATATATTATGTCTTGGATCATTTTGGAGTCATTTTGGTTCCAAATACTTTCCAGAATAGTGCCTGTCCTCCTGAAGCCATGCCAACAATTCCCATTTTCCTTTTTTTGGACTTTTTTGTCAAAATTATGGGGTTGAGGAAGAAACATTTTTCTTATTACTAATCATTGGAAGTATTCTTACATGGGGTTACTGATAGCTTGCATTTCTTCTTTGGATAATGACTTGTTCACATTCTTTGACCATTTATCTACTGGGGGATACCACCCTCATATATTTGTGTCAATTCTCCATACCTCTTTTTTTAAACTCTTTTTTTAACTTTTTTTTTTTAAACTAAACTTTTGTTCTAAGACAAAAGATTGGTAAGGCCTAGGACTTGGTTAAGTGTCTTGCTCAGTGTCATAAAGCTAGGAAGTATCTAAGCCTGTCTACTACTTTTTTATCAGAGAAATTTATTTATTTATTTATTGGAAAATTTTATTTAATTGATTTATTTAGAATATTTTTCCATGGTTACAAGATTCATGTTCTTTTCCTCTCCTTCCATAGCCAACAAGCAATTCCACTAGGTTTTACATGTGTCATTGATCAAGAACTATTTCCATATTATTGATATTTGCACTAGAGTGATCCTTTACAGTCTACATCCCTAATCATATCCCCATCAACCCATGTGATCAAGCAGTTGTTTTTCTTCTGTTTCTGCTCCCACAGTTCTTTCTCTGGATGTGGATAACGTTCTTTCTCATAAGCCCCTCATAGTTGTCCTGGATCATTGCATTGCTGCTAGTAGAGAAGTCCATTACATTGGATTGTACCACAGTGTATCAGTCTCTGTGTATAATGTTCTTCTGGTTCTAGAGAGATTTACTGCAAAGATTTTTTCCCCTCAGTTCTCTGCTTCTCTTCTAAACCTGCATTGGTCCTGTTTGTGCAAAACTCGTTTAATTTGACAGATTCAAAATCACCCACTTTATCTCCAGGGCTCCTTTCTAGCCCTTATTTGGGCAAGAAATCTCCTCCCCAAAACTGTGAAAGTTATCTCCTTCTCTAATCCTTGAATTTGTGTATGATATGTCTGCTTATAAGTAGGTCACATAATCACTTGGAGTTTATTAGGGTGTGTGGCATTCAATGCTGAGATGAATCTAATTAATATCAGATTGATTTTTTAACCCACTGTTTTGTGTCAAATTGTGAATCCTTATTCCTAATCCTTGGATATATGTAATACTATGATGCTACTACATTTGCTCACATTCCTAATCTGTTGCACTGATTAACTTTCCTATTTTCTAATCAGTAACAATAGTTTTGATGACTTGCATTTCATAGTATATTTTGAGATTATAAGGTATCTATTCTTTCCACTTTATTTTTTGTTTTCATAGTAAAAGGTTATTTCCCTAATTAACATACTCCCCTTTCCAATTACATATCTTTGTGAACCTGGATATTTTTTTTTCTCCAACTAAGACAACATTGCATAGAAGTTAATGAAGAAGCAGGCAGAAGAATCCAGTTCTCTAATATTAAATTAGCCAAAGAGATTTGCAATGATATGTAGAATGATACTACTCTTCTCATGAATTTTTTTGAAGTTTGTCGAATAAAAATGTTATTTATATATAATGGCTTTATTTGATATTTTAATAAATAAATATTTAAATTTTAATCAGCTTTAATTTCTAACATAATAAATATTGATGGATATAACACACATAAAAGTTCTTTTAGATTCTCAATCCTTTTTTTTTTTAAACTCTACCTTCTATCTTAAAATCAATTCTGTGTATTGGTTCCAAGGCAGAAGAACAGAAAGGGCTAAGCAATTGGGGGTTAAGTAACTTGGCCAGGGTCACACAGCTAGGAAGTGTCTGAGGCTGCATTTGAACCCAGGACCTTTTGCCTCTAGGTCTGGCTTTCAATCCACTGAGCCAGCCTCTGGTCCTCAAAAAAAGAATTTTGAGAACAGCAATTTTCTCAACCCACTGGCCACAAGCTTTTAGCAAAAATCCTAGAACCTGCTTAAAATATAATTGGGATGTGCTTAACAAAATAAATGAAAATACAACACAATATATAGATAATACTAATTTGTGGTTTTCTAAGGCTATATACAACCTGTAGGAATTCCATTTCTGTGTGTTTCACTTCAGTACTTGAAACTTTTATCAAGTCCAATGAAAAATGAGCTACCTGAATTATATATAATCTTGTACTTGTCTTGGGGGAAGTAGTTAATTACACCTGACCAAAATCAACAAAGACATAAGTCAAACTTTCCTTGGTTTGGAAACCAGTTAAAGCTTGCCCTTTACCACTTTGCAACTGGTGGCTTAAGTCCAGGGCAAATTTCACAGTCAACTGACATCTTTGTTGACTTTCCTGCAGAAAGTGCAGTAGTTTTGTTAGTGAGAAGGAAACAGATGTGGTTTTCTGCAGAGTTGGTATATTGCTGATTCCATAGGTAAATGTTTTCCTTTTTTTCTCCTTTAAACATTTATATTGCACTTCTTATGTGTCAGATATTGTGCTAAACACCTTACAATTTTTATCTCATTCAATCCTCACAGAACCCTGGAAGGTAAGTTCTATTATTATCCCTATTTTACAGATGAGGCGACTGAGACAAATAATTAGGTAACTTGCCCAGTCACCCAATTTGAAAACATCTGAGGCTAACTTAGAACTCAGATCTTTCTGACATCAAACCCCATGCTCTCTTATTCATTGTACCACCTACTTGCCCTATGATGAGAGAAGAGCCAGAACTTTGGGTGGGTGAGCCAGTTGGAAGTCAGCAACACAGATAGAAGGATTAAGACAAGAAATAGATATTTTAAAACTCCTTTTTATTCTTTAAATTGGGATACATGACCTTGCTCTGTTGTGTACCTGCCAGCCACAAATGCTAATGAAGTTTTAGGCTACTGTAACAGTTCTGAACAAGGGTAGATTGGACCCCTTCCAGAATATTGTATTCATTTCTGAGCACTCAACCAAACAGATGAACAAATACATAGATGTTTGCAAATGAATTTTAGAGAGAGCCTTGATAAATTGAAGTGTGTGTCTGGAGGAGAATAAGGAAGACAGAATTTAGAGCTGGAAATTACTTTTGAGCTAGTGTGTAGCCCAACCACGTCCCCCTTCCCACTCTTGCCTCACCATTTTCCAAATTGAGAGACCAATGATTAGAAGTGACTTTTCCAAGGTCACATAAACAGCTGTTCTTTTCTCACATGCTGCTAGAGCTGCAGAGAAGGAAATCATACAATTTTGCTCCATGGGTCCACTACAAATTTTAAGTTATCTAATCTCAACTTGACCTTTCTGCCACAGGGCAGTCTTTTTTTTTTTTTTTTGGCCTGCAGTTTATTATTTATTTACTATATATGATATAATTATATTATTATCATTTATTTTAAATTTTATTTATTTTAAAATATGTTTTACCAATTACATGTAATAAATTTAAGTTTTCCTAACTTATGTGATCAAACTCAGTTTCTTCCATCCCTTCCTTTCCCCCTCCCAGTCCTGGCAGGCAATTCTACCTGGGTTATACATGTATTATCATGTAAAACACATTCCTATATAAACACTTGAAAAATCACATGCTTTGATCTACTTTCTGACTCCAACAGTTCTTTCTCTAGAGGTGGATCCTTTGTCATAAGTCCCTCAAAATTGTCCTGGCTGATTGTATTGCTGATAACATAAGTTTATCACAGTTGATCATTCCACAATATTGCTGTTACTGTATATAATGTTCTCCTGGTTCTGCTTATTTCACTCTGCATCAGTTCCACAGGGCAGCCTCTTTACTCCTTAATTTTTCTCTATTCTACTATTCTACTAGAGGATATATATATAGAGAGGATATTCTAAACCTCTTCTCAAATCCTCTAAACTTCTCTTCTTAAGAGAGGAGCCCATCTCAGACTTACTGGGAAAGTAAGAGCATTTGTCATACGTCCTCTGCTTCTTTATCCTTGACATCATCATCACCCATTATCTCCTTTGTTCCACTCTTAGATACTTTTAGATGAAGGAGGAGGTCCTTCCCTTTTCCAAGACCAACCGTTCTAATTGTGATCTTAATCCCATTCCCTCCTGTTTTATCTCACCCTTCACTCCCATAATCATCACCTTTCTCTTTTTCTGCTCTTCATTCTCTTACTAGTTGCTCCTTCTTTGCCACCTACAAACATTTCCAGGTTTCCCCTAAAAAAACAAAATCCCAAACCAAACAACCTTTAGTGCCATTCTCTCAAGCTAGTGTTCTAATTCCTCCCTTTCATAGCCTAGAAAAAACTATTTCCACTTTCTGTCTTCATACTTAAGTCCCTTGCAGTCTGGTTTCTATCCTTATTATGCAACTGAAACTTCTCTCCTCAAAGTTCCCAGTGATCTCTTAATTGGTAAATCCAAGGGCTTTGTTTCAGTCCTCTTCCTTTGACTTTCTGCTGCATATGACTTTGTTGACCAAATTCTAGCTCTTGTTTCTTTTTTAATTTTTTTGAAAACCCTTACTTTCTGTCCTAGTAAGAGCTCTAAGACAGAAATGGCAAGGGCTAAGCAAATGGTTCAAGTGATTTACCCAAGGTCATACAGTTAGGACATGTCTGTGGTCCAATTTGAATCCAGGTCCTCCAGCCTTCAGACCTGGTGCTCTATTTATTATTTACTGAGCTACTTAAAATCTCCTTTTGATACTGTCTTCTTTCTGTTTCCCCTGGGGATCATAAGAAATGTAAAGGCATATTGATCTCACTGGTGATCTCAGCACTGGCCCAAACTCAAAACATCTGGGCCAGTTCTGTTAGCTTACTATTGACCCGTTTATACAATTAAGTAATTATTATGGCAGCTTGTTTCCCAGAATTAGGGGCTAAAATGAAAAATCTTATTTCTTTGGAAAAGGCAGGGTTTCTGTGAAAGTCCCAAAGAAGGAGATTAAATCCTTGAGGAAAACTTTGCCATATTTATTTATCCAAAAATTTAAGAAAAGAAGACTGCAGCCAAATCAGATTTAGCTTATCTATTTTAGCTTATCTCTCCCTTTTAATCTCAGGAATGTGCTTTAGCCAGGCTTATTATCTGTAAGCTATGCTTTCCATTTAGTAGACCAGTGGCACTATGCTAAGAACTTTAGAAAGTTTTAGAATCACATTTTTTTTTAAACCCTTATCTTCCATCTTAGAATCCATACTGTGTTTTGGTTCCAAGGCAGAAGAATGGTAAGGGCTGGGCAATGGGGGTTAAGTGACTTGCCCAGGGTCACACAGCTAGGAAGTGTCTGAGGTTTGATTAGAACCTCCTTATCTCTAGTCCTGGCTCTCAATCCAAGGAATCACTGGGCTGCCTCTCCCCTCATATCAATTCTAAGCTAGACTTTAAGAGTTAAAAAAGAAAAGCACAAATTAGTAGGTGATTAAGCAAGAATGTCTAGGAACACCATGCCTTGTCCATTTAATCATCAGTGTAAGTGAATGTAATCTGGCAAGCATTTATTATGTACCTACTATATACCACTTGCCATAGCATGAGGTATATACACAAAGATAAAACTAAACAGTTCCTGTCTTCTAGCAGATTTTGCTCTCCTGAGGGTGACAGCTGGGTAGTACTGGAGGGGAATAGCTTGCAGTTACTCCAAAGATTATTTAATGGAATCCAAATTAAAAGGTTCAATGATAGGAGCTGGTAAAATCCCTCAAACAGTCAGTCAGTAGACATTAATTAAGCATCTGCTATGTGCCAGGAACTATGCTCAGAACTGGATTATAGCCAGAATAAACCCTCTAGGAACCAACCTGGATTTGAAATCAATACATAGGATGTGAAGGATCCTTGTACAAAAATGGTACTTTAAATTGTACAAAGAACTGTCTTCATAGCATCCCAGGGCAAATAGTAGTAGTATGCCCATTTGAAAGATGAGGAAAACTGAGTTTCAGAAAGGTTAAATTAATTGCGTCAGAGTCACACAGATTGTAAGTAATCTTGGACTGAGTCCCTTGACTCTACATTTTTCATTGAATGACACCCTCTTATCTGGTAGTTTTTCAGAATATGTTGGGGTAAGTAGAGCTCTCTCCATTTCTGACACTGTGCTGGCCATTTGCCTGTCCCTTTGGACCAGTGTCTTGTGGAATCATCCATCCTTTTCATCTCTGAAACTGACCTTAGGGACCCCCTTATACCAGGTTGTTTAAGCCTATAAGGATAGGTTCTGCCTTGAGTCTTTTGATCAGTTATTGGATCATCCATAGGCTTATAGAACTAGAATTGCTCTTGAAGGCCATTTGGGCCAATTCTCTCATTTTACAGATGGGGACATTAAGAAATTAAGGCTCAGTAGTTGTAAATAGTATATGATAAGGGACAGAAGTAGGACTTTGAATTCAGTTCTCCCATCTTCAAATACCTTCTTTCCACTGTACCCAATTCATTCAGTAGGAGAGAATGAAGAATGTGGTGATATTCTAACTTCTCTGAACACTAATTACAATTTTCCTTTTTTTTAAACTGAGCCTGATTTCCTGGCCCTACTTTTCCCCAATTTCCCCTCCTACATCTGTCATAACTATCTCCTGGAAACCACCACCCAACTTGGCAGGACTGACAACACTTCCCTGTGCCCTGCCTATTGAAGAGAATGAATCAGAATCCAGCTAACAAGAGATTTGCAGTCAGAACATTCTTTCTGATTATTTGCCACTTACATTATGTATGTGTCAAGTCAGCACATGACACAGTGTGTGGCACATAGTAAATTTATTATATTTATTTCATTTATTTTCTATATTTGATATTGTATTATTTATTATTATATTTATAACAAATAAAGTTTATTGATTGCTACATCATTGTCAGTAGGAGAGCAATATGTCGAACAATGTCAGTAGTAAAGTCATATTTTATGGTAAAGTAATAATCCACTGTATAGAAAAGTGAAGGACAGGGAAGTCATAGCCTCAAGACTTAACAGGAAGCTTAGACATTTGTCATTCAGTCCAGACTTCTCATTTTGGAGAAGAGAGAACTGGAATCCAAAGAAGTTCCAGAACATGCAGGTAGTAGTAGTAGAGGTCCAGATTTGAACCTGGGTCCTTGGACTTTTGATCCAGTGTTTGTTTCCTCATATCACTCCACATTTTTGGTACTTTTTGGGGGGTAATATATTGATTTGTTTATTACATTAAAATTCCTAGGAATCTCCCTCTCTCCTTTCCTTTCCCCCATTAGAGAAGGAATCATTTGACAAAAAGATATATGTGGATAATAGACCAATTTCCATTTTTCTTTGAGGCTTCACATGTAGTTATTTTGTTAGTGCTATCCTCTTCTATGTTTGAAAACTATGCATAATCTTTTATCCAGCAATACCATTACGAGGTCTGTATCCCAAAGAGATTTTTATAAAAGGGAAAAGGACCTATTTGTACAAATGTACTTATAGATGCTCATTTTGTGGTGACAAAGAATTGGAAACTTAGGGGAAGTCAGTGAATTGGGAAATGGCTGAACACATTGTAGTATATGATTGTGATGAAATATTACTGTACTATAAGAAATGATGGGAAGGAAGATTTCAGAAAAACCTGGAAAGACCTCTATGAACTGATGCAGAGTGAAATGAACAGAACCAGGAGAACATTGTACACAGTAGCAGCAATATTATATGATGACCATTTGTGAATGACTTAGCTATTCCTAGCAATAGACCGATCCAAGAAAATCCTCAGGGACTCACGGTGAAAAACACCATCTGCCTCCAGAGAAAAAACTGATGGATTCCAAGTGCAGACTGAGACATACTATATTTCATTTTATTTCTTCATTTTTCTTTTGTTTGAGTTCTCTTTCACAAAATAATCAATATGGAGCGATGTTTTATACTGCTGCATATGTAAAATCTAAAAAAAAGGTGAAGAAATAAAGTGAAATTTAGTATGCCTCTGTCTGCATTTGGACTCCATCAGTTCTTTCTCTGGAGGCAGATGGTGTTTTTCATCATGAGTCCTTGAGGATTTTCTTGGATCACTGTATTGCTAGAAATAGCTAAGTCATTCATAAATGTGTATCATATAATATTTCTGTGCTGTATATAATGTTCTCGTGGCTCTTCTCATTTGACTTTTCATAATTTCATTTAGATCTTTCCATTTTTCTTGAAAATTAACCTGCTTATTTTTTATGGCACAGTAGTATTCTGTCACAATCACACTTGTTCAGCTGCTTCCCAATTGATTGGCATCCCCTCAGTTTCCAGTTCTTTGCCACCACAAAGAGAGCTGCTATAAAATATTTTAAAACATGTAGGTCCTTTTCCTTTTCCCCGGATAACCTTAGGAAATAAACCCTGGGTCAGAAGGTATACACAGATTTGTAACTCTTTGAGCATAATTCTAGATTGCTCTTCAAAATAGTTGGATCTGTTCACAGTTCCTCAAACAGTGTATTC
Source organism: Gracilinanus agilis (assembly GCF_016433145.1). Classification (NCBI taxonomy): domain Eukaryota; kingdom Metazoa; phylum Chordata; class Mammalia; order Didelphimorphia; family Didelphidae; genus Gracilinanus; species Gracilinanus agilis. The sequence goes on along the minus strand of NC_058133.1, from coordinate 206,755,560 downwards.
ATGTCCCCATTTTGCCAATATAATTATTACAAGTTAATTGAATACATTGATCTATACTTGAAAGGTTAAGCAAGTACTTCCCTTTTCCTCTGAGAGTTTATATTCTATTTTTAACGGTTAGCCCTCCTGATTGTTATTTAACCTTTTTTTTTTTTTTTAATAATAAGGCTAGAAAACATCTTACTGACTGACCATCTGGTGCTGCCTCATAATTCCATGTACCTTTCCAGATTCTGGAACACTGGAAAAGGTTAAAAAGATAAGAGAAACTGCTGGTTTTGATATAGTTTCACCAAGGACGTTGTGTTGAATCATCCATCTAGGCTTACTCTGAATTGCTTAATCTCTGTTTATCCGTCAAAACAGCTTTTTTTTTTTCGACAGTTGAGAATCAACCACGTTGGCTAAGGGGATGAGTGTTTCATTTCATCTCACCAGCCACCCATAGATAATTGATTGGCCTTGTGGTTTCAGAATCCCTCATTTTAAGCAGGATGTTCTTGTTTCCCTACCAACAGAGACCTGATGCCGGTGCCATTTTTAAATGACAGACCATTTTTATGCTGGGACTCGTGATGAGAATGCACTTGCGTCTATTAGCATTTAATTAATTATGATGTTGTTGGAGATGCATGTTGAAGGCTCATTTATTTTTGGATTCAGATTCAAATTAAATGTATATTAAATGCCTACTTCTGGGTTGGGTGCTGTGCCAGACTCTGAGGGAGATACAAAGATGAAATGAAACCCATATTTTCCTGATTAATAGGGAGATAAGGCACATCGTAACTGTTAACTGTAATACAAAGTATTGTGAGATTTTTTTTTTTAGAAATGGTAAGATCACTTATAACTATCAAGATCTGGGTGGGTCAGTGGATTGAGAGCCAAGCCTAAAGAGAGAAGGTCCTGGGTTCAAATATGACCTCAGACACTTCCAAGCTGTGTCACCCTGGGCAAGTGACTTTACCCCATTGCCTAGCCCTGACCCCTCTAGAATACAGAATATTGGTTCTAAGATGGAAAGTATTTTTAAAAAAGATTTCAGGAGTCAGGGCAAGGGGAAGGGGGGATGAGTTTAGGCTTCATGAAGAAGGAATACCTGAAATACCTGAGCCTGAGGACTTCTCTATGTAGCATACCTCCATAGCAACATCTCTCTCGTGCAAGGTACTTTAACTTCCACATAGGAGAGATGGTACTAGAAGGACCAGGTGCATCCATTGTTTCCATTTTAATAAGAACTTCTTTTAGAATTAAAATTTTAAAATAATTTTACTATAACTTGCTATGATTTCACCTATTTGTGCAAGCAAACTTTAATTTTTTTTATTTTTCCCCAATTACATGTAAAAATTTTTTAACATTTATTTTTTTAAAAATGTTGTTTCCAATTCTTTCCCTCTTTCCCATCTCCCTCTCTCAGCCCCTCCCTGAGATTGTAAGCAATCTGATGTAGATTTTATATATGCGATCATGTAAAACAACAAATAAATTTTTACAAACAAATGATTCCAAGTGTCTATCATAATTTGACTTTGAAATACAAATGTTCATTCTATTATATCTAGAATGTGTAAATGCACTGTGTCAATTGATCTTTTATTTAAATATAACTGGCTTCCTTTGTAGTCTTATATATTTGATTGTATGCATTGAAAACCATTATTTGTAGAAAAGATCTATAAGGCAGCTAGACTCTGCAATGGATAGAGTGCCAGGCCTGGAGTCAAATCTGGCCCCAGCTGTGGGACCCTGGGCTAGTCATTTAACTTGTTGGCCTCAGTTTTCTTAACTGTAAAATGGGGTTAATAACAGCATCTATTTCATAGAGTTGTTGTGAGGATTAAATGAGATAATATTTGGAAAGCACTAAGCATGGAATCTAGAACATAAATAGATGCTCTCTGAGGCAGCTGAGTAATTCTGCTCCTAACTGTTCTCTCTCTTTTTCTTTAAAAAACCCTTACTTTCTGTCTCAGTAAGAACTCTAAGACAGAATGGCAAGGGGTAAACAAACAGTGACTTGCCCAGGGTCACACACCTAGGAAGTGTCTGAGATTGGAACCCAGACCTCCCAACTCCAAACCTGGTGCTCTTTCTACTGTGATAAGTGCTGTAGGAAAGAACTTGGTTGTCATTAAATTGGGGGGGGGGGGGATTTTTTTTTTTTTTGTCTTTTTTTTCCCT
>NC_058133.1:206723112-206743423 GCF_016433145.1 Gracilinanus agilis | reverse complement strand
TAATTAAATCAGACCCAAGTCAGCATCGGGTTGAGGAGTTTATTTACAATCAGGAAGGTAAAGTAGGGATAAGGAGAAGAGGGAGGTAGAAGTCTAAATAAATGAAGCTGTAAGCCACAAGGCCCAACAGCCAGATAGGTAGAGTTTAGAATTGGCCCAGCAAGGCCAAGGAAGCCAGCCTAACTTACCCACGTGACAATATAGAGTGTAAGCTGTCTGTGGTCTCAGGAGATGCTTCTTCCTCCAGTTCCAGAGGGCAACTGCCCCCACAGGAAGTTCACTCACTTACTTAAAGAGATCATGTCTTTCATCACTTCCTGTGGTCCACCTCTAATTCAAATGGACAAATGGCAGTTTCTACATTGATTTGGACTGCCCAAAGGGCAGTCCCTTATTCTTGATTTGTTACTTATTGTCACGTGTGGGTAACTCGTCTCCCCTCCCCACTAAGGGAGGTGGGAGTGACATCATTAGCATGCCTGGGTTGAGTAGATTTTTGACTATTAATGGGATCTGGCTAATTCTATTTACACATCACACAGCTGGGAAGTGTCTGAGGCCATATTTGAACCTAGGACCTCTTGTCTCTAGGCCTGGCTCTCAATCCACTGAGCCACCCAGCTGCCCCCTAAACATCAGCTTCTTTAGAGGCTTCCACTTTCTTTTTTTCTTTTTCTTTTTTTTTTTTTTAAAACCCTTACCTTCTGTCTTGGAGTCAATACTGTGTATTGGCTCCAAGGCAGAAGAGTGGTAAGGGTAGGCAATGGGAGTCAAGTGACTTGCCCAGGGTCACACAGCTGGGAAGTGTCTGAGGCCGGGTTTGAACCTAGGACCTCCTGTCTCTAGGCCTGGCTCTCAATCCACTGAGCTACCCAGCTGCCCCCCCCCTTTTTTTTTTGCTTCCACTTTCTTGAGTGCCATTGGGATAACAGTAGAAGCCAAAGTCAAATTTCAATGAGGTTGTTAAATCTATCACCATTACATTTAAAAAGCAAAACAAAAACCCCTTATTTTTCACGTTAGAATCAATATTATGTGGTGATTCCAAGGCAGAAGAGCAGTAAGGATTTGGCAATGGCGGTTAAGTAACTTGCCAAGATCACACAGCTAGGAAGTATCCAAGGTCAAATTTGAACCCAGGACCTAGCCTCTAGGTTTGGCTCCCAATCCATTGAGCCACCTAGCTGCCCCCATCATAATTACATTTGAAGATGTTTAAACTGATCTTTTAAAACATCTCTGCAGGAGGCTATTGTCTTAAAAACTGATATGAGGGCCCTGAGACTAAAGACTAAAAGGAGAGGTATGGCTACTACTCAAGACAGCTAGTAGGTGCAGGGGATAAAGCACCAGACCTGTAGTCAGAAAGATCTGAGTTCAAATTTGACCTTAGATACTTATCTTTGTGATCTTGAACAAATCACTTAACCCTGTTTGCCTTGTTTTCCTCATCTGTAAAGTGAGCTGGAAGAGGAAATGGCAAGGGTTAAGAAAACAAACAAACAAAGGTGGGCTCCATCTAGCATGGGGAATTGGTTTCAGAAACTAAATGAATTTTTAAATATTACTCCACTTTTTCTGAACAGTAGATAAATATACACGAAAGGGTACAGGGTAAAAGGAGGACCTAGGTACAGATTCTGCCTTTGATACTTAATAGCTATATAATACGTTTTATATATATATGTACATATATATATAATGGGTATATTTTATATGTATATATATACATACACATACATATGTATATATACACATTCTCTCTGAGCCTCAGTTTCCTTATTTGTGAAATAATTTAGTAATAAAATAATTATATAAATTATAGTTATATAATAAAGCAATTACATAACATATGTAAATCATTTTTAAAGCACTATATATATTTGGAGGGAGCTTCTATTATTATTATTATTATTATTATTATTTAAACCCTTACCTTCCGTCTTGGAGTCAATACTGTGTATTGGATCCAAGGCAGAAGAGTGGTAAGGGTAGGCAATGGGGGTCAAGTGACTTGTCCAGGGTCACACAGCTGGGAAGTGTCTGAGGCCACATTTGAACCTAGGACCTCCCATCTCTAGGCCTGGTTCTCAATTCACTGGACCCAGCTGCCTCCTCTATTATTCTTAAATGAGGAAATTTTTGTTGTTTAGTTGTTTAAGTCGTGTCTGACTATTTGTGATCCCATTTGGTGTTTTCTTGGCAAAGGTACTAGAATGTCTTTCTTCCTTCAGCTCATTTTATAGATGAGGAAACTGAGGCCAACAAAGCGAAGTGACTTGTCCAGGATCGTATAGCTAGTGTCTATAGCCAGATTTGAACTCAGGGCTTCCTGATTCCAGGCCCATCATCCATTATGCCAATAGATGCCCTATAAGTGCTGTTATTTAACTGAGGAAATACCACTGTGTATTTTCTATATAACTACTTGAATGCTTTGTTTTGGATTAGGAAATTTAAAGACTTTGATTACTGTTGGGGCTGATAGAAGGCTTCCTTAACTAGAAATAACACTTTTGTTCATTCTAGAATTTATGTCACGAACCGACCTAGTCAGTCCGGAATATCTTTTCTCTCCTTTCATTAACACATAGATAAATTTGATGATTTACAACAGAAGATTCGGGCCTGAATTCATCACTTTTTTACCCCCGAAATGAAAGCTATTTGTAGCATCCATGTATTTAAAAAAAAACAAAACAAAACCGCTTACTTTCTGTCTTAGAATTGATGTAAATTATATAGCCTCCCTGGGCCTCAGTTTCTTTCTTTATAAAATAATTTAGTAATTATGGGTTCAAAGGTAGAAGAACGGTGAGGACTAGACAACTGGAGTTAAGTGATTTGTCCAGGGTCACACAGTTAAGACATATCTGAATTTAGATTTTAACCCAGGACCTCCTGTCTCCAGATCTTAGCTCTCTATCCACTGAGCCACCTCACTGCCTCAATCATTTTATATGTTTGGTCTAGAAGGACTTCCAGATGATTATGGGAAGACAACATCCTCATCTGGTTTAGCTAAGACAGTGAAAAATTAGCAATGAGCTCTGTTTTTCTGATCTGATCATTCATTTTTTCTTTTTGAGTCTCCCTGACAAGCCCGTTGTTGTTCTGTTAGTGTGAGAAACTCCATTGGTGAAATGGTGCAAATCTTCTGTGTTTTGAGCTGCTTGAGTGTCCTACTCAGTTATCTGGTCAGTCAGTCATTCAACAGGCATTTATTAAGCACTTTCTCTGTGCCAAGCAGGGCAGCTAGATGATACAGTGAATAGAATGCCATATCTGGAGTCAGGAAGACTCTTCCTCAATTCAAATACAGCCTCAGATACTTAATTGCTGTGTGACCCTGGATAAGTTACTTCACTCTGTTGGCCTTAGTTTCCTCATCTGTAAGATAAGCTAGGTAAGGAAATGGCAAACCACTCCAGTATCTTTGCCAAGAGAATTCTAAATGGGGTCAGGAAGAGGCAGATAAGACTGAAAAATGATTGGACAATAAATGTGCTAAACACTGCTAACTGATGGGGGTACAAAGATGGCAAAGACTATATAGAGTGTAAGAAACAAGACTAGAGTCAAAGACTGAATGATATAGAAAACATTGGAATAGAATGTAATATCTTTGGAAGATGTAGCCTTTTTTTTTTTTAATCTTTGTATCACAGTGCCTCAAACACAGTGGGAAATTTAGAAATGCTTGTTGCATTGGATTGAAAATAGAGGGAATCATGTGAACTCTGCCACCTTAAGGAGCAGACTATTATTGAAGGAGAGGATCCAAGTCAAGAAGAGATGAATGGGACAGCTAGGTGGCTCAGTGGAAACAGAAGATTCAAATCTGGCTTCAGATACTTCCTAGCTGTGTGACCCTGGGCAAGTCACTTAATCCCAATTGTGTAGCCCTTACTTCTACCTTAGAACCATAGATTCTAAGATGGAAGGTAAAGGTTTAAAAAAAGGAGAAATGGACTTTCCTCATAAAATCAGTCACAGATTCACAAGGTTGGAAGGGACCTCAGAGAGGTTATCTTATCCAAGTCCTTTCAGATGCATGAATCTGCCTTTCAGCAATGGCCATCCAGCTTCCTTTTGAAGTCCACCACTCATTAATGAGCAACTACCACTTCCCAGGACTACTCTGAGGATGGTTTTTTCCCTTATGGAGCACTGATTTCTGGGCAGCTTTTGCTCATGGCTCTTAGACCTGTTTCCTGGACAAGCAAAAAAACTAAGCTCTTTATTGTCATTGCTTTGTTGTTTTTCTAGGACAGGAAGACCTCAGTTTAAATCCTACCTCAGACACTTACTACCTGTGTGAGTCACCTAGTCTTATTTGCCTCAGTTTCCTCATCTGTAAAATGAGCTGGAGAAGGAAATGGCAAACCATTCCAGTGTCTTTGCCAAGAAAGCCCCAAGTAGAAGAGTCAGACATGACTGAGAAATGACTGAACTAATAAGTTTAAGCACTGCCATCCTCCCTCCCCCCAGCATTCTTGTTGCCTTTCTCTGAATGCATTCCAACTTGCCTGGGTTTTTAGCTCTTCCTGTCCTTTTGATTCCACTTCCTCATTTGTGTCTTGTACTCTTTTCTTGCATTCAGTTTATTTCTCAGTGGGCATATAACTATAGAGGGATCTTTGGGGATGAGGGATCTGTCTTGTGCCAGCTGCCTGATTTCACCTGAAGGGAGGGAGGGTGAGAAAGGTGATGATGCAGAAGGTAGAAGTGCTAGACTTGGATAAGAAAGACTTGAGTTCAAATCCCATCTCAGACACCCACTAGCTAGGTAGCCCTGCGTACATCACTTAACTTCTGTCTGTCCTGGTCTTATCTGTAAAACAGGGATCATATGAGCCTCTTCCTCTTAAGGTTTTTATGAGGATCAAATGAGATAACAAGTATAATGTTTTGCAAAATTTCAGTGTTATATAAATGTGATTTATTGTTTTTATTACCAAAAATGGAGTGGAGTAAAAAAATCCTGAACTGAAAATCAGGAAGTCTGGATTATAATCAAATCTAAAAGCAAAGATTTGATTGTTATAATTATTTGCAGGACTTCACATCTCTAGACCTGGCTCTCTACTGATGATCCACATAGTTGTGCCTCCCTTCCCCCCACCCCCATTTGATTATTTTAAATCCTGCTTCAGTAAACATCAGTGCCTGTTCTCTCTAGAAAAAATAAAATAAAAAAGTTTCTTGTCTCATTTCTTGACAAGGGAATTTCCTGTGCTTTCTCTTTCTCACATTTATATCCTTCTTCATAGTTCATGCACCAGAGAAATAACTTGCTTCCTCTTCGTTGCTGTTGAAGAATAGAGAGGGAAGTTTTATTAGTGTGGTTATGTGGCCTTTTCTTTCCTCTGCTGATCCTTGAATATATGGGAGATTCTTTGTAAAGCAGGGGTTCTGGAACTTTTTTTTGTGTGTGTGTGACTTGGACCTCTTTGGCGTCTGGTTAGTCAACAAGAATTTATTAATTGGGGCAGCTAGTTAGCATAGTAGGTAGAGTGACACTCCTGGAGTTGGGAGGATCTGGCCTAAATCTAGTCTCAGATACTTCCTAGCTTTGTGACCTTGGGCAAGTCACTTAACCCCAGCTGCTTAGTTCTTGCCATTTTTTTGTATCAGATATTGTGCTAATTGCTGAGGGTAAAAAGAAAGACAACAACAGTTCCTGCTCTCTGGGAGTTCACCTTCTAACCAGTAGATCATGTTGGCAAACGTATGGCCGCTCTCCTCCCCCTCTCCATACAAGCCTGAGGACGTTTCTCTCATCACCTGCCCCTCTGCTCAGCAGCCCAATGGGAGTGTTTGTTTCCTCCCCTGTCTGGGGTAAAAGGGTGGTTCACACGCAATGTGAGGGATGCAGTTTGGGCACTTGGTCTCCAAAAGGTTTACCATCACTGCTATAGACCTCTTCCCAGAGTAATGTTTCAGAATGAAGAAAGTGAAACACATAGCATTATGAAGGAAACTAATTATATTGAGATATAGAGGAAGGGAGAGAAAGAGAGAAAGGAAGAAATGGAGGGAGAAAGAAAGAAAAAGAGAAAGGAAAATAAAGGAAGGTAGGAAAGAGAGAGAGAAAAAAGAGAGAGAAAAAGAGAGGGGAGGGGAGAGAGAGAGAGAGAGAGAGAGAGAGAGAGAATGAGAGAGAGAGAATCATCAATTTCTTGGACCCCAGGTAGAGCATGCCTTGAGTCTAAAGCTAGTAGATTGCCTGAATTTAGGAATTCTTCCATTTATTTATTTATTTGTTTGTTTGTTTTTGAGCTTGGGAATTCTGAGCTGCAGAAGGACTAGATCAGATCTCATTTTCTTACTAAATCTGGCACCAATAAGGTGTAGGCAAATAAATAGACTGCCTAAGAAGGAGCGAACAGGCCCAAATCTGAAATGGAATAAGTCCAAGTTTCATTGCCATTTGGTGGTGGCACATGAAGTTGTTGACTTCCCAACGATTGTGTTCTCTTGGAATGCAGAAGTGATAGCTGCCACTTCTCTTTTTTCATGTACAACATTAAGTATAATACATTATATATTTATAATCATAGAATCATAGGGTAGGAAGAAATATTAGAGATCCATCTAGGCCCAATTGTTCCATGATGACAATGGGATTTGTTTAATTGGATTCAACCCAACAAAATATTTATTAAACTCTTGCTCTGTGCCAGACATTGTGTTCTGGGCTGAGGATCTAGTTCCTGCAAGCAAGGAATTCACATTAGATTGGAAAGAACTGGGTTTGTTGTTCTCCCCCCAAATCTGATGCTTTATGGTGCTAAGAAGGTGTCCTTGGTTTCTCATATGGAAAAGCAAGGGAACATAAACCCTGGTACCTGCTGTCAAGTTGGCCTGGTTTGGAGTCTGGCCTGGGCATGGCCTGTATCATCTGGTCTGAGGGCCAGCCTAATGAATTTCAGAGAGGCTCATTACCACATTGGCTGCAAAATGATGTCTTTTGGGCCCCAGCACTTCTGGAAATACAGTAGGACTTCATTTTACTAGAACTCGACCCATGTAAATTCGAGTCTACACGACTGACAAATCAAAAAAATAAAGGTAGAAAAATATCTCAAATAGAAAATTTTAACTATTTGCCAAATCTGTGCCATTTTCCCAGCTGGTATAAAGTCTGGCAGCAGTTTGCTCCAGTCATGCTTATTCTTGTGGGAGTCATTACATTGTTTTGCACCAAACATTAATTCCTAAATCATTTTATTTCCAGAATTCTCACTTGTAACAAGTGGTGTTCCCATCAATACAGTGCTTCTCTTTGTTTCATTAATGTTATTTAACTATTATTAATGGCCCCAAAGTACAAGAATAGTGATGCTGGTAGCTCTGATAAGCCTAAGAAAAGTCATAAAGTGTCTTGGTATATTCACATAAAAATACTTATTAAATAATAGTTTTTTAAAAATTAAATTAAATAAATATTAAATAAAAATGTGTGGTTTTCAAATCACATTTTCAAAGACCCTTCGACCTTTGTCTAAACACACTGTCTTTATTTATTTTTTTTTAATTTTTATTTTTTAAAAAACCCTTACCTTTCGTCTTAGAATCAATACTGTGTACTGGTTCCACGTCAAAAGAGTGGTAAGGGCTAGGCAACAATGGGGGTTAAGGGACTTGCCCAGGGTCACCCAGCTAGGAAGTGTCTGAGGCCAGATTTGCACCCAGGACCTCTCTAGGTCTGACTCTCAATCTATTGAACCACCCAGCTGCCCCCTAAACACACTGTCTTTAAACTAAACTTTGTCTTGGAACACATTGGTTGGGAATAACCGAACCCTACTGTACTGCTAACTTCCTTAACTGTTAAGTTACAGATTAAAAGGATTGTGCTGAGTTTCATTGGAGGGAGTGTGAACTCCCTGTTCCCTGAAGTATTTACAACACAATTGTGGAAGTGTGTCCTGAAAGTGCCTCAGTGACTGCTCATTTTTTTTTTTGCTAAATCTGTAATACTTGAGGTGACCATCACCCCAACTCCCAGTAAGCTTTTAAAAGACTTTGGTTTGACACCGGGGTCTGCTTTTTCATTCATTCAATTTATATTTAATTAGGATCTGCTATATGCTGGGGCAGCTGAGTGGCTCAGTGGATTGAGAGCCAGGCCTAGAGACTGGAGGTCCTAGGTTCAAGTCTGGCCTCGGACACTTCCAGCTGTGTGACCCTGGGCAAGTCACTTGACCCCTACCACCCACCCTTACCACTCCTGGGCCAAGGACGGTCCCTAGCCCAGATGAAAAAGGAGGAGGGTTGGGCGTGGGGCTAGCAACCCCACCCTGTAAAAACTACATCTGCTAAAGAAACTGCAACCTAAAGTAGGGGCAGCTGGGCTAGCTCAGTGGATTGAGAGCCAGGCCTAGAGACAAAAGGTCCTAGGTTCAAATCTGACCTCAGACACTTCCCAGCTGTGTGACCCTGAGCGACTGTGTGACCCATTGCCTACTGGTTGTGGCCCTATGCTCCTAGAATGGAGTCCCAGGATTAAAAAAAAAAAAAAATGCTGGGCACTGTGCTAGGGAAACATTAAAAAAATAGAACCAAGCCCTATCCCTGACCTCATGGTACTTATATTCTGTTGCTTAGGGGGCAGAGAATAACATGTACATTTTTTTTTTAAACCTTTACCTTCCATCTTGGAGTCAATATTATGTATTGACTCCTAGACAGAAGAGTGGTAAGGGTGGGCAATGGGGGTCAAGTGACTTGTCCAGGGTCACACAGCTGGGAAGTGTCTGAGGCGGGATTTGAACCTAGGACTTCCTGTCTCTAGGCCTGGCTCTCAATCCACTGAGCTAACCCAGCTGCCCCCTAATATGTACATTTTAAAGTAAGTTTAAAATGTAATTTTGTGGAGGAGGCATTTGGAATTCAAGGCATCAGAAAAAGATTCCATGTAGGAGATTTTGAGCTGAGAGTTGATGGAATCTAAAATTTTTAAATGCTGCAAGTGAATGCCTTCCCAGCATTCCAGATAACCTGTGTGAGGATGGGAGTGTCATTTACAAAGAAGAGACTAACTCACAACCCATTTCTTGGCTTCCTTTTGCTTCCTTCAAGTTAAAATCCCACCCTATAGGAAGGCTCTTCTTATCCTCCTCAATTTAGTCCCTTCTGTACCTTGTCTCTCTCTCTCTCTCTTTTTTTAAACCCTCACTTTCTGTCTTAGAATCAATACTGTGTATTGGCTCTAAGGCAGAAGAGCATCAGGGCTAGGCAATGGCGGTTAAGTGACTTGCCCAGGGTCACACAGCTGGGACGTGTCCGAGGTCAAATTTGAACCCAGGACCTCCTGTCTCTAGGCCTGGATCTCAATCCACTGAGCCACCCAGCTGCCCCCTGTACCTTGTCTCTTGACTTTCTCCAGTGATCTTGCCTAAATCATGTTCATGCACTGCTGTTTGCATGTTATCCTCTCCCATATTAGACTGTAAGCTCCTTGAGAATGGAGTATATTTTTGGTTTTGTTTTTGTTTTGTCTGGCACATAGTAGGTATTTGGCTGACTGTGGGCAAGTCACAATCTCCCTGAACTTCAGTTTCTTTTTCCATAAAATAAGCATACTGCTATTTACATTCCTTATAATTCATAGGATTTTGGGAACAAAGTGCTTTGTATTAGGCAGCTGGGTGGCTCAGTGGAGAGAGAGACAGAGCTAGAGATGGGAGGTCCTGGTTTCAAATCTGTTCTCAGATATTTCCTAGCTGTGGGACCCTGGGCAAGTCACTTAACCCCAATTGCTTACTGTTCTTCTGCCTCGGAATGATGTTTAGAAACTTAGAATCAAATCTAAGAAGATAAGATTTTAATATGAAAAATAAAATGATTTATAAACTGTAAAGCACCATACTGTCTTTTGAGATGGTGATATTATTATATATTCTGTTATTATATATTATTATAATTATATATATTATTATACATTTATATTATTGCATATAATATAAATATATTTATATATAAGTATATAATTAATATATATTACAGTATTAGCATGACATTGTAACATTTGGTTNTTATACATTTATATTATTGCATATAATATAAATATATTTATATATAAGTATATAATTAATATATATTACAGTATTAGCATGACATTGTAACATTTGGTTGTTGTTATTGAGTTGTTCAGTCATGTCTGAATCTTTGGGACCCCATGGACCATATCGCACCAATACCATCCTTGGGCTTTTCTTGGCCAAGATACTGGACTGATTTGCCATTTTAATAGAGATATATTCAAACTGCATCCGAGGGAAACAAAGTCACATATTTGGATGAATGGGGTTTGCGAAGCTCCTTTCCAGAAAGCCACTTGGACTTAATAAAGCGACTCTCCTAAGGTTAGGGCTCTAATCTCCTTTGATGATCATGTTCTGTTAGAACTCTTCCCCTCTGGCTTTCCACCCCGCTGGTTATCCTGTTCTCTTATCTGTTTTCTCGATCTGTAGGTCTTCTGCCTAGGACAAGTGGGTAGAAAGTCACATAGCTTAATTTAATTCAGGCAGTTTTCAAGACTTTCATGTTACTTTCATGTTTCCATATAACTGAGTCGATCACGTAGGCATTTTGTGTTATTTTAGAGATATATTTAAAGTAAGTTGTCTACACCCTTTCCCAGTCTACACCCTCCAGCATTTTTGGAACTTTTAGATGATGGATTCTGAACTGGAAAGGTTCTTAGAGGCCATGGAGTCCAACTCCTTCATTTTACAGATGAGGAAACTGAGACACAGAAGTGAAATGACTTGCAGCTAGGTGGTGTAGTTAATAAAGCACTGTTCCTTGAGGCAGGAAGATTTGAGTTCAAATCCAGCCACACACACACACACACACACACACACACACACACAGTAACCTTGGATAACCTCAGTTTCCTCAACTGTAAAATGGGAATAATAATAATAGCACCTACTCACAGTGTTGTTAGGAGAATAAAAAATATTCGTAAGGTGCTAAGTATAGTGCAGGACACATAGTAGGGCTCATATAAATGCTAGCCATACTATTGTTGTTGTTCTAGGTATGAGCATGCCTAAGTTCTCCAGGGTTTGGTATCAGGAATCATGGCAGCCAATGTGGGGAGCTCCAGGGGGTATTCCATGTACAGAAATAAATAAAGTATTTACAAAGGAATTTTTTTTTTTGAGGGGAGGGTAGGTAAGTTGTGATCAGGAAAGTGATAATGGAGATGTTTGGTATAATCCCTGTCTTTAAGGAGCAATGGTGGATAAAAGATGAAATACTAAGGAAACAAAGGTTTCAGCTTCCCAGCATATCAAGCTTGCCAGTTGTATAACAAATTGGTTCCAGGCCCCTCGGCTTTGGTACTGGACCCTAAACACGGGGGACATTTCTTTAGCACTCTAAGGTTTACAAAGAATTTTATGAACATCATCTCATTTGATATAATAATCTGTTGAGGTAGACAGCGTCCCCATTTTACAGATAGAAACTAAGAGTAAGGAACTCAGTGAATGACAGAGCTCAGATGAAAAACAGAAGAACAACAGACAAAAAAATAATTTTGTGAATCCAAGTCAAATTTCCTTTCCACGGAATGTGCTGACTGTTGTCCCAAGTCAAGATGAAGTTTATTCACCATTTGGCCCCTCAGTGCTGTTGGGCCTATATGGGTGTGTCCTGTTTTATGAGTGTGCTTCTTTAAAAATGAGAGGGAGGGGGCAGCAGGGTAGCACAGTGGCTACATAGAGTGTCAGGACTGGAGGACCAGGGTTCAAATCTGGTCTCAGATACTTCCTAGGTGTATGACCCTGGGCAAGTCACTTTACTCAGTTTACCTAGCCTTTGCCTTTCTGTCTCAGAGTTAATCCTGAGAGAGAAGGGCTTTAAAAAAAAAAAAAAGAAAGAAAGAAAAAAGTGAGAAAAAGGCAACAAGAACTCATCAAGTTTTATTTATAAAGTGCCCATTGAGATGCCATTTCAGAAGCAGCGTGTCCCAGAAATGTTCATGATTATCTGTAGCTGACAATGATCTTACAAGGTTCCTTGAACAGCCCGAAGAGCAAGCTGTCCTTGCTGCTTCTGTAATCAAAGGCATCTTTATTCTTCCTATATGAGAGAATTGGCCCAAAGCCAGCACAAAGAGAGAAGCTTGAATACAGATGAATTAAAATTTTAGTCGGTTTCGCCACAGATCTTTTCCTGTTTTTAGCTGACTTATCACCAATCAGACTTTTCCAACCACTTAATTTTTTTCTTTTCTAAATCAGTATTTGTTTGTTTTTATATATCATTTCACAGTATATTCTTCCTCATTCTCCTCCCCCATTTCCTTCCCCCATAAGAAAGAAAAACCAGTGAACCCCGCCTTGGGGGTGGGATGGAGGTTGTCAGAATATACCACATCCCACACCCATAGTCCCCCACTTCCTTCTGGAGATGAGAGAAGTGTCTTAGCTCTTAAGGACAGATTGTCAGAGGTATTGTTCTTTCCCTCTTTTCTGATAAATTTGGTCCCCCTTTTCCCATTAAAACCTTACTTTCTGCCCAAGAAATAACTCTTTAAAATTTTTTTTATTAAAAAAAGTTTTTTAAACCCTTACCTTCCATCTCAGAATCAATACTGTGTATTGATTCCAAAGAAGAAGAGCAATAAGAGCTAGACAGTGGGGGCCAAGTGACTTGCATTTGCTCCTCAGAAATCCAAACATTACAAACCAAGGCTTGATTATTGTTTTGTTTATTGTCTAAACTTGAGAAAGTGGTGGAGAAAACGTTAATACATATTAAAATTACAATTATGTCCTGTGTTCATTTTTTTCCTTTGGAAGTGTCCATTTTTTTAAAAATCCCTACCTTCTGTCTTAGAATTATTATTCTATAGGATTCTATGTTAATCTATAGAATTAGATACGAAGTGTCAGTTCCGAGGCAGAAGAGTGGTAAGGACTAGGAAATAGGGTTAAGTAACTTGCCCAGGATCACAGAGCTAAGATTTCAATAACTTTTGATTCTTTCTTATCGGATATGTTTCACTTAACTAAGTTTTTTTGTTTGTTTTGTTATTTAGTTTTTGTACACAATACTAAATAATTGTTTTTGTTTTTTTAACCCATATCTTTTATCTTATGTGTTTTGGTTCCTAGGCAGAAGAGTGATAAGGGCTAGGCAATTGGGGTTAAATGACTTTCCCAAGGTCCAACAACTAGGAAGTGTCTGAGGCCAGATTTGAACCTAGGACCTCCCATCTCCAGGCCTGGCTCTCTATCTACCTAGCTGTCCCCAACACTGAGTATTTCTAAGACCATTTTTTTTCCCTGCAACCCTAACTGTCTCTCCAGAAAGGTTTACATATGGAAATCCTTTTTCTAATGGAAGGTAGAAAATAAATGTTGCTTGACTTTACTTCCTAATGCTACAATTCATTTGTTCATGAAATGCATTGTTGGGGGCTTGGAGATACAGAGATGAATAAGATATGTTTCCTGTCCTAAAGATTCTGGCTTTGTGGGTAATTGGGATCCATAGGGAAGTTTAGTTTCCATGTTATAGGAGATTTAGCCATTATGACCATAGACTAGGGATGAGATATATTTCCTGAGCTTTATGGTGGAAATATGTTACTGAAACTGGATTGCTTTTTAATGATCTAGTGTAAGATATCTAATAGTTATCATTTATATAGCACCTACTATGTGCCAGGCACTGTGCTAATCATAGACTGTTGCCCAAATATTCATTCTGTTTGAATCTAACACCCAAGAGGACCTCAGGCCTAAGTCACAAGACTATCTCAGCTGTATCTGATATTTATTAATTGTGTGGCCTGAGGCAAGTTATTTAATATCTCTATTCCTCCTTAGGATCTATGTACTAAATTGGAATTTCTATCTATCCATCCATCCATCCATCCATCCATCCATCCATCCATCCATCCATTTGTGTGTGTCTCTCTCTATGTTTATTGACACAGAGAGTATTAAGGATCAAAGGATTGAAAGCTGGACAGGACCCTCAGGATAATCTAGTCCAACCTCCTCATTTTACAAATGCATGAATGAATGAAAAATTTATTAGAGCACTTATAGTATTCCAGACTCTATGCTAAGCACTAAAGATACAAAGAAGGGGGGGGGGATAGTCCCTGCTTTCAAGGAGCTCACAATCTAATGGGAGAGCGACTTGCACATAATCTATAGACAGGATAAAATGGTGGGGGGTAATCTCAGAGGGAAGGCATTAGTCTTCAGGAGGATTGGGAAGTGCAACTTTTTAGAAGGTGGGATTTGAGTTGGGTCTTGAGGGAAGCCAGGAGATGGAGATGAGGAGGAAAAGTATTTCAGGCATGAGGGACAGCCAGAAAAAAAAAACACTTGGAATCTTGACAAGAAGTGTCATGTGAAGGGAATAGCGAGGAGATCAGTGTCCCTGAACATGGAGGGGAATGTAAAAAGACAGAAATAGTAGGAAGCCAAACAGAGGATTTTCTGCTCAGTTCTGGAAGTAATAGGGAGCCATTGAAGTTTTTTGAATTGGAGGATGGTATGGTCTGTACAGTGCTTTAAGTAATCCCTGTTTGACAACTTAGCAGAAGATTGTTGTAGTTGCGAGAAACAAATCAAGGAGACCAACCAGCAGGTTATGCAGTAGGGCAGGTGCAAAGTGATGAGGGTCTACACCAGAGTTGTCTACACAAGTCTATATAAGTTAGAGAGAAAGGGGCATATGTTAGAAATATTCCAAAGGTAGAAATGATAGGATATGACCACTGACTGACTATAGAGAGAATGAAGGATTGAGGATTGAAGCATGTAGGTTGTGAGCCCAAAGGATTGGAAGGATAATTGTACCCTCAATAGTAAAAGGCAACTTAGGAAGATGGGAAGATCTTGGGGAAAAGATAATGAGTTCAGTTTTAGACAGGTCAAGTTTGAGATGTCTATAGAACACCTAGTTCAAGATGTCTAAAAGGTGTAAGGAGGAAAAAGGGGTTTTATGGGTTCAATATATTAACAGATGGTCGCCAGAGGAGTGAACTATTATCAATCCTCAATTAAGAATAATCTCAAGTCAAAATTGACTTTTATGGAAGTTTATTTACAATTAAGAAGAGAGAGAGGAAATAAGGAAATAAGAAAATAAGAATCTACCAATAGGTAACTACAGTCCTCTAATTAATCCAGGTAGATCTTAACCACCAGCTGAGAGTTAGAGGGCCAGAGGCCCAGAGGTGAATGAAGCAAAACTTCATTCACAGAGTCTATTAAAGAAGTTCTTAAGAGAAGTTCGGGAAGATTCAGTCTTTAAACTCACCACGTGGAATTCAAAAGGAGATATTTAAAGTAGTCTCACCAAAGTCTCAACACTCCTTCACCAACCAGAAGAGCTCCTTCATCAGCCTCCCTCTTCACCAGAAGCTCTCAGCTGAGGACTTTCTCCTTTTAAAGGGGTCACTTATGGGTCGCTTCCTGTGCCTCCCTCCTAATTTGCATGTCCAATCACAATAGATGCTTCTCATAGAACACCTAAGGAGTGGTCAGTCGATTCTGATTCGTCACTCACTCTAGCACATGTGGGTTAGGACCTCCCAGAATTGGAGATGCTCTCACCTTTGGTGATTAAATCTAAAGATGGGCAGTGTAGATTTAATCTAATTATCACAAAGGTTAGTGGAGATGCAAGGCTGGAGATCAGGAGAAAGGCTTTTTGTTCTGGTTTCAGTCATGCTAGACTTTTCTTGACCATGTTTGGGGTTTCTTGGCAAAGATATGGAGTGGGCTACCATTTCCTTCTCTAAGTTGTAGGTCAGGTGAGGAAACTGAGCCAAAAAAAAAAAAAAAAAGGTCAGTGACTTGCCCAGGGCTACACAGCTAGTAAATATCTGAGGCTGGATTTGAACTCAGGTCTCCCTGACTCTAGGCCCAACAATCTTATCCACCGTGCCGCCTAGATACTCCAAGAGTGAGGTTAGGGCTAGACATGTAGATCTGAGTGTCATCTGCATGGAGATAACAATTGAAGCCATGGGAGCTGATGAGCTCACCAATTAAAATAGTATAGAGGGGAGATAAGTTCGATCATGTAACTTAGGAAAACTTGTGTGGAAATTTATTATAGCATGTAATTGGTAATAAATAAGTAAATTGGAGATAGTATAGAGGAAGAAGAGGATCTAGGACAGAGCCTTGGGAAACCTCATTCTTAGGCATGAGGTGAATAAAGATCCAGTAAAAGAAACAGAAGGAGCTGCCAGATAGATAGGAGGAAAACCAGAAGAAAAGAGTGTTAGAAAAACCTAGAGAATATCAAGAAGAGAGTGATCAACTTTGTCAAAGGCTGAAGAAAAGTCAAGAAGGATGAGGATAGAAAAGGCCATTGGATTGGGTCATTAAGAAATCATTGCTAATTTTGGAGAGAGCAGTTTTGGTGGAATGATGAGATTGGAAGCCCCATTTCTCAATCAAGAAGAGAATGTCAGGAGGAGTGAATACAACTATTGTAGACAGCCTTCTTGAAGAATATAGATATAAAAGACAGAAAAGATGTGTTAGCAGAGATGGTTAAATTAAATGAAGGCTTTTTGAGCATGGTGAAAACATGAGTTTATTTATAGGAAGTAGGGAAGCAACTAGGAGGCAGGGAGAGATTGAATATTGGTGAGAGAGTCAAGGTAGTAAAGGGAACAATTAGTTGGAGAAGACAAGAATGGACTGAGATTACTTGTATGTGTAGAGGGTTTTGCCATGCTAAAAAGGACCGTGTCTTCTGGGAAATGAGTGGAGGTGATCGTGAGATGAGGTAAGAGAGAAGAGGGCATTCCTTTTGAATAGTCTCAGGTTTTTTTCTTCAGTAAAATATGAGGCAATGTTCTCTCTCATTGGCTCCCATGATTTAAATTATCATTGAGCCATAGTTGACTTTCAGCCTATAGGAAGCTTGAGGAGGGATGAAAAGTTTGAAAGAGTTGCTGTGCCAAATGGGATAGTGAATTGAATAGGAAGATATAAAAAGACTACCTTGCTGCAGTGAGAGCCCAAATAAGATTATGTGACATAAACATGGTGGACCTGGTCAGAATGGCTTTTCTCTGGGTCAGTTTAAGAGCTGTGAATAATTCAAAGCTAGAGTTTGGAAGTGCAGGATCCTCATTGAGATAAAGGAGAAAGGTTTGGAGGAATGAAGACAATGTAGAATCATTCTTTTTCTCCGGGGATCAAGATCAGAACTCACAAAGATGAGTATTTCTGACTTCATGCCATAGCTAGTGCTTGGGAAAGAACTGAGGGGTTAAGGGACTGGAGGTCCCAGTGAGAAAAAAGAACAAGGTTTGGGGTTGCAAGACACAGAGAGAGGAGGAATGCCACAAATTATAATCAGAAAAAGAAATTTCAGAATTCACCAACATTGATGTGGAACATTGGTGAATGAAAGCAAGGTCAAAGGCATGATCATTTCTTTGTGTAGTTGTGGTGGAGTAGAAGAGTAGGTCATGGGAAATGAGTGTATTGAGGAGTCATTTTTCAGTCATGTCTGACTGCGTGACCTCATTTGGAGTTTTCTTGATAGATACTGGTATGCCATTTCCATCTCCAATTCATTTGACAGATGAGGAAACTGAGGCAAACAAGTGACTTGCCTAGGATTACACAGTTAGTAAGTGTTTGAGGCCAGATCTGAACTCACAGAATCTTCCTGACTTCATGTCTGGCACTCTATCTACAACCTCATCTAGCTGCTCTAGGGTATAGGAGGGAATATCAGTATGCATATTTCAGTCCCTAATCAGGGCAGGAGTTGGGGAGGAAAGATCATGAGCCAGGCACTCATTGAGGAAAGAAGGGAAGGGTCCAGAAGTCTGTAGATAAGAGCTACCAGAATTAAGCATTTATTTGTGCCAGATATTCAGTGATGGCAATAAAATTACAAAAGTGAGACAATGACCTACCATAATTCCAAAGGATTCATGATGATGAAACTATACTATCCAATTCCAGATAGAGAGCTGATGACTCAGAGTGCAGACTGAATCATATTCCTTCCTTCCCTCCTTCCTTCCCCTAATTCTAGAATTTGTTTTACAAGTCTATACATTTTTGTAATTAGTGCATTTTGCTTTTCCTTGTCCTCTCAATGGGTAGAAGAGGGAACAGAGAGAACTTGGAATAGAAAGTAAAATAAAATAAATTTTTAAAAATGACAAAAGAGACCTAACTTCAAAGAGGTTATCCTAATGAGGGAGATAATACAAATATGGGAATCGTAGTCAGGAAGGGATCGTCTGGGAAGTCACTGAGATGTTGAGTTAATCCATTATGCAGCTGATTGACATGACCTTTCCAAGAATAATGGTCATGTTAATGAGACAATCATTTGGCATTTACTAAGTTCCTAGCATGTGCCAGGCACTGGGGTTACAAATAAAAAGAATGAAACAAACCCCACACTCAACGACATTACCTGTTCATATATTAGTACCTAATGGAATATATATGTGTGTATATATATTCGACAATCATACCTATTTTCGTGTGTATATGTTTGATAGTTAATTTTATTTCTGAGTCTAAAGGCGAGAGTTGTAAAGTGGGGAGAAGGGGTGACAGGGAACATGGCAAGATGACAAGAATAAGCAACTTAATGGAATGCATCCCAAAATAGTCTAGTCTGGGGCTGGCTAGATATAGTGACTGACTAGTTAATGCTCTTATTCACCAATTAAGACAGCTCAGCCCAAGGCAGAAAATCCAAAGTTGAGTGGATAAACTCCCCCAAGGAGGACTGGGTACATTTTTTTTGGTGATCCAGTTCAAAGATGGTGGCTAGGTGGTGAGTTTCTGGCCTAGAGGCATGAAGGCTGGAGTTCAAATCTAGCCTCAGGCACTTACTAGCTGTGACTCTGGGGAAGTCACTTAATTCTGGTTGCCTCAGTTTCCTCATCGGTAAACTGAGGTCAAGGAGGACAAACCACTTCAATATCTTTTGCCAAGAAAATCCCGAATAGGTTTAACAAAGAATCAGACAGAACTGAAATGACTGAACAGCTAAGTCCAGAGGTGTTGTTTTAGATCAGTGATTCCCAAAGTGGATGCTGCAGCGATCCAGGGGAACGGTGATGGCCACGCTTTTTTTGTATTACATTCTATTCTGAGTTCAATAAATATTTTCATAATTTCCAGGGGGCGCTAAGTAATATTTTTTCTGGAAAGGGGGCGGTAGGCCAAAAAAGTTTGGGAACCACTGGTTTAGATGGAAAGGAGCAGCAAAGCCACAGGGGTAGATAGATCATAGATTTAGCAACCTCTTCATTTACATATGAGGAAACTAAGTCACCTAGAGATTATGTAATTTGCCCAGGTCATACAGCTAGTAAATGTGTGAGGTGGAATTTGAATCTAGGTCTTCCTAGCTTCAAGGTCAGTACCCTATCCACTATGCCATAGTCCTTCTCCAAAGGCTTGTTTTATATGAGGCATGATCTGGATTAGGAAAATGAGGCTAGGTTAAGTGAGTGAGCCAAGGAGATAGCAGAGAGCCAGGATTTCAAGCGAGGTGCCATGGGTCCAAATTCATTGTTTGTTTCATTATATAACATATCTCTTAGGCTAAAGAGGTTCTTAGGTGACTGGATGGACTAGTTCCTAAGCCAAAAAATCATGGCTCTTAAACATTGGAGCAGTGATCCCTAGAATGGTTAGTTCTTTCAGTACATTCCATCCTGGCCATTTGCTGCTATATCTTCCTGGGGAGTTTAACCCTTTAAGCTCTGGAACTCCTGATTTGGGACCTGCACTGTTCTGGTTCATGATTTTATCTCATGGCTGGCTCCAGCCATGCTTCACAACTCACAGGGGTCATTTTCTTGCCATTCAGTGCCTTGATCTTCTTTGATCTTCTGCAGCATAAGACCTTGTCATCTACTTCCCTCTGGGCACAGTGTATCCCTCTCCCCTATCTCACCCCTTACTTTCCAGATATGAAACAGTAATGGAACCAGTATTGCCATTGCTCCTAGAAATCAGTCAGTCAACTCCCCCATGGCTCCATTTGTGGTCCTGTGGCTTCCCAACCCAAAACAAGCACTCCCTGGCTCCTAAATATGACACCTTCCCCTAGGAAACTATAAGCTCTTTGAGCACAAAGATTGTCAGTCAATTTTGTCTTTTTATCTCTTCCTGTAGGACTGTTTGGTGCACAGTAAGCACCTAATGACTTCTTTTTTTCTTTTTAAAATTTATTTTTCTCTCCTTTCCTTCTGTTTCTCTGTCCTTTCTTTATTTCTCCTTTCTTCCTTCCCTTCCCTTCCCTTCCCTTCCCTTCC
>NC_058133.1:206715035-206722612 GCF_016433145.1 Gracilinanus agilis | reverse complement strand
CTTCCTTCCTTCCTTCCTTCCTTCCTTCCTTCCTTCCTTCCTGTTGTCTTATCATCTATAGTTCTCTATCCATAGCTACACCTCTCTTTCTATTGTCTATTTATCTGTAATCAATACTTAAATAACTGTCCATCTCTAGCTACCTCTAGATACACATTTATAAGCATTTATATAAACTGTTATGTACGTTATAAAGCTTATACTAATATCAGAATATTTTACTCTATTCTACAAATAATATTTTTAGTTACTTAGAATTATATTTATCCTCAGCACAAAAACAATCTTTTTGTTCTTGAATGCATTTCATTATTTTTGGGAAATGTGTCTGTGTAGAAGGATTAGATAGATTTGTAAATAATAATTATTTGTTAGAGTGGTGCAGTGGATAGAATGCTGGCCCTAGAGTCAAGAGGACCTAAATTCAAACTAGTCTCAGAAACTTAAAAGCTGTGTGACCCTGGGCCAGTCACATAACCTTTTTGCCTGAAGTACCTCATCTGTAAAATGAACTGGAGAAGAAAATGGAAAACCACTTCAGTATCTTTGCCAAGAGAAGCCTAGATCAGGAAGAGTAGGAAACAACTAATTGACACTCCCCCCCCCAAAATGTTCAGTTAACTTGCTCAATATAGCTAAACCAAGCAGGTGAATTTCTTCTTCTTCTTTTTTTTTAAGATAATTTTTAATTGAAAGAAATTTGGTGTAATTATCAAATAATTTATATCAAACAATTGGTCATAAAAGTCAGCAGCCTTTAACCAAGAAACACTTTCTGCACGTGGCCCACCATTTACCATATACAATATGGGGGGAAAAAGAAGTGAGCAAAAACACATTGTCTCAGATTCCAACTCAGAAAGTTTTTAATCTAAATTGATTCCCTTTTCTTTCTTTACGTGATTCTGCTTATTGGATGTTATCATGCACTAATTAATTCCTAGTCCATGTTTGGATATTTAACTGAATTTTTTATGTAAATTTGTGAATTAACAAGAAAGCCAGTATAAAGCATACTGGAAAGGGAATAATATTCAGGGTATTCCAAAAGGCTTAGAGTAGTTTAAACTTTAATAAGTTAAAAAACACTGCACCAAGAATTTTGGGACACCCTGTATGAGAAGCCTGGGAAAGCAGGTTGGTTGGTGCCAGATGGGGAAGAGTTTTTAAATGTCAATATTGACACTATGGGTGTTAAGCCACTAAAGTTGATTTCCAGGAAAGAGAGAGGAGAAACTATGTGACATGGCCAAATCTAGACTTTTTTTTTTTTAAACCCTGACTTTCTGTCTTAGAATCAATACTAAGTATTCTCCAAGGCAGAAGAGTGGTAAGGGCTAGGCAATGGGGGTTAAGTGACTTGCCCAGGGTCACCCAGCTAGGAAGTATCTGAGGCCAGATTTGAACCCAAGACCTTCCATCTCTGGGCCTGGCTCTCCATCCACTGAGCCACCTAGCTGCCCCCCAAATCTAGACTTAAGAAAATTTTGGTAAGCATGTGGAAGGTGGATTGGAGTTGGAAGGGACTTTAAGGAGGGGGACTAATTAATAAGTCAATAAACATTTCGTCCTAAGCACTTTAATATTATGTGCTAAGCCTTGGGGTAGAAAGAAAAAAAAAAGCATGAGTCTCACCTTTATGGAATATACATTATAGTGGGGGAAACAACATGTAAGTAATTCTACATACAAGATATAGACAATATAGAGGAAAGGGAATCTTGGAGAAAAGGCACTGGGGAAGAGGAAAAACCTCTTGCCAAAGATGGAATTTAAGCTGGTTCTTGAAGGAATTTAGGATAACCAGGAGGCAGATGGGAGAGGACAGAGCAGGTATTGGTGGTACCTGGGGATGGAGGGTGAGGGTGGGGGGGAGGGAAGGAGACAGCCTTGGCAACCAGGGCTGCAATTGTGTGAGTAGACAGAAGGGCCTGGAAGGGAGAGATGTTAGAAAATGGAAGATTGGACTGCTTGGATATGTGGGGTGAGTGGAAGTGAAGAAACAAGAACGACACCAAAATTTCTGTCCGTAATTCTGTCAACAGAAATAGAGGGGTTTGAAAGAAGATTGGATTTGGGGAGGAAAGATAATTCCAAAGGGAAAGAGAGGAGGGGGCTTTTATTCATTGGTCATTGTCTTTCCCTGTCCAGAGTGGACCTGTCAAAGGATAATGTGGGGAGGGACCAGACATGCTGGGAAGGGAGGGAGAAATGAATTTCCACATGGTTCTCTGTGCAGCTAATGTTTAGGCTATAATGGCCCTGAGGCTGGGAGCTTGCAAGGGAAGTGGTGAGTACTGGCTAATCACGAGTGAAGGATATGGGAGAGAAGCCCCATGCCTGGCTTTGGAATGGAGGGTGAGATGAAACCCATTTTCCCATTTTCTCACTTGGGGTCCTACCATCATCCCCTTTCCTTCAGCTCTGGATAGTGTTGCTTCAGTTTAGATAGTGATATACTGGCCTCTGGTGGACAAAAGCAGACTTAGAGCCTCACGGGAGAATGGCCACTGGACCTCAGATCCTGGAGCCTATGGAAAATGACCCGATCGCTCAAGGTGCATTTAAGGCAGATCTTCTTCATTATTTTTATGTCTTGGAGCTCTTTGGCAGTCTGATGAAGCCTGTGGGGTTTTTTGTTTTGTTTTGTTATAAACCCTTACCTTTTGTCAGGATCGATTCTAAGACAGAAGATTGACAAGGGTTATGCAATTGAGGTTAAGTTACTTTTCCAGGGTCATAGAGCTAGGTAGCGGTGGAGCTAGATTTGAACCCAAGGTCCTCTTGACTCCAGGCTTGGCAATCTATCCATTATACCAACTAGATGCCTCCCACCCCCTAGAATAATGTTTTTTAAATGCATGAATACAAATGTCAATTTAATTGAAATACATTTATCAGAATGAAACTATTCATAGCCCTCAGGGTTAAGAATCCCTGCTGTAAGGCCAGCATTTCTAGGCTCAATAATTAATTAATAATATATAATAATTAGGGATCAATAATTAATAAACATTTATTTAGCACCAACTATTTGCCAGTTACTATGACAAGCTAGAAAGGAGGCCATGGTTAAAATGAAAAGCGTGAGCATTTCTATCACAGAAGTCAGTAAAGACTACAAATGTGGGTTTGATTTATGGTTTTATGGATCATCTAGACTTAAGAAAGCAATGAGGAAAATGTTAATAATACAAGATAAATTTTTCCCCCAGAGTACTAGTTATTAGTTATTTAATTAAATTGAATGAATTGTTTACAACACCCACCCACCCCCTGCTTAGAGGTTGTCATCTAACCTAATCCTTTTATTTTGTGGCCAAGGAAACTGATACCCCAGAGAGGTTAAGGCATTTATCCAGTGTTACACAGGTAGTCCTAAAATGGCCTTTTCACTAAACCATTCCCCACACAACTAGCTACCATAATTTCTAAAACCTTCATTCTAATTGGATCCTGATCTTATTTTTATTTATCTCTTTCCCAAGGACCCTCTCATGCCCCCTCTTCCTCTATTCATCCTCTAGGCTTAACCTTTTATTGTCTAACTCATCCTTCCACTTTTGGGAGAGGCCAACTTCTCCAGCAGGTCATTCTTTTACAAACATATTGCAAATGAAAGATTTAGGGACAGCTAAGTGACACAGTAGATAGAGTGCCAGTTGGAAGGACCTGGGTTCAAATGTGGCCTCAGACCCTTCTTAGCTGTGTGATCCTGGACAAGTCACTTAACTTTGTATGCCAAGCTTTGTTTATCTTACAGCTGTTCCCAAGATAGAAAATAATGGTTTAAATAACAATAAAAAATAATTAAAGAAGTAATCAAAGTTTGTGCTCTAGCCAGCCCAAGAAAAGATCTTTAATTCACTTTCAGGAATAGGTGGTGTAGTGGACAGAGCACCAGGCCTAAAGTCAAGAAGACCCATCTTCCTGAGTTCGAATCTGGCCTCAGACATCTTACTAGCTATGTGACCCTGGGCAAGTCCTTTAACCCTGTTTATCTTAATTTCTTCATCTGTAAAATGAAATGGAGAAGGAAATGGTTTGCCAAAGAAAACCCCAAATGTCATGAAGAGTTAGACACAACTGAACAACAACACACAATTTTTTTTTTTTTAACCCTAACTTCCATCTTGGAATCAATGCTTCATTATCAGTTCCAAAGTAGAAGAACAACTGGAGTTAAGTGACTTGCCCAGGGTCCCACTACTAGGAAATATCTGAGGCCATTTGAACCCAGGATCTCCCAACCCCAAACCTGGTGCTCTATCCACTGAGCCACCTAGCCCTCTGCCCCCCAATCTTTAATTATAGTTTCTTCCCCGACTGGCAATTATAAGGGTGGTGGGAAGGATTAGAATAAGGAGCCAACAAATGGGAGACAGAAAAGAACTATTGTTTGTGTCTCTTGGTATTTATATTTACAGAATTGTTGAACAAAATTATCTTTGTCGTTAAAGCTGTCTAATCATTTATATAACCTTACAATAGGCAAGAGAGACTTTTTGTTGGGAGAGAGTCTTTAAATGAGTTACTAAGTCAAAGGCTTTCTTCTTGTCCTACTCAGACACAGGATCTTGTACTCTTTCATCCAGGGGTTCTCAAGTATGGTTCTAGGACCCCAGAAAGGGTCTGTAGGGGTCTGAGAAGGCAAAACTATTTTCATCATCATCAGACATTATTTGCTAATGAAGCCCTCTTGTTTTCTCTCTCAGGACATCATGAGATCCCTCTGTCTGCTTCTACCACAATCCTGGAGAAATTCCCCCACAAACTGCCCCGACATCCTGAAAATGTGATCCCTGCTGATTCAGAGAAGAGTTTTGACGAGGTGGGTGAATGGAAGTCTCAGTCAGCATGTGTTGTCCGACACTGTTTTAGATGTAGGAAAGTATTAAATGCAGGCAAAAAAATATAAGATGTGGCCTTTGGCCTCAAGATCACGGGCCGTTCAGGAGAGGGAGGCAAGATTAGGCTCGGGGACTGGAGATGGTGTCAGATCAAGGGCGCCATTTTGCATGACATAAACTATAAGCACTGCAGGCATTCTGAAGAGAAGGTGACTGGTTGGGACATTTGGGGAAGGCTTCTGGAATGATGCTTTGGCTGTCGCTCCATACAAGAACTAGAGGAGACATCCAAAGTGAGGGAGAGGACATTAATAAAAGTACACAGAGGAAGAAATGAGCATGTCCTATCCCTAAGACGGTGGAAAGACAGGCCTGGCCAAAGCAGAGGATCCTTGTGGTGGAATAGTAGGAAATGAAGTTGGATAAGTGAAGGGTTATTCACTACCCAAAACTAGACTTGATGGAGGAAGAAAGAGGGAGCTATAGAAGGTTTTTATCTTTAAACCCTTATCTTCTGTCTGAGAATCAATATTATGTATTGGTAAGGGTTAGGCTATTGGGGTTACTGGCCTAGAATCACACAGCTAGGAAGGATCTGAGGTCAGATTTGAACCCAGGACCTCCCATTTCTGAGCCTGACTCTCAAGCCACTGAGCCGCCCAGCTGCCCCCTGGAAAGTTTTTGGATTGGGAGTAACATGGTAAAAACAGGATTTGGGGGAGTGTATCTTGGGAGCTGTATGCAGGATGCATTAAAAGGAGACTGGAGAAATATGTTTTGTGTGATAATACAACTATAACCCAGAAAAAAAAAAAAAAGAAAGAAAAGGAGACTAGGGCCATTATAGTAATCTAGTGTGAAAAAGCTGGCATTATTCTTTGTCACTGGGAAAGAAAACAGGGAAAGAAAACAGTTCAGAAAAAACAGAGCTATTTAACACTTTACAAAGATGATTCCAATTATTCTTTACTTTACTGGAGTGCTGTGGACATTATTATCCCCATTTTACAAATGTAGAAACTGAGCCTCTGCTATGCCTCTGGAAACATGGTCAGTGAGCATTGGCTGTGGGAATCAAATCCAGGCTCTAGAACACACAGCTAGTAACTGGCTGAGAGAATTGAACTCAAGCCAACTTGCCTCCCATCAAGGAGACTTGTGCTTTTGCTGTCTTGTCCATTGTTATCTGCCAATAATATCACTTAAACTTAGGAAATGGTACCCTGTTATAGACATAGCCTGGAGAAGGTGAGCAAACTGTGGTAACTCATTTCAGAGTCTACTAGTAAAACTGAAAAATGACTAGAAAATCTAATTCTTATAATTTAAAAATAAAGACTTTTTGTCTTGCCACTGGACTTCAGTGATTCTGGAAGAGACAGTGAGGCTGATAACTTTGCGCAACTCTGACTCACTTAAATCCAATTCATGCACAAGTCAAGATATCACCCTGTGTTGTCATTGATCCTCTTTTGAAAATGAAGGATAAGGGGGCAGCTAAGTGGCACAGTGGATTGAGAGTCCTGAGTTCAAATATGGCTTCAGACATTTCCTAGCTGTGTGACCCGGGGCAAGTCCCTTAATTCCCATTGCCTAGCCCTTACCACTCTTCTGCCTTGGAACCGATACATAGTATTGATTCTAAGGTGAAAGGTAAGGGTTTAAATTAAAAAAAACTATAGTGGACAGAGTACTGGATTTAGACAGTATTGATTCTAAGATGGAAAAAAAAAAAGGAAAGAAAGGACAAATAACAAAAGGTGGTAGTAAGGAATGGGGTTAAATTTTTCTCTGAGAGATTTAAAAAGTCCTAGGTGCTGTTAAGATTCCAGACCATGGAATGGATTCCTTTATTTTATGCTGTTGGGGTTTCAGGTTTCTAGGACGTACAGTGATAAGTAAATAGTTAAGTCACGGAGACCCATAGAGGGAAGCCCAGAAACCAAGAGCCTTTTGTTGTTGGCTTTCAAAGCTTTGGCACTGGGAAAGGGGCTTTTGCAGTGAAGTAGACCCTTTCTTCTATAGAAGGTTATCAAAATAGTTGACCGGCACACAGAAGAACCAACTCCTACTACTCGTCAAGATATTGAATTCACTCGAACGCCAGTAAAAACAGAGGCTGCAGTGGACTCCATGTTGAAGGACATGGCTACAATCATCCTGTGTACCTTCCTTCTTATTGGATGGGTTGCCTTCGTCATCACCTACCCAATGGTAAGATCCCTTCTCTTGGAGCTAATCTTTATTAGCCCTGCTTTTCTAGTTGGCAATCTGTTTGCTCCTTCCCATCACAGCAGTGATTGTCCGGTGCTTCATGAATGGATGGATGAATGAATGGTGAGTTGGTCTTAGAGCTAAAAAGATTCCTTTTTATCCATGTTAGTGACCTCTTTCACAGCATCCTTGATGGAAGTGGTCATCTAACCTTTGCCTAAACATCACCAAGGACAGGTCTCTCATTTCTCCCTGGATTAACCTATTCTATTCTATTCTATTCTATTCTATTCTATTCTATTCTATTCTATTCTATTCTATCCTATCCTATCCTATCCTATCCTATCCTATCCTATCCTATCCTATCCTGTCCTATCCTATCCTGTCCTATCCTATCCTGTCCTATTCTATTCTATTCTATTCTATCCTCTTCTATTCTATGCTATTCTTCTATTCTATTCTATTCTATTCTATTCTATTCTATTCTATTCTATTCTATTCTATTCTATTCTA
>NC_058133.1:206686995-206712090 GCF_016433145.1 Gracilinanus agilis | reverse complement strand
TTCCCTTCCCTTCCCTTCCCTTCCCTTCCCTTCCCTTCCCTTTGTCCTTCCCTTCCCTTCCCTTCCCTTTGTCCTTCCCTTCCCTTCCCGTCCCTTCCCTTCCCTTTTTCCCTTCCTTTTCCTACCCTTCCCTCCTCTCTCCTCCCCTCCCCTCCAGGATAAAAAAGAAAAATTTCTATTTGGCTTTGAAAGGCCTTCAAAACTTGGTTCCTTCCTACCTTTCCAATTTTCTTAACTTTTTGCCTTCCATATATTCTTTACTTCGGTGACTCTAGTCTCCTGGCTGTTTCAAGAATAAATCACTCCATCTCTCAGCACTTTTTCTGGCTGTCCCCCCTTGCCTAGAATGTTATCCTTCCCTATCTCTGCCTGCTCACTTTTCTGGCTTCTTTAAAGTCACAACTAAAACCCCATCTTCTATAAGAAGCCTTTCCCATTCCTCTTCATTCTAGTACCTTCCCTCTGTTAATTATTTCCTATTTATCCTAAATATACCTTATTTGAATACATTTGTTTGCTTGTTGTTTCTTTTATTAAATTATGAGCTCCATGAAGGCAGGGAATATCTTTTCTCTCTCCTTCTCTCTCTCCCTCCCTCTCTCTTTTTCCTTTTTCTTCTCCTTCTCCCTGTCTCTCCCTCCCCTCTCTGTCTCTGTCTCTCCTTCCTTCCCTTCCTCCCTCTCTGTCTCTGTCTCTCCACCCTCTCTCTGTCTGTCTATGCCTCTCTTACTCTGTCCCTCACTCCATCTCCAGTGCTTAACACAATGCCTGGCACATTTCTTGTTCTTCAATTATTTCAGTCCTGACCAACTCTTAATGACCCCATTTGGCATTTTCTTGGCAGATAAACTGGAGTGGTTTACCAATTCCTTCTCTAGGTCATTTGACAGATGAGGAAACTGAGGCAAATAGGAATAAATGATTTACCCAGGGTCACACAGCTAGAAGTTTCTGAGGCCAAATTTCAACTTGGGCCTGGCCTTCTATCCACTGCACCACCTAGCCGCCCCATCCATATTTCCAAGGGGCAAACCTTGTACCTTTTTATCCTTTTTCCAGGGGGACGTTTGACAACCGAGCTGTGGCAGTGAAGAGGATACTCCCAGAGTGCTTCAGTTTTGCAGACCGGGAGGTGCAGCTGCTTCGGGAATCAGACGAGCATCCCAATGTGATTCGCTATTTCTGCACAGAGCGAGATCGCCAGTTCCAATACATTGCCATTGAACTGTGTGCAGCCACTTTGCAAGAGGTAGCTTTGGCCCACTCGGAAAGGTTGCCAGTTTCTTCACCCACCCAGATATTGCTTTTTAAAAAACTGTTATGTTTTATTTTGGCATTACACTCACAGATGACCTCCCTACTCCATGAGATGTTTCTAGTATCAACAGAGAAAACAGCCATATAAAACTAACAATATGGAGATCTCATTTGCAAGTGTATGCAAGTGTATTCCACATCCCTCTACCTCTACCTCTTTAAAATATTTGTATTCTTTTTTTGTTTTGCAAATTTATTTATTTATTTTTTATCCAGAGATATTTTCTTTTCTCAAATACATGTAATAATAATTTTCAGTATATGTTGTTTTTTTTTTTTTTTTTTTTAATTTTTTTTTTTTTAACCCTTGTACTTTGGTGTATTGTCTCATAGGTGGAAGATTGGTAAGGGTGGGCAATGGGGGTCAAGTGACTTGCCCAGGGTCACACAGCTGGGAAGTGGCTGAGGCCGGGTTTGAACCCAGGACCTCCCGTCTCTAGGCCTGACTCTCAGTCCACTGAGCTACCCAGCTGCCCCTTCAGTATATGTTTTTCAAAATTATAAGATCCAAATTGTCTTCCTCCCTTCCGTCCCCACTCAGGGAGATGGTAAACAACAAAAAAATAGATTATTTATATATACTCACATAATATTTTATTTTATTTTTTTCCTTTTTTTTTTTAAACCCTTAACTTCTGTGTATTGGCTTCTAGGTGGAAGAGTGGTAAGGGTGGGCAATGGGGGTCAAGTGACTTGCCCAGGGTCACACAGCTGGGAAGTGTCTGAGGCCGGATTTGAACCTAGGACCTCCCGTCTCTAGGCCTGACTCTCAATCCACTGAGCTACCCAGCTGCCCCCCACTCACATATATTTTAAAAGAAAAAAATCTATTTTCTTTCCCTACCATCCCACTAGAAAACAAGAGTATCCACATATTTTTCATTATTTATTCTTTTTTTATTCAAAGATATTTTATTTCCTCAATTGCATGTAATAATAATTTTCAGCATAGTTTTCCAAAATTATAAGATCCAAACTGTCTCCTTCCCTTGCTTACTTCCCCCTACTCAGGGATGGCAAGCAATTAGATCTGGGCCATACATGTATTCTCATGCAAAATACACTTCCATATTGGTCATTGTTATAAGAGAATGCTCATATAAAACCAAAACCCCAAAATAAAATCATAAGTAAACTGATGTGAAAGAAAGTATACTCTGATCTGTATCTAATGCCAACAGTTCTTTCTCTGGAGGTAAATAACATTCTTTGTGATAAGCCTCATAGAATTGTCCCAGATCGTTGTAGCTAGGTCTTTCACAGTCGATCATTATACAATATTGCTGTTACTATGTACGTTGTTTGCCTGGTTCTGCTTATTTCGCTCTGCCTCAGTTTCTGTAGATCTTTCCATTTTTTTTCTGAAATCATCTTGCTTATCATTTCATATAACACAATAGTATTCCATCACCAACGTATACTACAATTTAATCAGATATTCCCCAATGGATGGGCATTCCCTTAATTTCCAGTTCTTTGCCACCACAAAAAGAGCAGCTGTAAATATTTTTGTACAAGTAGGTCCTTTCCCCTTTTTTTATGATTTCTTTAGTTTACAGACCCAGTAGTGATATTGCCAGATCAAAGGATGTGCACAATTTTATGACCCTTTGGGTAGAGTTCCACAGTATTTATTCTTTATTTCATTTTTATTGGTTATTATTAGTGACATTGGACAGCCCTTTGTTCAGTTATTTTTTCAACTCTTTGTAACCCTGTTTGGGGTTTTCTTGGCAAACCGGAGTGGTTTGCCAATTCCTTCTCCAGATTATTTGATAGGTGAAGAAACTGTGGTAAACAGAGTTAAGTGACTTGCCAAAGGTCTCACAGCTAGTAGGTGTCTGAGGCCAGATTTGAGCTCAGGAAGATAAGTCTTCCTGACTCCAAGCTATTCATTGTGCCACCTAGCTGCCCAATTATCCAGTGTTATAATTGATTAAACTCTATTCCCAACTATATATATTTAAATCAATGACATTCTGCTCATAATAAATCTTAACTTTTCAATCACTCTTAAGTCCCCGTGAGGATTTTTGTTTTTATATAATCATTTCCCTATGTTCACTTTTCCTTTTATATGATTATCACCAAGAGGAAGCCCCTGCCTCTGACACATTGATGATGTGATCATGGACAAATCACTTACTTCTCAGAGGCATAGGCTACAAAGGATTGTAACTCAGAGGTGAATTACACATCTTTACCAAAATGGCCCTAGTTAGTGTGTACTCCATTCTTTTGGTGTCATTCTCCTCCCCCCCCTCCCCCCCCCGCACAACACTTTTTATTATTTAATGAACATTTTATTAAACCTCTTTGTATTCTTCATATTTGCCCATCTTAATTATAGTATTCCATCAGTAGGACACAATTTATTCAATTAGTCTTTTTTTTTTTTTTTGGCCATTATACATAATGCTATGCTGAAAACTTTAAAAAAAAACTGTGAAAATTCCAAAACATTCTCACAAGATATCTGCAGAGCTCTCTTTCTTTAGGCAACCCTGTGGCAACTACAATGTTGCATCAGCCCAGTTCTGTTTGGATTGGCCCATTCCTCAGCAGCCTTTTTTTCTTTTTCTTTTCTTCTTGCCTCCAGAAGGTTAAAGCAAGATCCTTCTTCCTGGTGATATAAATGGAGAGTTCAGCATGGCACAATGTATGGCATAATGGTGGCAAAGCTCAGTGAGGGAGACTTAGGAAACAGAATTTAGGAACCATCAACTGTTTTCAAAACAGCGTCGCACTCTTTTCTTTTTGTCCTAAGAGCTGTTGAAACGTAGACAAAATGACCAGTGGTACCTGAATAGGCCAGCAGGAAGAAGGATGGCCCAGGACTTGGGTCCTGATGCCATCTCAGTGTCTCTATCAGAGACAGCATGGTGTGGTATAAGAAATATCAGAGTTAGAGGACTCAGGTTGAAGTCTGACCTTTGTCATTTAGCTTGCACAAATCACAAAACCTCCCCGAGTGGCCTGAGACTAGACCCTTAACCATCCTTAGTTTCAGTTTCTTCATCTATGGGATGGGGGTCTTTATCTTCGTGATATGGGGCAGCTAGGGGGCACAGTAGATAGAGCACTGGGCTTGGAATCAGGAAGAATGTGTCTCCATGAGTTCAAATCCAGCCTCATTTGCTTTCTAGCTGTGTGACCCTGGGCCAATCACTTAACCCTATTTGCCTCAGTTTCCACATCTGTCAAATGAGCTGGAAAAGGAAATGGCAAACCATTCCAATGTCTCTGCCAAGAAAACCCCAAATAGAGTCACAGAGAGTTGGACACAACTGAAAAATGACAGGACAATATACTTTGTGGTACTTAATCTCACAAGGTTGCTGCGAGGATCAAAGAAGATATGGTATATGAAACTACATTGGGTAATGATCAACCAGCCATACAAACAGAAAATAAAATAATAGCTATAGTTTTTATTATTTATGTATTATCAAATATATTCACATATATCAAATATAATCATATAGATTATCAAATATAATTATTATTATCATCATTTTTTTTTCTTCACTACAGTACGTGGAACAGAAGGACTTTGCCCACCTTGGCTTAGAACCCATCACCTTGCTGCAGCAGACAACCTCGGGTCTTGCTTACCTTCATTCCCTCAGCATTGGTGAGATTCCCTCCTGATGAGACTCAGGGCCATGTTGTGGGGGCCTTTCCATGTTGTCCAGGTGGCCACTTTAAGTTGTTCCGGTGTTTGACTCAGTTTGACCTCTTTGCCAAATTGCTGGCGAATATCTGCTCCAGAAGGAGATAATGTTCTGGGCATCCTGTTGAATTTAAGGTGCCAGCAGAAGGGATAGAAACGGAAGAGAAATTGTGCTCTTGGCTTCATTTTGGCATGGTTTATCCTAAGCCTGAATTAGTGAGAAATGGTTGATGGTACCTTAGAAAGTTGATGATGGGGACAGCTAAGGGACTCAGTGGATGGTGTTAGCCCTGGAGTTGGGACAACCTGAGTTCATATCTGGCCTCAGACACTTCCCAGCTGTGTGACCCTGGGCAAGTCACTTAACCCCATTTGCCTAGCCCTTGCCCTTCTGTCTTAGAGTTGTTACTAAGACAGAAAGTAAGAATTAAAAAAAAAAAAAAGAAAGTTGGTGAGAGGGATGGAGTCAAGAGGGCAGAATATGGGCAGCAACCCAGCTCAACTCTCCGAACATTCCTCTCCAAACAACTTTAAAATAACTCCTCAAAGAAAGTTGGTGAGGGGGATCCGATGCTGTATTACCGTGGGAGGGTACTTGATGGTGGGACTGACAGATGTTGAGCTGATCTTGAATTTTGCATTAGTTCACAGAGACCTGAAACCCCACAACATCCTCCTGTCCATGCCCAATGCACATGGCAAGATCAAGGCTATGATCTCTGACTTTGGCCTCTGCAAGAAGCTGGCCGTAGGAAGACACAGTTTCAGCCGCCGCTCCGGGGTACCAGGTACCGAGGGATGGATTGCCCCAGAGATGCTGAGCGAAGATTGCAAAGAGAATCCGGTGAGTAGTAGAGCTTCTTTCTCCAAATACCTGAAAGCTACATCTGGCAAACTATCCCTCAGTCCAGGGTAGAAGATTCTCAATTATAAGTAGTTCCAAATTCTGGGAATACTTAATTCAGAATCAAGAATTCTGAAACACTAGAAATTTGGGTTCCTGCCTGGCTTGCATGGAACCTTGGGTTGGGCTTTTGGAGGAAACTGGAGATTGTGAGGCTACTGCCAACTGCCTGAGGAGGTTGGGACCTTCCAAGTGCCTGGTTGGTTGGTTAATTGTTTTTAATCCTATCTGACTCTCTGGGGTCTTCTTGACAAAGATACTGGAGTCGTTTGCCATTTCTTTCTTCAGCTCATTTTATTGATGAGGAAATTGAGGCAAACAGGGTTAAGTGACTTGCCCAGGGACATACAGCTAGTATGTGTCTGAGGCCAGCTTTCTTCTTTAAGCCTGACCCTCTATCCCCTGTGCCACCTAGCTGCTCAGGGAGATTTTAAAACATTTAGGGAAAAGAAAGTACAGATGTGGGCTCCACTGTGTTTTAAAAAGCCCAGTCATACTTTTCTTTCTGCCACAAGGGAGTGTAGTGGATAGAGCACTGGACCTGAAGTAAGAAACCCTGAGTTCAAGCCCAACCTAAGACACTTCCTGGCTAGGTGACTCTGGGCAAGTCACTTAAGCTCTGTTTACCTCATTGTCCTCATCTGGAAAATGAGTATGATAATAGCAAGATTATTGTGAAGATAAAATGGAATATATAAAGCACTTTGCAAACCTAAAAGTTCTATGAAAATGCTGGGTGTTATAATAATTATTACATTTTTAATAATATAATCCAGCACTTAGAACAATGCCTAGCACATTTTTTTGTTCAGTCATTTTTCAGCTGTGTTCAACTCTTTTTGACCCTCGTGGAGATTTTCTCAGCAAAGATACTGGAGTGGTTCGCCATTGCCTTCTTTAGCTTATTTGACTGATGAGGAAACTGAGGCAAACAGGGTTAAGTACTGGCCCACAGTCTCACAGCTAGAGGCCAGTTTTGAACTCAAGAAGATGGGCCTTCCTGACTCTAGATCCAGCACATTATCCACTGTGCCTCCTAGCTGCCCCAAGTTTTTTTTTTGTTTTTTTTTTTTGTTTTTTCTTTTTATCAATGACTGGATAAAGAGACTGAGGCTCTGTCTTTCATTTTCCTCTGACTTTATGACCTGTGGCAGACTTGGAAAAGTCTGAGTTTTCCCATAATAGGGAGGTTCTAAGGGAATTTTGTCTTACTGATTTCCTGCCCACTCCCCAAATTATTTCCCTGTACTGTAGAATTGAAGTGGTAGAAGGTTTTAAAATTTGAGGTAGTAGATTTGGTGAGCAAGTACATTTTTTTTCTTTTAAATCTTTGCCTTTGACTTAGAATCAATACTAAATATCTGTTCCAAGGCAGAAAAGTGGCACGGGTTACAAAATTAGGGTTAAGTGACTTGCCTAGGGTCACATAGCTAGGAAGTATTTGAGGTCAGATTTGAACCCAGAACCTCCCATCTCCACACCTGTCTCTCTATCCATTGAGCCACCCAGCTGCCCTGTTTTTCATATTGCTTAGAACTGCTGAAAGGTAAAAGAGGGAAGGGAAATAAGGAATAGGAAGCCTCCATTTCTCAATCACTCACTCAATCTCAAGCTCAGCCTGTAAGCCACCAATGAAAAAGCATTAAATTTGGCATCAGAAGTCATTTAGTTATATCAGTCATATCCAATTCTTTGTGATCCTATTTGAGGTTTTCTTGGCAAAGATACTGGAGAGAAGACCTGAGTGCAATTCCCCACCATGCTGTGTGACCTTAAACAAATCTCTTCTCTTTCCTGGGCTTCAGCTTCCTTATTTTAAAAATTCGTTGGATTCGATGATCTTGCAGGTTCCTTACAACTCTTGACTTTCTATGGTTTTGTGATTCCTCTGAAGAACAAATAAGGCAGCTAGGTAGCCCAGTGGATTTGGCCCTGGTCCTCGAGTCAGGAAGACTCATCTTCCCGAGTTCAAATTTGGCCTTAGAAACTTTCTAGCTGTGTGACCCTGGGCAAGTCACTTACCCCTGTTGGCCTTAGTTTCCTCATCTCTAAAATGATCTGGAGAAAGAATTGGTAAATAACTCCAGTACTTTTGCTGAGAAAACTCCCAAGGGGGTGGGGGGGGTATTACAGAGAATCAGACAAAACTGAAACGAATGAACGACAACAAAAAGACCAATAAGTTAATATATGCTTGTAAAAATATCCAAGTTTCTAATGAAGTAAACAAGGATTGAATTTTACAGTGTACAAATTCCATTAGCAGCAGGAGTTTTGTTATTTTCTGAGTCACTTAACTGGATTAAATTATCTTAAATACGTAGCATATTTCTTGAATATAATAATAATAGCTAACACTTATATAGAGCTTATCATGTAGCAGGCATTGGTGCAAGGCATTTTACAATTTTATCTCATTTGATCCTCACAACATCCCTGGGAGCTAGGTGCTATTATTATTCCCATTTTACATTTGAGGAAACTGAGGCAAACAGTCATGTCTTCCTGACTCCAGGCCCAGGGTTCTGTTCAGCATGGCACTACCTAGCTGCCTCAGCCTAAAGAAAATAAGAATGTGGAATCAGAAGACTTGGGTTTTAGTCGTGGCTCAGACACTCCGGTTGTGTGACTTTGGGATTTTGAAGTCCAAAGTCCTGGGTTCAGATGCCTCTGGCTGCCACTTAATACCTGAATATCTGGATTCTAAGAGTATAGTTCTTTTTTAAAATTTATTTTATTTTAGTTTTATCTTTATTTTATTCCAATAACAAATTTCCACCTAAGTTTTCCAAAATTACATGATTCATTTTCTCTCCCTTCTCTCTTCCTTCCCCTCTCCCAGAGTTGACAAGCAATTCCACTGGGTTATACATGAATTATCACAAGAGTATAGTTCTTAATGATTCAGTGTCATTGTGATGGCTAACTGGTACAGTGGTTAAAGTGCTGGGTTTGCAGTCTACAAGACCTGAGTTCAGATCTAGCAGCAGATGCTGACTCTGGACAAGTCATTTGATAGCTCTCAGCCTCAGTTTCCTTATCTATAAAATGGGGATATATCAATACTGGGCCTGGAGTCAGGAAGACCCAAATTCAAATCCAGCCTTAGACACTTTCTAGCTGTGGGACCCTGGGCAAGTCATTTAACCTCAATTGCCTAATCCTTACTGTTCTTTTGCCTTGGAACTGATCTTAGTATTGATCCTAAGATGGAAGGTAAGGAAGGGTTTTTTTTTTAAAAAAAATGCTTGTTAAAGAAATAAATGATTCAATTCATTAAGCAAAGAGTGTGATCGAGGTCCCAACTTGAAGAACTCATAAGCTCTGTCTCCTTTTTCAGACTTACACTGTGGACATTTTCTCTGCGGGCTGTGTCTTTTACTATGTGATATCTGATGGCAACCACCCATTTGGCAAGTCCCTGCAGCGGCAAGCCAACATTCTTCTTGGTGCCTACAGCCTTGACTGTTTGCACCCAGAGAAGCACGGTAAGTCATGAGAACAGTCAGAGCATGTGACATGTTCCACGGCCTGGGTGCCCCCTTCACCAATAAAGGAATCTCAGGTGGCTACACTGCTCAGAATTGTTCCTGCTGTCCTGAGGGTAGTTGTCTGTTGCAGCACTACCGTAATCTCACTGGCCTTGGGCAAGGATTCTTTTATTTTTTAACCCATAACATTTTCTCTGAGAATCTAAGTATTAGTTTTAAGGCAGAAGAGTGGTAAGGGCTGGGCAATGGGGATAAGTGACTTGTCCAGGGTCACACAGCTAGGAAGTATTTAAGAACTTAGGACTTCCCATCTCCAGGCCTGGCTCTCTATCCACTAGCCATCCAACTGCCCTTGGTCAAAATTTTTTCTGTTTTGATTCAAAGATATTTTATTTTCCCAATTACACGTAATAACAATTTTCAACATACATTTTCTGAAATTATAAGATCCAAACCATCTCCCTTCTTTCCTTTCCTCCCCACTCTCGGAGATGGTAAGTAATTTGATCTGGACCATACATGTATTACCATGCAAAACACTTCCATATTGGTCATTGTAAGAGCACACTCATACAAAACCAAAACCCCAAAATAAAATAAATAGACTGATGTGAAACATAGTCTGCTTTGATCTGCATTCATCTGACTCCAACAGTTCTTTCTCTGGAGATGGAGAGCATTCCCTGTCATAAGTCCTTCAAGATTGCCCCAGATCTTTGCATTGCTGAGAGAAGCCAAGTTTTCACAGATAAATCATGGTCCAGTATTGATGGTTCTGCTTATTTTGCTCTGCATCCATTCCTGTAGATCTTTCCAGCTTTTTCTAAAGTTATCCTGCTTATCATTCCTTACAGCACAACAGTATTCCATCACCATCATTTACCACAATTTGTTCAGCTATTCCCGCATGGATGGACATCCCCTCAATGTCTAATTCTTTGTCTAGGTCCGTGGGGGTGAACCTATGGCACGTGTGCCAGAGGAGGCACTCAGAGCTTTCCCTGTGAGCATGCATGCTGTCACCTCAGCAAAGTTTGCCACATTTTGTTACTAGAAAGCCAGAGGGACAGGGAGCTGGACTGCTTTCCTCTCCTTCTCCACGGGTGCCTGAGGACATTTTCCCTATCACCCGTGCCTCTAAAAAGTTTGCCATCACTGACCTAGGTCAGGGATTTTTGTTTCTTGGACCCCTTTGGGAATCTGGTGAAGTCCGCAATCCCCTTCTCAAAGTAATGTTTTAAAATGCACAAAACAAAATGCATAAGATGACAAAGGAAGGCAGTTAGATTGAACTGTAGTTATCAAAATATTTTTAAAAATCAAGTTTGTGAATTCCAGGTTAGGAATCACTACCTGAAGTAGACTTTAACAATCCTCTCTCAACTTGGTGCTTATCAGGTCAATAAGTCTTTATTTAACTTTTCCTGTGTGCCAGACACTGGGTTATATGATGCTTACAGGAATTATAGGCTAGAGAGCTCGATGGTCCACAGTCTGGTTCAAAAAGTAAAGGAGATTATCCCATCCTGGGGGCCTGGGTAACCTTGGTTTGATGGTTGAGTTTCTTCTTTCTGGTCCCTTGGGTCTAAGGCAGTGATGGCAAACCTATGGCACGGGTGCTAAAGATGGCACACAGAATGCTCTCTGAGGGCACATGGCCTCCCTCCCCTCCCCCACCAGAATTTGTTACTAGAAAGGCAGAGAGACTCTGGCAGAGCTGTTCCCCTCCCCCTCTCCATGTGCCTGATGACATTTTTTCACATGCCCCGCCCCTCTGCCCACGGCAGGCGGGGGGAAGGTGGGCGGCTCACAGGTGGCAGAGCTGGAGGGGAGCAGAGTACCCAGGCCACACCCCCTCCCCTTCTCTATATTCATTGAAGACATTCCTCACTTCCCCCGCCCAGCAGTCCAATGGGAACACTTTCTCCCTCCCCTACATGGGTTAAGGTGGGGCACGACTAGCACTAGATGTTGGAGAGGGACACAGCACTCAGTCTGGGGGTGGGGTGGGGTGGAGGTGGAGCCCGGCACCCTGCTCTAAAAGGTTTACCATCACTGGTCTAAGGTCTTTCCCTGGCTTATCAGCTGGCTTCGAGGGGGCACTAGGGTCAAGTGGATAGCTAGTAACCAGTGGGTAATATGTGGGTTTCTTTTCCTTTCATGTAGAAGACATCGTTGCTCATGAACTAATAGAAAAAATGATTGCTATGGATCCTCAGAAACGGCCCTCAGCCAAGCATGTGCTGAAACACCCATTTTTCTGGGGCTTAGAAAAGCAACTGCAATTTTTTCAGGTATGGCGCTGTGTGTGTGTGTGTGTGTGTGTGTGTGTGCGCGCGCGCACGCGCGCAAACCCATGTGTTTAACGTATAAAGTATTAGGCCTGGAGTCAAGAAGACCTGAGTTCAATGTGGCCTCAGATACTTCCTAGGTGTATGACACTAGTCACTTAACCTCAATTGCCTAGCCCTTACTGTTCTGCTTTAGAACTAATGCACATTATTGATTCTAAGATGGAAATTGTGGGTTTAAGTAAAAATTTAAAATTAAAAAAAAAAAAGCTTATGTTCTACTGGAGGCAGCAGCAACATGTATATGGATATATATAGAATAAATAAAAAGTAATTTTATGAGGAGTTTCACCAACTATGTGAGAATAAGGAAAGCCTCAGGTGGCATTTGAACTGAGTCTTAAAGGAAGGTGTGGCTTCCAAGAGGCAGAGAGAGGGAGGGAAGGAGAGTATTCCAGGTCTGGCACAGCCCATGCAAAGGTACACGGGCTGGAGAAAGTACATCATGTATAAAAAAGCCGTGGAAGTCAGATTGTGACTATTTCAATCGATAAGCATGTTATTATTACTAACAATAACAATAGCCAGCATTTTTATAAGGCTTGAAAATTTGCAAAGTGCCTTACAAATAGTATCTCATTTGATCCTCCACAACCTTGGGAGGTAGATACTATTATCGTTATGCCTATTTTTTGTTGTTCAGACTTTTCAGTCATGTCCCCATTTGGGGTTTTCTTGGCAAAGTTACTGGAGATGTTTGCCATTTCCTTTTCCAGCTCCTTTTACCAGATGAGGAAACTGAGGCAAACAGGGTCATGAAGCTGGGAAGTAGCTGAGGTTGGATTTGAATTCAGGTCTTCCTGACTCCAGACCAGCACTGTTTCACCCAGCTGCCTAAGTCAATTAAGTATTTATTGTGTCCCAAGTCCTTTGCTAAATGTTGATGTTACACAGACAAAAATGAAACAATTTCTACTCTGGAGAAACTTGCATTCTTTTGGGCAGAGACATATACCCATATTAAGAAGAAGAATAGCTACTAAATAGCATTTAGTTAGTAGAATGTTGCTGCTGTTCTTCAGTTGTGTCGGACTCTTCACAAGCCCATTTTGAGGTTTTCTGGGCAAAGATACCGGAGGGGTTTGCCATTTCCTTCTCCAGCTCATTTTCCAGATGAGGAAACTGAGGGAAATAGGATTAAGTGACTTTCCCAGGGCCACACAGCTAGTGAGTGTCTGAAGCCAGATTTAAACTCAGAAAGAAGGGTTTTCCTGCCTCCAGGGCCTCCAAGCACCCAGCTGCTCCAGCTATTAGGATAAATTGTAATGTATTTAATTTAAAGAGGGAGGACCTTAAGTTGGGAATTGTGAAAAGCATTATGTGGGTAGAGGGAAGGATGGAAAAAAAATCAGAGACCTGGGGGACAGCTAGCATAAAGCCAAGATATGGGAAATAGATTACTTTGCATCTGGAACAGCTAGAAAGGAGAATAAAGTTTGATGAGGTGGAAAAGGTGGGTTGAGGCTAAATTGTGCAGGGCTTTGATAGAGTACCATACCTGGAGTAGAAAAGACTTGAGTTCAAGTTCAGCCTTAGATGTCTTCCAATTCTGTTATTCTGGGCAAATCAGTAGATCTCTTTAAGCCTCAGTTGACTCATCTGTATAATGCACATACTAATAATAGCACCCACCTCACCCAGGTATTGGGATCAAATGAAATAGTATAGGGAAAGCACTTTGCAAACCTTAAAGTATTATAAAGGTAGTAGAGAAGCACTGGATTTTATTGAGTAAGGAGAATGATATCCTTAGTAGACCTATGTTTTAGAAAAACAAAATTACTAGCAATTGGAGTGGTTGGAGTGAGAAAAGACAGGAGGGCTAATTAGGATGATAATAGTCTAGGCTAGAGATGGCGAGAGGGACAGCTAGGTGGCACAGAGCAATAAGCCTGAGTTCAAATTTGGCCATAGATATACTATGTGACTCTGGGAAAGTCACTCCACTATGATTGCCTCAGTTTCCTCACCTGTCAAATGAACTGGAGAAGGAAATAGTAAACCACTCCAGTATCTTTGCCAAGAAAACCCCAAATGGGTTGTGAAGAATTGGACATGACTGAAAAATGCTTGAACAACATCAACATGGTGTCTATATCTGTCATATGTATATATACAATATGTGTAAATTTACATGTGTTTTGCATCAATGTTATAACTATGAATTACATATTATATGTACGTCTATATGTATGAATTGGGGGGTTATACATACCTTAAAAATTCACAATATCATAGGATTTCAAGATGAAAAAGATACCTTATTGATTGCCTACCCTAACTTCCTCACTTTATTTAATTATATTTTTAATGGCCTTTAAGGGTTTTTTTCTTCTTTTGTATTTTTCTTTATTCTGAACTTCACAAACATCACTAAAATGGCACTTCCACATACACACTAGGACAGAAGGAGTGGGTTTATGTGAAACCTTTAATCTCTGTTATGAATGTAATTTCCTTTTCTTTTTAAGTATATGATAAATTCAACATCAAAGTTGTTTTAAGTTGAGTTTTCTAATTATTAATAATTATAGGTATTTTCATATGCTTGTTAATAGCTTTAACCATATTTTTTTGAGGACTAACTTTTTAGGCTTAAAAATTTGAACCAACTCCTTATATATCTTACATAAGAGACCTTTATCAAAGAAATCAACTGCAAAGATTTTTTTTCTAATTTAACTGTTAGTTTGGTTTACGCAAAAACTTTTAAACCTTGTGATGTTAAAATTATCTATTTTACCTTTTGTAATCCCTTCTTTCTTTTATTTAAGCATGGACTTTTACCCTGTCCATCAGTCTAAAAGGTATTGTCCTTTTTTGTGTGCCTAATTTGTTTACGATCTGATCTTTATATCTAAGTCAGAAATCCATTTGGAGTTTGTTTTGGTATGTGGTATAAGATGTTGGTCTTTACCTAGCTTCTGCCAGATTGCTTTCTGGTTTTCCCAGCAGTTTTTGTTGATCAGATATTATATTACAAATGTTCATTTGTTTCTGTCAATTAACTTCTCTTATTTCTTTAATCAGTACCAAATAGTTTTGATGAATTTCATATAGTTCCTTTGGGTCTTGGTAGACACACTCTCAAATACTTAA
Organism: Gracilinanus agilis; assembly: GCF_016433145.1. NCBI lineage: Eukaryota > Metazoa > Chordata > Mammalia > Didelphimorphia > Didelphidae > Gracilinanus > Gracilinanus agilis. The sequence goes on along the minus strand of NC_058133.1, from coordinate 206,697,255 downwards.
TATATACTATAATCATTTTGATTGAAAAATTTCTCTTATCCCTTCCTGTTGCAAACTCTCTCACTTTATATATGAGGGAACTGAGACCTAGAGAGATTAAGTAACTATTTAAAATTAGTAAGTAGCTGAACCAGGATTTTATTTTATTTATTTGTTTTTTTAAACCCTTACCTTCTATCTTCAATACTGTGTATTGGTTCTAAGGCAGAAGAGTGTTAAGGGCTAGGCAATGGAGATTAAGTGACTTGCCCAGGGTCAAACAGCTAGGAAGTATCTGAGGCCAAATTTGAACCCAGGACCTCCTGTCTCTGGGTCTGGCTCTCAATCCACTGAGCCACCTAGCTGCTCACTGTGAACCAGGATTTTATTTTTATTTTATTTTATTTTTAACATTTATTAATATTTATTTTTTAGAAAAGTTAACATGGTTACATGATTCATGCTCTTACTTTCCCCTTCACCCCCTGAGCTCCCCCCGCCCCCACCATGGCTGATGTGCATTTCCACTGGTTTTAACATGTGTCATTGATCAAGACCTATTTCCAAATTGTTGATAGTTGTATTGGAGTGTTAGTTTCGAGTCTATATCCCCAATCATGTCCGCCTCCACCCATGTGTTCAAGCAGTTGTTTTTCTTCTGTTTCCACTCCTGTAGTTCTTCCTCTGAATGTGGGTAGCGTTCTTTTCCATAAATCCCTCAGAATTGTCCTGGATCATTGCATTGCTGCCAGTACAGAAGTCCATTACATTCGATTTTACCACAGTGTATTGGTCTCTGTGTACAATGTTCTTCTGGCTCTGCTCCTTTCGCTGTGAGCCAGGATTTTAAATGAAGCTCCCTACCTCCAAGTCCAGTATTCTTACCACTGTTGGGCAAGAGTATAGCCAGCAGCCGAAAGCAGCAAGTATATAATGCATAGACTTTGCTTAAGATCATAAACTCAAAGCTGGAAAGAAACCTTAGAAGTCATCCAATTAAATAGTATCTGATAAATCTAAAGCCCCCAATTCTAGGGCAAGATCTCATTATTCCACAAAAACTACTGGGAAAACCAGAAAGCAATCAGGCAGAAGTTAGGGAAACATGTCATACTGCATATCAAAACAAACTCCAAATGGATCTATGACTTAGATATAAAAGATCAGATCATAAACAAATAAGAGAAGTTAATTCTCTCATTGAGGAAACCCCAGGGCCCCAAAAGTGCAAGTAATTTACCCAAGGCCACACAGATATTGAGCTTTGAATTCTGGTCCTCTGATTTAAATCCACTGTATCCCATTGCTTCTTCTTCTGAGCTGGGCTGGGCCATTCTGGGACAAAACTAATTCACTCAGGGTGTTCTAGGCATTTTGTGACTTGATGGGTCCAATTCCAAGCTCCATGTATCAGAAAAACTGTCCTTTATTGTGTTATGCCTTTGATTCTCTTACAGGATGTGAGTGACCGAATAGAGAAGGAGGCCCTAGATGGTCCCATAGTGAAGCAGTTAGAAAGAGGAGGGAGAGCAGTGGTCAAAATGGACTGGAGGGAAAACATAACTGTTCCACTCCAGACAGGTAATGCAAATATTTTCTCATTTGCTCTTCACAAAAATGCCAGGAGGTAGGTGTTATTGCTATTGCTATCGTTAAGTATCTTGCCCAGGATCGCACGGCTAGTATCCGAGGCCAGATTTGAACTTAGGTCCATTACATTAGGGGGCAGTTACGGGGTGCAGTGGATAGAGTTCCAGGCTGGAGTCAGAAAGACCAAAGTTCAAAGCTGGCCTCACACTTACTACCTATGTGACCTTGGGCAAGTCACTTAAGTCTGTTTACCTCAGTTTTTTGATCTATGAAGTGAGCTGGAGAAGGAAATGACAAACCCTCTAGTATATTTGGCAAGAAAATCTCAAAAGGAGTCATGAAGAGATGGACACAGATTAAAAAGGATGAAACATCCACGACAACAATTACATTCAGAAACCATAGTTTGTTCAGCCATTTCCCAAAGAATGGACAACCACTTTCCTTGTAGTTCTTTGACGTTACAAAAAAAAAATGTTGCTAAATTTTTTTTGATATATTGATGGAACCTTTCCATATTAATTAAATGTTAACCTTAGAGGAGATGGCACTGGTCACAGAGAAAGGCTTCCAGGAGGTGGCAGCACTTGCACAATCTTGGGTGAATATCTCTAAGAGCCCAAGATAAGTAGAAAAAGGAGGAAGGTCTAGGTGGGAATGCAGAAGAAAGATGCCGCTTCTTTTCATCTGATTTGGTTTATCCAATTGACAAATCCAGAGATCCACAAAAGATAGCTAATTATCTGGGATAAGCAAAAATGTGATTTAGGATTATTATGTTCTCCAAACCCTTAAAATGTCTTCATTTTAACTTTTTCTATTATTAGTGATTTGGAACATTTTTTCATAAGGCTATTGATAAATTTCTTTTTTCCTTTTGAAAACTGATTATTCATATCCTTTGACTCATTTGGGAATGGTTCTGATTCTTATATATTTATATCAATTCTTTATGTGTCTTGAATCTTAGACATTTATGAGAGATATTTGCTCTAAAGATTTTCCCCAATTAACTGCTCTTCTTTTAATTATTGCAGTTCTTATTTTGTTCCTGTAAAAGCCATTTAAGGTTATAGAATCAAAACTGTCTGTCTTATCTTTTATAAATACCTCTATTCCCTTGTTTAATTAAGACTTTTACACCTTGCCATAATTATGCAAACTCTTGCCTCCCCTTCTCTAATTTTTTTTTAAACCCTTACCTTCCACTTTAGAATCAATACTGTAAATTGGTTCCAAAGAAGAAGAGTAGTAAGGGCTACTTAAGTTAAGTGACTTGCCCAGGGTCACAAAGCTAGGAAGTATCTAAGGCCAGATTTGAACCCAGGACCTCCCATCTCCGGCCCTGGCCCTCAATCCACTGAGCCACCTATCTGTCCCCTCCTTTAATTTTTTTATGATGTAATCTTTTGACTGTGTATTAATTTGGAGTTTATGAAGCATATATAGTACAAAATGTTGACTTAAACCTAATTTATGACAAACTACTTTCCACATTTTCTGTTTTCCAGTTTCTCTATTTTGTTGAATATGGTGCCCATACTCTTGTAATTGATGTCACTGGGTTTATTGTACAATAGGCTATTACATTTGATTGCCTCTGGGTCTTGTTTACTTATGTCTGCTCCATTGATTAACTTTACTATTTTTAATCAGTACCGAGTAGGTTTTTTGTTTTTTTTTTAATTTTATTTTTTAGAAAAATTTTTCCCATGGTTACATGATTCATGTTCTTACTCTCCCCCGCAACAATCCCCCCCCAGCCAACACGCATTTCCATGGTTTCTTCATATGTCATTGATCAAGACCTATTTCCATATTATTGATAGTTGCATTGGTGTGGTCATTTCAAGTCTACATCACCAATCATGTCCGCCTCAACCCATGTGTTCAAGCAGTTGTTTTTCTTCTGTGTTTCTACTCCCACAGTTCTTCCTCTGAATGTAGGTAGCGTTCTTTACCATAAATCCCTCAGAGGTGTCCTGGGTCATTGCATTGCTGCTGGTACAGAAGTCCATTACATTCGATTTTACCACAGTGTATCAGTCTCTGTGTACAGTGTTCTTCTGGCTCTGCTCCTTTCGCTCTGCATCAATTCCTGGAGGTCTTTCCAGTTCATATGGAATTCCTCCAGTTTATTATTCCTTTGAGCACAATAGTATTCCATCACCAGCAGATACCACAATTTGTTCAGGCATTCCCTCATTTTCTAGTTTTTTGCCACCACAAAGAGCGTGGCTATAAATATTTTTGTACATGTCTTTTTCCTATGATCTCTTTGAGGTACAAACCCAGGAATGGTATGGCTGGATCAAAGGGCAGGCATTCTTTTATAGCCCTTTGAGCATAGTTCCAAATTGCCATCCAGCATGGTTAGATCAGTTCACAACTCTACCAGCAATGCATTAATGTCCCAATTTTGCCACATTCCCTCCAGCATTCACTACTCTCCCCTGTTGTCATTTTAGCCAATCTGCTAGGTGTGAGGTGGTACCTCAAAGTTGCATTTCTCTAAATATTAGAGATCTAGAACACTTTCTCATGTGCTTATTGATAGTTTTGATTTCTTTATCTGAGAATTGCCTATTAAATCCCCATTTATCGATTGGGGAATGGCTAAGTGCTATACCTATCAAACTACCAAGAAACTTTTTTACTGTATTAGAAAAAACTATAACAAAGTTCATTTGGAAGAACAAAAGACCAAGAATGTCAAGGGAAATAATTTTAAAAAACCATGAAGGAAGGGGGCCTAGCAGTACCAGATATTAAACTATACTATAAAGGAGCGGTCATCAAAACAATATGGTACTGGCTAAGAGACAGAAGGGAAGATCAGTGGAATAGACTTGGAGTAAGTGACGTCAGCAAGACAGTCTATGATAAACCCAAAGCAACCAACTTTTGGGATAAAAATCCACTATTTGACAAAAACTATTGGGAAAATTGGAAAACAATATGGGAGAGATTAGGTTTAGATCAACATCTCACACCCTACTTCAAGATAAATTCAGAATGGGTGAACGGCTTGAATATAAAGAAAGGAAACTATAAGTAAATTAGGCAAACAAAATAGTATAGTTGTCAGATCTCTGGGAAAGGAAAGATTTTTAAAATCAAGCAAGAGTTAGAAAAAATTACAAAATGTAAAATAAATAATTTTGATTACATTAAATTAAAAAGGTTTTGTACAAACAAAAATAATGCAGCCAAAATCAGAAGGGAAACAACAAACTGGGAAAAAATCTTTATAACAAAAAACTCTGACAGAGGTCTAATTACTCAAATATACAAGGAGCTAAATCAATTGTACAAAAAATCAAGCCATTCCCCAATTGATAAATGGGCAAGGGACATGAATAGTACCAAGTAGTTTTGATGATTATTTTTTATTTTATTTTTTAGTCTGATTTCTGGTTATGCTAGGCCTTCCTCATTCCTATTTTTAGAAAAGATATTTCGTGGGCAATTGGGTGACTCAGTGGATTGAGAGCCAGGCCCAAAGACGGGAGGTCTTAGGTGCAAATCTGGCCTCAGACACTTCCTAGCTGCGTGACCTTGGGGAAGTCACTTAACCTCATTGCCTAGCCCTTACCACTCTTCTGTCCAATACCCAATAGGAACCAATACATAGTATGGATTCTAAGGCAGAAGGTAAGGGTTTAAAAAACAAAAACAAAAACCTATCATGACATCTACAGATAGAGACACTTTTGCCCCTTCTTTGCCTGGACTTTTCCCCTAAATTTCATTTTCTTGTCTTATTAAATGATAAAAAGTGGTGACAATGGATGTTGCTTTACCTCAATATATATATATATCTCCTCACTTCAAATTATATTAGCTCTTAGTCTATTTTTTTAAACCCTTACCTTTCACAGTAGAATCAATACTGTGTATTGGTTTTAAGGGAGAAGAGTGATAAGGGCCAGGCAATTGATATTAAGTGACTTGCCCAGGATCACCTGACTAGGAAGTGTTTGAGGTTGAATTTGAACCCAGGACCTCCTGTCTCTAAGCCTGGCTCTCAATCCACTGAGCTACCCAGCCACCCCCTAGCCCTTAGTTTTTGGTACTTTTTTTTCATATATTAAGCTTGTTTTCATCATTATGTCTTTTTTCTTTAACAGATCTTCGAAAATTCAGAACCTATAAAGGGGGTTCTGTAAGAGATCTTCTCCGTGCTATGAGAAATAAGGTAAGGGTGAAGGTGTCCAGATTAAAGAAAGTAGACAGAGGCCCCTTCTTTTCCCAGATTAGGACTAGTAATATTTATACATATAAGTTAATATATGTTTTATATATGTCCTACATATATAAAATATTTGTTTTTGTATGTTTTACATATATAAAATGTATATTTACTTATTTATAACTACTTTTCATTTTTTAATTGACTTACCTATTATTTCCCTTCAGTGGCGTGTAAGCATCTTGAAATGAGGGTCTATTTTGTTTTTGATTTCCACTTATATATTATTTGTAGATGCTAGCATATTGTATATATTTGTTATTTATACATATTATTTGTAGTGATAGTATATAATATATAATTTATTATTTTTATATATGTACTCATATATTATTTGTAGATGATGGCATATTGTATATAATTTGTTATTTATATATACATTTATGTCTATTATTTGTAGATGATAGCATATTTTATATGATTTGTTATTTGTATATATAAAATATACATTTACTTATTTATAACTACTTTGCATTTAATTTTCATTTTTTAATAGACTTACCTATTATTTCCCTTTAGTTGCGTATAAGTGTCTTGAAATTAGGGCCTGTTTTTTTTTCTGACTCCAAGTACTTGGTACATAACAGACACTTAATGCTCTAATCTGATTTGAGGCTGAGTTAAAGATTTTAAAGAGCTCTAAAATAACTTTGACTTTGCTGGAAGAAGACTCTGATCTGGCAGAAACTTGGACTTGAATTAGGGATCCTAGCTAGGCTTATCAAATTCAACAGGATTCCCAACTGACAAAGCCAAATGCCTTTCTGTGCTTTCTTTGCAGAAGCACCACTACCGGGAGCTCCCCGAGGCTGTGCAGGAGACCCTGGGCTCTATCCCCGATGATTTTGTCCGTTATTTCACATCACGGTTCCCCCATCTCCTCTCCCACACCTACCGAGCCATGGAACTGTGTGGCCACGAGAGACTCTTCCAGCCTTACTATTTCCAAGAGACCACAGAACTGGGACCCCCAGTCACAAACGATGGTCTCTGAAAAAAGTGAAGTCCTCTTTATTCCCAGGGGCCAACGTGAGGACTAAGAGATTGGCCTTTGTGACCCAGCCTTTGGAATCCCCTTGGCTCAGAGAGCCATGAGAGAGAAGCCGTGCTTCTGAAATTAAGTGCCTTGGACTGCCTGCCGTGTTCTGCAGCCAGAGCAGGGGAATCCTGAATCCTTGGACGTGGAAGAAGCAGCTTCTAATAACCAAAGGGAAATTGAGAGATTCAAGGCTGCTGGGGCCCTTTGTCTATCAGGGTTCCAAGGGTGTAAGTTGGTCAAGGGTCATGAGGCCTTGAAAGAGGCTGCATCTGCCTTCATTTTTCTACCAGAGAAACCTCCTTTGGATTTTGGGGTTCTTGTTCATCTGCTGTTTGTGGTTAATATAGAGGACTTTGGAAGACCCCTAAGGAAGGGGAAAAGAGATGGGAGGAGGAAAAAATCCAAAGGTCTAGTCCCTAACAGGAATTAACAGCGTTTCCTTCTTTTTACCGGCCAGGTTTGATTTTGTACCACTAGGCTGACCCCCTGCAAGACAGTGGGCTGGAGAGGGACAAGGGCAGAATTAGGGCCAACGGGTAGAAGATAGAGTGAAGTAGATTTCTGCTTCTTTAAAGGAAAAATTTCCCAATGATTTGAATGAACCCAAAGTAGAACAGGGAGAGAAGGAATTCCTGGCCATGTGCTGATCCGATGAGATGACCTGGGAGGTTCCTTCAAACTTTGAGATTCTTTGAGGATTGAGGAAGAGGCCAGTATTCGAGGTTTATCCAGATGGCCAAGTTTTATGGTGTCCTTGAAGACAGGGTGAACCAAGTAAATCATTTATCCAATGAGCATATCTCAGACAACCCATTAGGAAGTGCCTGTTTTAAACACTGGCCAGATGACTCGTGAGAGGCGGCGAGTGTAAGGATCAGGACTGGGGCTGATTGACTCTATCGAAGGATGGGGGTGGGTGACTAGAAGAAGAGAGCTGATGGAATCAGAGATCTCTACTGGTTTAGGAAACTTAAAAGATAATGCCTCTGGTTTTAAGTGCAGAAGGGTTTCCTCTTTGGGATTTGCTTTCAAACGTAAGAATTCTTAAGTCCAGGTGCAAAGAAACTGTTTAGAAGAAAGAGATTATCTGTTTCCTCCAGCCAGAGTTGAGCCCAAGGAGGCCGTGAAGCTCATGTGTCAAATTAAGGAGACTGGCTACAGGACTGACCCCCTCACATCCTTTACAGCTCCAATATTCTGAGTCTAACCAGAAAGGAGGAAGGGAGTGAATCTTGGGGATCCCAATTAGAGCAGGGCAAATTCTCACGTTAACTGCAAGCCCTACTGATCATTTTTGGTTTAGATCTTCTTAAGTCTGGCCCTGGAATTAATGGCAAAACCTTTGTTTGTTTTCTGACCTAAGCAATAAAACTTGATGCTGTGTGTAGCAGGGAACCTGGGGACAGCTCGTGCTTGGTGCCTGCTCTGTAGCGGATTTCTCTGCAGTATTCCTTTTCAGTGTCCTCAAAGCTGTGACTGAAAAAAAGAATCCCTTCATACCTGAGAAGCATTAACATGTTCTGACACAGAACTTGCGTGGTATTCTTTTGCAGTGACGTATTTATTTTATGTGTATTTATTTAATTTTTACCCTGAAACTGTAGCTGGTTAAAGTGTGAGGGCCACCGGCAAATTTGGGCTATTACACTGCTAACCATTTTTAAACTGGAAAAGGAAGAAACGCTTTTGTATCTTTCAGTGGTGTGGATGAGTCTTACTTGTTTTTTAGAAGGGCAAATTACTTGATCGGGTAAAATTTTACAGTCTTATGTGATTTTTTTTTAAACAAAATTCTGTGCCACTGTCTTTTTTGCTAAATGGACCGTTAATTGATGAAATGTTGTGTGTTCACTGTTGATTACAGTCCTTTCTCTGGAGTATAAAATCCTGTTTTAGCTTTATATTTTTATAAGAGCCAATATCAATGTCAAAGGCCAATGTCGTGCAAATCTTTTGTGTATTTTTAAAGCTTGGTGATTCAAGGGTCATTACCTAAAGCAAACTGCATATTTTTATACCTCTTGGGTACAGTTCTTTTATAATTCTGCATATTAATGATGATGAGATAATGATGAGAAGAATGACTTGTATTCAACCAAACTTCAAATAAAAATAGATCTAGATTTGGAGACTGGTTTCTTCTTTTTTGAGTCCTAGATCATATGAAAAATTCTCTTCTCCATCATGGGAATTCTCTTTTTCTAGAGAGTCAGAGTGGTACAATAAAAAAGACTACAGAGCAGGTAGGTGGCTCAGTGGATAGAGAGCCAGGCGTGGAGTTGGGAGGTCCTGGGTTCAAATCTGACCTCTGTCACTTCTTAGCTATGTAACCCTGGACCTCACCATTCTTCTGCCTCGGAACCAATAATTAGTATTGATTCTGAGATAGAAAATAAGGACTTAAAAAAAAAAAAAGACTGCTGAATTTGAAGTCAGAAGCCTGTGTTCTACTATTTACCACCTAAGTGACATTAGGTCAATCACTTATTGTTTCTTGGCCTCAGTTTCTAAGTGTTGTTTAATAGTATTTCGGTCATGTCTGACTGTGAGGCCATTTGGGGTTTTCTTGGCAGAGATACTGGAATAGTTTACCTTTTTCTTCTCCAGCTCATTTTACAGATGAGGAAACTGAGACAAATGGAGTTAAGTGACTTGCCCAGGGTCATACAGTTAGGAAGCAGCTGAGGTTGGATTTGAATTTAGATCTCCCTGATTCCAGACCCAGCACTCTATCCATTATGCCGCCTAACTGTCCAGCTTCATGCCTTTCCATTGCCTATTTCTCCCCTCATGTCTGGAAAGTGTCCCCTTCTCATCTCTGCCTCTCGGAATCCTGGTTTCCTTCAAGTTTCAGCCCATGGACCATCTCCTAGATCAGAAGTTTCAAACACACAACCCACAACACTCCCATGATCCACAAAATCAGATTAAAATTGTAATTGGGAAATATTTAGCAAAATAAGTAAAAATGCAATACTATAAGTACTATTAGCATGTGGTTTTCTAAGCCGATATGTGGCCATAGGCATACTTGGGTACAATTTATTGGTCCCATTTCTATTTGAGTTTGTAATCACGGGTCTAGATGAAGCCTTTCCTGATTACTTCCAAAACTGTTAGTGCCTTCCCTACCCAAACTACCTATAAATCAGTTCAGCTAGAATGTGACCTATGTGTTCCCCAAAAGCACCAAGCTATGCAGAATTGCACAATAAAAAACACAGGGCTTGTGGGGGAAATGAAGTTGGCAGCACAATGCCCCCAAATTCCATCAGGGTCGTATTAAAAAATATATATTTATATAGCTACATGAACTTAAAAAAATCTTTACCTTCTGTCTTAGAATCAACCCTGTATATTGGTTCCAAGTGTATTAGGGGTATATATATATATATATATA
>NC_058133.1:206651855-206686495 GCF_016433145.1 Gracilinanus agilis | reverse complement strand
CTCTGTCTCTGCCTCTGTCTCTCCCTTTCTCTCACTTATTGACAGCAGTTTTCAGAAGTGGACTCAGTACAGAATTTGGATCCCAAGGACTTTGATGATGAAGGTGGGGGTCCATTCTTGGCTATACTATTTATTTTGTAAACCTTTATCTTCTGTCTTAGAATGAATACTTTGTATCAGTTCCAAGGTAGAAGAGTGGTAAGAGTTAGGCAATTAGAGTTAAGTGACTTGCCCAGCACCTCATATCTAGGAAGTATCTTGAGGCCAGATTTGGTTTTTGAATTTTTTTTTTTTTTTTTTAGCTCTTCCAGAGTCTGAGTCCAATTTCCTGGATTTTTTGAGGTTTTGCTTGATGTTCGTTGGGTCTCATCCTCCTCTATTGGTTCTCTTCTTTGTTCTTTATCTCCAGAGAAACTTTCAATCATAACTTCCTTTTTTTTTCTTCTGTTGTTTGAGGCCAGATTTGAACCCAGGCCTGGTGTTCTACCCACTGAGCCACCTGGCTGCCTTTATGTTATTACTGTTCCATTTTGACCAAGGTATTTAACCCTCTGCCCTTCAGTTTTCTTGCCTGTAAAATGACTTTCTTTCCACCTTTTAAATCTATAATTATACTACTTTCTTCATGGAGTTTAGAGCAGTGATGGGCAAACTTTTTTTTTTTCCAAGTTTTTTTCCCTATGATCTCTTTGGGGTGCAAACCCAGCAATGCTATGGCTGGATCAAAGGGCAGGCATTCTTTTAGAGCTCTTTGGGCATAGTTCCAAATTGCCATCCAGAATGGTTGGATCAATGCATTAAATGGACAAAGTTATTTTTTTTTTTTTAAATTTTAAACCCTTAACTTCTGTGTATTGTCTCATAGGTGGAAGAGTGGTAAGGGTGGGCAATGGGGGTCAAGTGACTTGCCCAGGGTCACACAGCTGGGAAGTGTCTGAGGCTGGATTTGAACCTAGGACCTCCTGTCTCTAGGCCTGGCTCTCACTCCACTGAGCTACCCAGCTGCCCCTGGACAAACTTTTTAAAGAGGGGGCCAAAGGAAAGGAAATGCTCATCTGTCAGTCTGTTTCTTTCTTTCTTTTTTTAATATAGATTTTATTTAATATATAACATTTAAAGATAAAGAAAATTAAAAATAAATCATCTTATTCGTGTCCCTCTGTTTCTAAGGCTTTCGAAATTTCATTGATTGTATCTTACTCATTGTATGTCGGATGAGGAATAATGTCCAGATAAGAACATTTCAGGGGGCCCCACGTGGCCCACCTGCCATAGTTTGTCCATCGCTGTTTTAGAGAATTAATTGAAATAGAATGTATGAAGCACTCTGCCAATCTTAAAGTGATTTTTTACAATAAATGAGAGTTGTATTTCTGTTCTTGTTGTTTCATCCTGTCCTATCTCCCAGTTAGGGCCTTTCTGCCATGCATAGTTTTGGACCTAAGGCAGCTGATGTAGAACCTGTGGAAGAGTAGGAAACTTTCCATGTGAAGATGAGCCTCCCTGCAGAGCAGCCTTGCGGCCAGTAGCCCAGATCGTTTCTCCCTTCAGTCTTTGGCTCATAGGAGTTCTGGGTTCCTCTGAGTCACCCCGTGGGTTTCTAGGTGATGCTTCTGGATTGCCGTGCGCCCTTGGAAAGAGAAGCCGATTACCTTTATGAGCTTTTGGTTTCGGTGCTGCCTTGAAAGCTGATGCCTCCCTCTGACCTGCTCGAATAGGGCGATTGTGTGTGCCTGCCCGGGTTTCCTTCCTCTTGCATCAGTCAGTCTTCGTGAGTGTACAAGAGGTTATTGATGGAAAAGATAAACAGATTACTTAGACTGCAAGCTAATAATTGCTTGTTTTTTTTTTAAACATGCCTTTCATCATTTCATTTGTTTTGCTGCCTCCGGCCTGGTTGGAGGCACACGTGAGGTGGTGGGCATCTGTTGTTGTGACGTTTGTGTGCCATGGGAGCTGGGCTTTTGGATGCAAAGTCAACATGTGTGAAGGCTTGAGGGAGATTTCACTGCAGAAGTCTGTTGCTTGCTGTCTCGGGGAGGAGAGAGGGCAGGAGGGTCAGAAGAAGGGAGAGAATTTTGAATTCAAATTTGAATTTTAAAAGTGTTAAAAAATAGTTTCTTTCATGCAATAGGGAAAAAATAAAATAGTATTAAAAATAAATTGGAAATATTAAAAAAAAAGGACAATCCTGGATTGAAAGAAGTGTGGACTAACCTTTTCTGATTCCCAACAGCAGCAGAACCTATATAACACTACCATATGTCCTCTGTTGCTCCTCTCCCCTCCCAAGCACATAAATTGAGAATTGCTAAAGTCATAAAGCTTTTATTTTATTTTTAAACCCTTACTTTCTGTCTTAGAATCAAGAAGATCAGTAAGGGCTAGGCAGTTGGGGTTAAGTAACTCACCCAGGATCATACAGCGAGTCTTGAGTTCAGATTTGAAGCCAGATCCTCTTGACCTCAGGCCTGGAGCTCTATATATCTAGTTGCCCTTGATAAAGCATTTATTAAAGATTTGCCCAAATCACTTAACCAACCCTATTTGCCTCAGTTTCCATATCTATAAAATGAACTGCAGAAGGAAATGACAAACTACTCCAGTATCTTTGCCAAGAAAACTCCAAATGGGGTCATAAAGAGTCAGATATGAATGAAAACGACTGAAATTTTTATATGTACTTGTCTCTTCATTAGAATATAAGCTCTTGTTCTCTGTATTTGTTCTCTGTATTTGTATCTCCAGTGCTAGCACAAACTCCTGGCTCTATTGTAAGCACTTAATAAATATATAGTTGTTGGTCTAAGTAAAAATAAAAAATAATAATAAAAAAAATAATAAAGACTTGTCCAGTGCTAGGCAGGGCAACTAGGTAGCTGAGTTCAAGTCAGACCTGAAATCATACTAAGTGACCTCAGACACTTAGTAACTGTGCAACCCTGAGCAAGTTATTTAACCCTATTTGTCTCAGTTTCTTCATCTGTAAAAATGAGCTGGAGAAGGAAATGATGGCAAACCACTCAGGTATCTTAGCCAAGAAAACCCCAAAAGGAGCCCTAGAGAGTTAGACACAACTGAAAAATGACTAAACAAATGTGTTCTCCTTTTAACCTTTCCCTAGTTGAGAATGCAAGAAAAAGAAAACCCCTGTTACAAATATGTATAGTTGAGCAAAACAAATTCCCATGTTGGCCATATTAAAAAAAAATATGCCTCAGTCTGCACTCTGAATCTATCACCTCTCCATCTGGAGGTGGATAGCATGTTTCATCATGAGTCCCTGGAGTCATGATCAATCATTGTGTTGATCAGAGTTCCTAAGTCTTTCAAAATTGTCTTTATGTACAATATAGTTGTTATTATATAAAATGTTCTCTTGGTTCTGCTTGCTTCACTCTGTATCAGTTCATATAAGTCTTTCCAGATTTCTCTGAAACCATCCCCTTCATCGTTTTTTTTAAAGCCCTTAATTTCGGTCTTGGATTATATCAAGCATCAATTCCAAGGCAGAAGAACAATAAGGGCTGTGGGTTAAGTGAGTTGCTCAGAATCACACAGCTAGGAAGTGTCTAAGGCCAGATTTGAACCATGGACCTCCTGTCTTAAGGCTTGGCACACTATCTACTAAGCCACTTAGACACCTACTTTTTCTTTGGATATAGACCTAATAGTTGGTATAACTGGGTCAGAGAGTATGCACAGTTTAATAGCTTTCTGGGCATAAATCCAAATTGTTTTCCAGAATGGCTAGACCATTTCTCAACTCCACAAACATTGCATTAATGTACTTATTTTCCCACAGCCCTTCTAGCATTTGTCGTCTTCCTTTTGCATCAGTTTTGTCAATCTTATGTGTGTGAAGTGGAATCTCAGAGTTGTTTTAGCTTACATTTCTCTAATTTTCCCTAATATTTAGAAAGTCAATGTTGTGTCACAAATCAGTGCCATTTAGGTTTGGAACGCTCATTATCTGCCTTTTGCACAAGTCCACTGGGACTTGTGCCTTGAATAATCTTTATCTTGCTATAGTGACTGCTTTAGGGCCACATGGTCACTCAGTGGTTACAACACCTGGCCTGGAGTCAGGAAGAACATATATAGATAGAGATAGAGATAGAGATAGAGATAGAGATAGAGATAGAGATAGAGATAGAGATAGAGATAGATACACATATANATAGAGATAGAGATAGAGATAGAGATAGAGATAGAGATAGAGATAGATACACATATATACATGCATATATATCATATATACATATACTAGATGTATAATTCTGGGCAAGTCACTTAACCCTGTTTACCTCAGTTTCCTCATCTGTAAAATAAGCAGGAGAAGGAAATGACAAACCACTCAGTATCTCTGCCAAGAAAACCTCAAATGGGATCAAGAAGAGCCAGACAACTACTGGACAACAACAATAACGTGTTTCTACCCCCAAGTTGTATCTTGCTCTCACTGACAGTGAATTTTTTGACCTTGGCACAGCGCTTCTATCTTTTGAGTCCATTCCAACTTATAATTATGACCCTCTGTTTTGATAGTGTGTTTTTCTTTTCTGCCAAAAGTACTTTTGTATCCATAATCTCATTTGATCTCTTAGGTTAATCAGCTAGAAGCAGTGGTGAGTGCTGCTGAGGGCAGTGTGATTTAATAGAAAGCACACTGGACTTAAATGACATCCAACTTTGAATCCTAGCTTTGATACGCACTCTGGGCACATCTCTGAATTTCTGTTTCTTCTTCTTTACACAGAGGCGAATGAGACTTAGATAATGTGGCTCCTAGAGTGGCTGTGAGAAAGGGTTTTATAGATTTTAAAAGTGTTCTAGTAATGTGAGCTGCTTAATCATCCTTTGAGGAGCCCTGATATATTCCACTAATGTTTTCCTTATTTTCTTTGTACAGATCCAGTCCTGCAGGTCCCCACCCATGTTGAAGAGTAAGTTTCCTGATTTACTTCAGCTTTTTTTTTTCTGTGTGGTTTGTGTGAATTTGTTGCTTCCTACCCCCTTCCCTTTTATCCTTCACTTTCTATCAGCAAAGGGGAACAAAGTTTGAATTGAAAAACTCCCTAGAGGTATTAAACTATACTATAAAGCAGTGGTCATCAAAACAATATGGTACTGGCTAAAAGACAGAAGGGAGGATCAGTGGAATAGACTTGGGTAAGTGATGTCAGCAAGACAGTGTATGATAAACCCAAAGAGCCCAACCCCTGGGACAAAAATTCACTATTTGACAAAAACTGCTGGGAAAATTAGAAAACAATATAGGAGAGATTAGGTTTAGATCAACATCTCACATCCTATACCAAGATAAATTCAGAATGGGTGAATGACTTGAATATAAAAAAGGAAACTATAAGTAAATTAGGTGAACATAAAATAGTATACTTGTCAGATCTCTGGGAAAGGAAAGATTTTTAAAACCAAGCAAGAGTTAGAAAAAATTACAAAATGTAAAATAAATAATTTTGATTACATTAAATTAAAAAGGTTTTATACAAACAAAAACAATGCAATCAAAATCAAAAGGGAAATAATGAACTGGGAAAAAAATCTTTATAACAAAAAACTCCAACAAAGGTCTAATTACTAAAGTATACAAGGAGCTAAGCCAATTGTACAAAAAATCAAGTCATTCCCCAATCGATAAATGGGCAAGGGATATGAATAGACAATTTTCAGATAAGTAAATCAAAACTATCAACAAACACATGAAAAAGTGTTCTAAATTTCTAATAATTAGAGAAATACAAATCAAAACAACTCTGAGGTATCACCTCACACCTAGCAGATTGGCTAAGATGACAGCAGGGGAGAGTAATGAATGTTGGAGGGGATGTGGCAACTTTGGGACATTAATGCACTGCTGGTGGAGTTGTGAACTGATCTAACCATGCTGGATGGCAATTTGGAACTATGCCCAAAGAGCACTAAAAGGCTGCCTGCCCTTTAATCTAGGCATACCATTGCTGGGTTTGTACCCCAAAGAGATTATAGGGAAAAAGACTTGTACAAAAATATTTATAGCCACACTCTTTGTGGTGGCAAAAACCTGGAAAACTAGGGTATGCCCTTCAATTGGGGAATGGCTGAACAAATTGTGGTACCTGTTGGTGATGGAATACTATTGTGCTCAAAGGAATAACAAACTGGAGGAATTCCATGTGAACTGGAATCACCTCCAGGAATTGATGCAGAGTGAAAGGAGCTGAACCAGGAGAACATTGTACACAGAGACTGATACACTGTGGTACAATCAAATGTAACGAACTTCTGAACTAGCAGCAACACAATGACTCAGGACAATTCTGAGGGATTTATGGAAAAGAATGCTACCCACATTCAGAGGAAGAACTACAGGAGTGGAATCATAGAAGAAAAACAACTGCTTGAACACATGGGTTGATGCGGACATGATTGGGGATGTAGACTCTAAAGGACCACCCTAGAACAATTATCAATAATATAGAAATAGGTCTTGATCGACGACACATGAAGAAACCCATGGAAATCTGCGCCAGTTACCGGGGGGTAGGAGGGAGAGAGTAAGAACATGAATCATGTAACCATGGAAAAAAATTATCTAAAAAATAAAATTAAAAAGAAAAAAGAAGGGGGCAGCTGGGTAACTCAGTGGATTGAGAGCCAAGCCTAGAGCCAGGAGGTCCTAGGTTCAAATCTGGCCTCAGACACTTCCCAGCTGTGTGACCCTGGACAAGTCACTTGACCCCCATTGCCTACCCTTACCACTCTTCTGCCTTGGATCCAATACATAGTATTGACTCCAAGACGGATGGAAAGGGTTTAAAAAAAAAAGAAAAAAAGAAAAAAAAAACTCCCTAGAGGACTCTCAAGCTAGCCCTGGGTGGGTTACTGTGATCAGAGATAAAAACCTTTCTCATGTGCATCAGGTTAGAGACAGGACCTGGACCTGTGATTTCTTTAATAGAGTGAACTTTTTTTTTTTTTGATTGTCCTGCAAAACACACTTCCATATTGATCATTGTTATGAGAACAAACTCATACATAACCAAACCCTCAACATAAAACCAGAAATACACTAATGAGAAAGAGTTCCTTCTCTGGAGGTAGAGAGCATTCCCCATCAAAAGTCTTTCAGGATTGTACTAGATTATTGCATTGCTGAGAGGAGCCAAGTTTTCACAGATAATCATGATCCAATATTGCTGTTATTGTGTAAAATGTTTTCCCAGGTCTGCTTATTTTACTCTGCATCAGTTCTTACAGATCTTTCCAGCTTTTTCTGAAATCCTGCTTATCATTTCTTATAGCACAATAGTGTTCCATCACCAACATGTACCACAATTTGTTCAGCTATTCCCCAATGGATAGACATCTCCTCAATTTTCAATTCTTTGACACCACAAAGAAAGCTTCTATAAATATTTGTGTACAAGTAGGTCCTTTCCCCTATTTTATTATCTCTTTGGGATACAGACCCAGTAGTGCCATTACTGAATCAAAGAGTATGTAATGTTTATAGCCCTTTGGGTAAGTTCCAAACTGACCTCCAGAATGTTTGGATCAGTGCACAACTTCACCAGTAATGCATCAGTGTCCTGATTTTTCCATATCCCCTCCAACATTTACCAGTTTCCTTTACTGCCATATTGACTAATCTGATAGGTGTGAGATGGTACCTCAGTGTTGTTTTAATTTGCATTTCTGTAATCAAGAGGGATTTAGAACATTTTTTTCATAGGATTACTGATAACTTTGATTTCTTCATCTGAAAATTGCTTGTTCATATCCTTTGACCATTTGTCAATTGGGGAATGCCTTGTATTCTTAGGAATTTGACTTAGTTCTTTATAAATTTGAGAAATTAGACTTTTATCAGAGAAATTTTTAATAAAAATTTTCCCTAGTTGTTTCCCTTCTAGTCTTGGTTAGATTAGTTTTGTTTATAAAATAGCCTTTTATTTTAATGTAATTAAAATCATTCATTTTACATCTTATAATACTCTCTATTTCTTGTTTGGTCATAAATTCTTCCCTTCTCTAAAAATCTGTCAGATAAACTATTCCGTGTTCCCTTAATTTAGTTATGGTATCACTTTATATCTAAGTCATATATATATCCATTTGGACCTTATCTTGGCATAGGCTGTAAGATAATTGGTCTAGTATGGAGAACCCTTGCATGAGGAAACAATAATTAATGTAAGGGGATTCTATATGACTTCAGTACCTGAAGAGCTATTTAGAATTGTTATTTAATTCATGGGAATTCCCTTGGTGCCTGCTTTGGCAGTCCTCTTCCATCTGCTTTATATATCTCTCAGACGTACATCCTAATTTCTTGTCTCAGTGTCCGAATATTATACTTTCAGTCTTGCTTCCAGTTAAAAGAAAAGAAAACAAATGCTCAGAGGAAAACAAAGGCTGATATGATCTAGCTGAGTTTACTTACTGTTCTAAATATAACTGGATTTTAAGTAATAATGTTGAAGTTAGACAAGAAAATCAAGTTGAAAAAATTTTAATGGTTTTTTTGGGGTTTTTTTTTTTGGTCTTTAATCATAGAATCTTAGGGTTTGGAGGGACCTCAAAGGTCCATCTAGCTCAGCCTCCCAGCACAGTTGCTGAGATCTCTCTTTGCATCTCTAGTACTTGGCACATTGCCTGGCACATAGTAGGTGCTTAATAAATATTTTATTGACCAAATGATTGGGAAATGCATTGTTTGTTTTACTCAGAGGTTCCAGGTTCAAGAGTTTGAGTTCAAATTCTGACTCCCAAACTAACTGTGTGATTGACCAGGTCTCTTTATTGCCCTGAGCATATTTCTTTATCTTTAAAACAGAGTACTTCCTTTCCCAGTCCCCCTTCATGCTAGTATTATTCCCTCTCTAGCATTATCTCTAGTTTATCATCTATATGTGTGTACATATATAATATATAATTTTTTAAAATATCCTTTACCTTCTATCTTAGGAACAATACTGTGTATTGGTTCCAAGGCAGAAGAGTGGTAAAGGCTGGGCAATGGGAGTGAAGTGACTTGCCTAGGGTCACCCAGCTAAGATGTGTCTGATATCCTGTTTATATAGTTTGTTTGTACATAATTGTTTGCTTATTGTTTTTCCTATTAGATTGTGAGCTCCTTGAGGACAGGGACTGTTTTTGCCTGTCTTTGTATCTCCTACCTTTAGCACAATGTCTGACACATGGAAAATGCTTAATAAATGCTAATTGGAGGGGCAACTAAGTGGCTCAGTGGATAGAGAGCCAGTCCGGGTTTGAACCTAGGACCTCCTGTCTCTAGGCCTGACTCTCACTCCACTGAGCTACCCAGCTGCCACGTAATAATGATTTTTTAACATATGTTTTCCAAAATTATAAGATCTAAACCATCTCCCTCCCTCACTTCCTTCCTTCCACTCAGAGATGAGATGCAATTTGATCTGGGCCATGCATGTATCATTTTGCAAAACACACTTCCATATTGGTCATTGTTTTAAGAGCATACTCATACAAAACTAAAACCCCAAATTAAAACTGCAAATACACTGATGTGAACGATGCTATGCCTTGATCTGCATCTGACTCTAATCTTCCTCTGGAGGTAGATAGCATTCCCTATTGTCTAAGCCCTTCAGAATTGTTCCAGATCATTGTATTGCTGAGAGTTGCCATGTTTTCCCAGTTGATCATTGTACATTATTGCTGTTACTGTGTACAACGTTCTGGTTCTGCTTATTTTGCTCTGCATCAGTTCATGTAGATCTTTCCAGCTTTTTCTGAAATCATCTTGCTTATCATTTCTTATAGCTCAGTAGTATTCCATCACCATCATATACACGATTTATTTAGCCACTCCCCAATCGTTGGACATCCCCTCAATTCTTTGCCACCACAAGAAAGAGCAGCTATAAATAAGTTTATACAAGTAGGTCCTTTTCCCCGTTTTTATGATCTCTTTGGGATACAGACCCAGCCATACCGGCTCTTCTGCCTTGGAACCACTACCTAGTATCAATTCTAAGACACAAGGTGAGAGTTTTATAAAAATAAAATACAACTAAAAAAATGCTTGATGGCTACCTCACAGGGTTGTCGTGAGGAAATCTTTTTGTAAATCTTAAAGCCCTTTATGAGTTGTTATTATAGCTGTTATTTCAGGAATCTTCCTATAGCATCTCTAACAAGTAGTCATCTGTCTTTCATTTTTAACTTTATTTGCAAACAGTTGGCTGCCTTAATGCCTTGCTCCCTTTCTCATATCTTTCATTTGTTTTTGTTAAATGACTTATTTTCCCTGTTCCCATGTACCACAGCCTAGCGTGTGGGTTCCCTCTATATATCTGTAACTGAAGGTGACATTAACGTCTTTGGCAGTGATGGTGAACCTTTTAGAGATGGAGTGCCGGGCCCCGTCTCCACCCGGTGACCTTGTGCCATGCTTTGCCTCCCCTTACCCTACCCAGGGGAGGGAGGAAGCACTCCCATTGGCTGCTGAGCAGAGGGATGGGGGTTGTGAAAGAATGGCCTCAGGTGTGATGGAGGAGGGGAGGGAAGAAGCTCCACCCCAGTCCCTCTGCCTTTCAAGTAAGGAACTCTGGGTGGGAGGGAGAGACGGCTGAGTGTCCAAGAGAATGCACTGTGTGCCATCTTTGGCACTCTTGCCATAGGTTTGCCATCACTGATCTATGGTCATCATCTGTACATACCTTTGAATGACTATCAGTATTTAGGTATTGGGGTATCAATGATTTTTTTTTTTGGCTCCCTTTCCCTCCAGGCCTGCTTTCCTTCCAGACCCCAATGATGGAAGCCTGTACACACTTGGTGGGAAAAACAATGAAGGTCTGACGGTAAGCATCCTTGGCTTCCCTCATCACTCTGGATTGACCTTCAGATTGACCAGACACCTCCGTGAGTGATTATTGCTGGCAGGATGCTGGTGAAAGAAATCAATAAAGGTGTAGAACTGGCATCTTGAGAATACTCAATTCCCATATTTTTTTCTCACATCATGATTTAGTCTGTCTGCAGAAATAAATCCCCCCCTTTTTTTCCTTTTTAACCCATACCTGATATTAAATATCCATTCCAAGAGAGAAGAGTGGTAAAGGCTAGGCTATTGGGGTTAAGTGACTTGTCCAAGGTCACACAGCTAGGAAATATCTGAGGCCAGATTTGAACCCCATCTCCAGTCCTGGCTCTATCCATTGAGCCACCTGGTTGCTCCAGAAATGATTGCTTTTGAACTTTTTACTATATCATCAGTACTTAGAATAGCAGAGCTCTTCAGTGGGTGTAGAGGAGTGTGGATCTAATTCTAAAGAATATCCCTTTGATATGAAGATGAATATAAGGTTCTTGAGGGTAAGAACTGTTGTTTTTTACCTTTATATCCCCAATTTTGCACATAGTAAAAGTTGGGAATATTGGTATTTCATGAACCTCCACAGTTATCTGAATGGGTAGAAGGAAAGTTGAAGGTAATCACACAATACATACGAATAAATACACAAAGTTACTATAGAAATACATTAAAATCAGTATGGGAATAGGCAGGGACAGGAAGAAGGAAGTGATAATTAAGAGAGACAGTGGAAGACAGAAAATCCTGGGTTTAAATGTGGCCTTGGACACTTCCTAGTTGCTAGACTCTGGGCAAGTCACTTATCCCCATTGCCTAGCCCCTACTGCTCTTCTGCCTCAGAACTGATACACAGTATTGAATTTAAGATGGAAGGTGAGGGTTAAACATTTTTAAAATTATATTATCACGCATTATATGTAATTATTATATATTTTATATAAATATATTTTATGTAATATATATTTTTATCTACATAATGGTTAAAAGAGATAAACATGGAAACTCCATTGTGTTTAAAGGCACCATAAATAATGAAATGATATCAATAATACATTCAAATGTACAGAATGGGTTTTGTTTGTGTGTGTTTGCTGTGTATGTGCGTGCATGCACATACCTATGCAAGCAGGCAAAAATAATTGTACTGCAGGTAGCAATGCATAACAAAACAATAATTGTTGGGAACCCAGAAGAAAGTTAAAGATCTGAATAGAGTTTTAGGAAAATTATATGTGATAGATCTCTGGTGACTACTGAATGGGAAATGTAGGGAGTCTCTATATTTTTTAGCTTTGAATGACACCCTTACAAAGGTTGAAAAAATACAGAAAAGCAGACACGATGACCACATCCTTTGTGAACAAAATGCAGTAACAGCTATGGTCATTAAGGGATATATATTTAAATGAAGACCAAATATTATCCAAAAAATGTGGATCAAAGAATGAATCTTAGAGACAATAGATAATTTTATTTAAAAAAAATAACAATAGCATAGCTTTCCAAAATTTGTGGAATGTAGCCAGAGTAGGGTGGTAGTGTCTCTCTCTAAGCATATTAAACAACAAAAGAGAGAAGCAGGAGATCAATGGATTAGAGGTATGACTAAAAAAACTAGAAAAGTGATATAACAAAAAAGTTCCAAATCAACTCAGAAATGGAAATTCTGGAGGCAGCTGGGTAGCTCAGTGGATTGAGAGCCAGGCCTAGAGACGGGAGGTCCTAGGTTCAAATCCGGTCTCAGACACTTCCCAGCTGTGTGACCCTGGGCAAGTCACTTGACCCCCATTGCCTACCCTTACCACTCTTCTGCCTTGGATCCAATACCCAGTATTGACTCCAAGACGGAAGGTAAGGGTTATTTAAAAAAAAAAAAATGGAAATTCTGAAAATAGAAAAGATAAGATTAAAAAAAATGTTAATGAAGACCGATTATGTTTTTAGACATGGCCATTAAGGAATTTGATTTGCTTAACCAGACATATTCTTCATTCATTCATTCATTCATTCATTTATTCATTCATTCATTCATTTATTTATTTGTTTTTTGTTGTAGGGGAGGTAAGAGGGAGAGAAAATAAAATGATTATTAATTGAAAAAAAATTTTAAAGACCCTTAACAAACCATTAGCTTAATTTGATTAAAAAAAACCAACAATCTTCATCTTTTCTCTTATTATCAATTCTAAGACTGAAGAGAGGTAAGGTAACGAAGCTTTGTATCAAATTCATCATGTAAAACAAATATAGACTTGATACCTGAATAAGGAAGAAATAAATCAAAGAAAGAGAATTATAGAAAAAATACCACATAAATTTTCATGCAAAATATTGAATAAAATATTAGGCGAGACTATAGCAATAATAATGATAATAATAGTTACCATTTATATAGTACTTTATAAGATGTACAAAGTATTTTTCAAATATAATTATCTCATCTTAATAGCAACCATTACAGAAGACTATTTATTATGATCATATTGGGTTATGCCAGGAATGCAGGGCTAGTTCAATATTTAGAAAACTATAAACACAAGAGATCAAATTAATAACAAAATCAAAATCTTAGGATTATCAATAAAGTTTTTGAAATCATTTCTGTTCAAATAAAAGATCATAACACTCATTTATGTTTAAGAAAAACACTAGAAAGCATAGAAATAAATGAATCTTTCATTAATATGAAAATGATATTTATCAAAATCCAAGAGGAAGCATTATCTCTTATTTAGAAACCCTAGGGGCAAAGAGTCAAGCCAGGAGATGGGAGGTCCTCCTGGGTTCAGATTGGCCTCAGACACTTGCTAGCTGTGTGACCCTGGGCAAGTCACTTAATCCCCAGTTGCTTAGCCCTGACCGCTCTTCTGCCTTGAAACCAATATTGATTCTAAGATAGAAGGTAAGGGAAGAAAGGAAAGAAAGGAAAAAGAAAAGGAAGGAAAGAAGGAAGAACAATTTACTTGTGCCATGGAGGGAAGGTCAGGGACCAACATGACAAAAACATTATTTTATTTTTATTATTATTAAAACCCTTCCTTTCTCTCTTAGTATTCATTCTAGGACAGAAGACCAGCAAGAGCTAGGCATTTGGGGTTAAGTGACTTATTTATGCAGGGTCACACAATTAGTGTCTGAGGCCAGATTCATTTTTATTTAAATTTATTTTATTTCATTTTATTATTTATTTAAATTCTAATTTCTATGTTAATTAATTAGTAAATCATATTTATATAGATCAATACATTTATATGATATACAAAATATATAATATATGTTTATATATGACATATACATATATTATTTTATATGTAAATATGCATTTATTTAATGTAATATGCTGAGAAAAAAGTTCAGAAGGAGATGTAGCAATTTTGTTACCTTTTTAAATAATTCCCATTTTATTTCTTTTTTTACAGTTTCTTATAAAATCTTTTTTTTTGATTCTTTGTACCATGAACTTTTTGGTTTTTTCTTTTCTTTTTTTTAACTTTAAACTTTTAAAAACTTTTTAACCTTTTTTTAAAACTTTTAAACTTTTTAAAACTTTGAACTTTAAAAAAACTTTCTTTAAACTTCATTTTAGATTCAATAGTGTATTGGTTCCAAGGCAGAAGAATGGTAAGGGCTAGGTGATGAAGTTAAGTGACTTGCTCAGGGTCACCCAGCTAGGAAGAGTTTGAGGATTGATTTGAACCTAGGACCTCCTGTCACTAGGCTGTCTCTCAATCCACTGGGCCCCTAGCTCACCCCACTGTTTGTATTTATTAAAGATTAAGTTCATAATTTTAAAAAGGAAAAAAAAACCCAGCCAACCAACAAAAAGGCCTTCCTGCCTGTAGTACTATAGAGGTATTGGACTACAATTTAAGCATTGAGCCTCTGTATTTTCACACCTGGTGTATGGATTAATTGACTTTATTTGACTATACTTCCTTCTCACAATAGATTATTCCATTAGGAATTGGAGTGGAGAGGGGGAGGTGAGTCAGTGGGAAATAACAGTGATTTTATTTTTAAAGAAGAGGAAAAACATCAGTAAAACATTAAAAGAAAAAGCCTTTTCAGAAGTGAAAATAGACACTGAAGCCTGCAACTAAGGGGAACTTTTCAATCCTTGACAGAGAACCTGTTTTGTTTGTATTTCAAGAATACTCAGGATTCCAAAAATAAATTAGAAACAGGTGCTTGCCAAAAGAATTTGCAGATGTTAGCTATAGACCTAATGAAGAAGAAACAGTTTGAGGTTTTTTTTTCTATTCGCAAATATTTTATTTTTGTTTTATTTTCCCACAGAGTATCATAAATAAGTTTGTTTGTTTTTTTAATCCATATTTGTCAGGTTTAGGGAGCAACACTACCTCACAGAAAAGAATTTGGTAGGGCGACACTTTCCCTAAATGATAAAACAGTTTTAAAATATTTGACTTTTTTTTATGAGTTTTTTTTGTTGGTACTTAACATAAATTAACTTCTTTTTTTAAAACACAAAATTTACCACTTTTTTAATGTCATAAACTTCTAAGACCTTTCCCATACACACCCCTAAATTCAAGTAGAAGTTCTTGCCACTCAGATCTAATCTCCAACCTCATTTCCCTTGAGAAATACCACATAATTCTGCTCTAGCCTGTAGTCCTGGTGTTACTTTCTCAAGCCAGAAGAGAAGGGTCCTTTTTTTCTTTCCTAGGAATTTGGAAGGTTGTGTAACCCTTCATAGTCCAAAAAAAAAATGCCCTTCTACCAAGGGGACTAAATAGGAGTTCTTTGGTGTCTCCATAACTCTGTGTCACCCCATATCAGGGATTCCCAACTTTTTATGTGTCATGGACCCTTTAGATTGTCTGGTGAAATCCTCAGACACCCCACTAATGTTTTTAAACACATAAATAAAAAGAAGAGCACAGCAGATAGAGTTCTAGGCTTAGAGTCAGGAGGATCTGCGTTTCAATCCAGTCTCAGACACTATCTCTGTGAACTCTGAGCAAGTCACTTAAATCTTGTAAGCCTCAGTTTCCTCATCTGTAAAATGAACTGGAGAAGGAAATGGCAAACCACTCCAATATCTCTGCCAAGAAATTCCCAAATGGGATCACGAAGATTGACTGAAAAATATAGTTATCAAAATATTTTTTAAAACACAAGCTCGTGGACTCCAGATTAGGAACCCCTGCCCTAGTCTTGCCTTCTCAGTGGGTGAGGGAAGAAGCTGAGAGAGGGTGAGAATTTGAAATGGGAAATAAAAATTTTAAATCAAAAGAATCCCTGCTTTAAGTAACAGAAGCTGGTTCTTCAAGGTGCCAGGCACCTGGTGACTGCTGTAAGCGTGGCGCAGAAGTGAGGATGGAGAGGCCTCGAGCTCCCCCAACTCCTTTCCGTTTGCCTGCAGCTGCTCATCATTCTTCATTTCGGGATTTCAAGTTCGAGTAAAGGAAGTAGTTAATAAGACCTCTCCCTTTTTAGCAAAATTGCCTAACTGAATTAGGCTGCCTGTTAAGATTGTGAAAATTGCTCAAGCTTTTAAAATTAACTTGTTTCCCTTTATTTATGTATTCATCTCTCTTTGTAGAAACTTCCCTTTACCATTCCGGAATTGGTGCAGGCATCCCCATGTCGAAGTTCAGATGGGATTCTCTACATGGGTAAGATGTTTCTGTTTTCCACACCTCATCATTGGCTTATTGAAAATTAGCTTCAGTAAGGAGATGATTAAGTAAAAAATAAAAGTGTTTTGTTTCCCTTTTAATGAACCCTCTTTGGAACAGGCTTTCTTGCCTTGAATTGGGTGAGAATTGGTTCAAGCCGTTGGCACTAGCCAGTAGGATACTGGGCTTAAAATCAGGAGGGCCAGAGTTCAACTTCTGCCTGATATATTTGCTGACAGGGTGACCCTTGGCAAATCATTTAACCTCTCTGAGCCTTGGCTTCCTCACCAGTAAAATGGGAGGACTAGACACTAAGATCCCTTCCAGCTCCAAATTTATGAATCTATGATTGATTGAGGAATCCAGGAATCTTTCTAGAGATGTTGTACATCAACATACAACAAACTTTAATTTTTCATGTTAACATATTATTTTTTGAAACCTTTCCTTCTACATCTCTTTAATTTCTGAATGAATATATGTACACATGTGTGTATATATACAAAAACACACGTGCATACACATGCATACATATATTTGTTGTTGTTATGGGTCATTTTTGTAGTGTCTGACTTTGTGACCCCATTTAGGGTTTTCTTGGCAAAGAACCTGGAGCAGTTTGCTATTTCCTTTTCCAACTTATTGTATAGATAAGGAATCTGAGGCAAATAGTCAGTATAACTTTGCTCTATGGCAAAGGGAGGCATGAAATATGAGAGTCTCAGAAGGATGAAACATAGGGCAGCTGGGTAGCTCAGTGGATTGAGAGCCAGGCCTGGAGATGGGAGGTCCTGGGTTCAAATCTGGCTTCAGATACTTTCTAGCTGTGTGACCCTGGGCAAGTCACTTAACCCCCATTGCCTAGCCCTTACTGCTCTTTTGCCTTGGAACTAATGCACAGTATTGATTCCAAGATGGAAGGAAAGGGTTTAAAAAAAAAAAAGAATTATAGGTTGGGTTGCTCTTTTGTGACATCCCTAAGGCTCCTCTAGTGTCTTGGCTGTGGACTGAGTGGGACAAAGGTCTTTGCCATAGGCTGCTCTGAGGAAAATTGCAATAATTTGTGCTTCTTTAAAAATGAACCAGATGTGATTGGGGATGTAGACTCTAATCTAAACAATCACCCTAGTGCAAATATTAATATGGAAATAGGTCCTGATCAATGACATATATAAAACCCAATGGAATTTCCCATTGGCTGTGGGAGGAGGAGAGGGAAAGAACATGAATCATGTAACCACGGAAAAATATCCTTAATTAATTAAATAAAAACATTTAAGTCTAAAAATAATAATAACATAAAATAAACATAAAAAAGTTATAAAGATTGGAAACTTTATTTCTCTCTTTTTTTCTCTTCACAAATAAATACTTACAAACCAAAAAATAAATAAATAAGAATGAGCCAGGAGGAGGCAGTTAGGTGGTTGAGTGGATAGAGAGTCTGGGTTCAAATCTGGCTTAAGACACTTATTACCTTTGTGACCCTGGGCAAGTCACTTAGCCCTATTTGACTTTCATATCTGGCAGAAGAGGAAAGTGAGTGATGGGAAAAGTCTATTTTCCCTTAGCTCCTAGATTATGTCAGATCCTTGTCCTTTTCCCAGTTCTTTGGCATGGAACAAATTGGACTGTCCCATACGAGAAGAATGATGGTGAGGGTGGGGGTCTATTCCAGGCATGTGAAGATCCCCCCAGTCAAAAGGGCAAGTGAGAACAGTTTGTTCCAGTGGCCATGAAGGTGGCTGATGCAGGAACTGTAGAGCCCATAGAGCTTTGTCAGACTTAGAAGAAGCCAAGGTCCTCTACTGGATCCCAGGCCTTCGCCAGTCTTCCTGACTTTCTGTCTTGCCACTAGACTTGGATGACTTTGGAAGAGAGAGTGAGGCCAATGACTTTGTGGAATTTCACCTCACTTCAATCCAATTTATTCGAGAGTCAAGACATCACCCCATGATGACTTTGGTCTTCTTAGACCAAAGGCCAAACGACAGTAATATAAATGTGGAAGGGAGTGGGACATTTTTATAGAGAGGGTATCCTTGGGCGCATCTGATTTGTTTTTCTATTCCTGAATTTCACAGGCAGGGAGGTACCAATCCTTGTGGCTATTTGAGAGAAAGAAGATCCCAGAGGAGGGTGGAGTTCCAGAGAAGAGAATAGAAGTGGGACTTGCTGGTTAGACCATGGGGTATCTCTAGAGAAGAAACTTCATGTCAAAAAAAGGCCCACAAAACCAGAATCTTTTTAGATCTATCACAATGATATCAGGCATAAAGAGTTTACAGTTGTGGCTCAGTAAATTGAGAGCCAGGAGGTCCTGGGTTCCAATCTGGCCTCAGACACTTCCTAGCTGTGTGACCCTGGGCAAGTCACTTGACCCCCATTTCCCAGCCCTTACCACTCTTCTGCCTTGGAACCAATACATACTGTTGATTCCAGGACAGAAGGTAAAGGTTTAAAAAAAAGGGCCTATAATTGATGTTATTTGGAAAGTGGTTTTTTTTTCCCTTTTTGTTCCCTTCAGATATTTTGCTTATAGGATTTTAATGCCAAGAAAAGGAAATTGTGATCCATAGATAGATGTCAAACATATCGTTAACATGAATAAGTTCAGAATACTTGTAAAAGCCAGTTATATCTCTAGCAAGTCCTATGATTCAGTGAGGTGGCACAGTGGACAGTGCTGGGTCTGAAGTCAGGAAAACTCATCTTCCTGAGTTCAAATCCAGCCTCAGATACTTATTAGCTGTGTGACCCTGGATAAATCACTTAATCCTATTTTCCTCAGTTTCCTTATCCATAGAATGAGCTGGAAAAGGGAATGGCAAACCATTCCAGTATCTTTGCCAAGAAAACCCCAAATGGAGTCATGAAGAGTTAGACATGACTGAAATGACTAAACAACAGTGATTCATGCACTTTTAAATCTCCACAGTATATCTGGGTGCTTTAATTTCAAGTACTTCATGAAATAACCAACCCTAGCTAAATTACAAAGTTAGCAAATGATGACATAGGCTTAATTTTGCAGGACAACTAAATAGAAGCATTAACACATGCAATAGGTATCCAGAATTTTTTCTCTTTAAATTTTTATTTCAAAAATGTTTTATTGCTGCTTTTGTTAAACTTTCCAATGTTTTTCTCCCCTTCCCGTAGATCCCTCCTTTATAACAAAGAAATTCAAGATAAAGAAAACACATTGGTCAATGGTTAACAACATATAGACCATTCCAAGCCTGTAGTCCTCCACCTTTCTACTGAGAGGAAGGAAATATGTTATACTTAATTAATTCTCTGGAGTAAAGATTGGGTATTGCATGCAGTCCTTTCTATAGAATGAGCTATTGCTTCTTTCACACACTAAGATTTTTTTCTAGGTGTCTTGTGCTATATAAATGCTAACCTATTTATTATTTATTTTTATTGTCATCTTGCTATATAACAAGTTAAAAGGAGATGGAGAAAGAGAAAGAGAGGGAGGAAGAGAGGGAGAGACAAAGATGGGAAAGAGAGAAAGAGGAAGGAGAGAGAGAGGGAGGGAAGTATATAATTAGAAAATCTTGAACCCCTGAACTACATCATCCACAATCCTTTTTAACTTTTGCCCATGTTGTGTCTTCATGTATTGTTTATAAGTTTGCTGTAAGCCCGCCCCTCTCTCTCTTTTCCCGTGTGTGTGACTGGGAAAGCTGGCTTTTACTCAGGCTTTTACTTTTTCTTTTTCTTTTCTTTTACTTCAAGTTATTATTAACAAATCTTGTTAAATGTAATACTTGGAGATATTGTATATTAATTTTTAATCTTGCAGAGTAGAGAAAGAGAGAGAGAGTGAGGGAATGAGGGGGAAATGGAGAAAGAGAGAGAGAGACACAGAGAGAGATGTAGGCATATATGTATGAATATATGTGTAAGTACATATTTTTTACCTGTGTGTGGTCACAGATAAATACCAGTTCTAGTTGTAGAGAGTATCTTGTCTATTAGTGGTGGTAGTGGTGGGTGTAGATGGAGCTGTAATATAATGAGTCCCCAGTGTAGAAACTCCCTGTACTGGCACAGATTGGCATTTCATCTTCAATTTAGAACATGAAGTCACTGAGAGACCATTCCTTGGCCACAGTCAAATGGTTAATATGTGACAAAAACAGGACTTAAGCCCATCGGGTCTAACTGCCTCTCTAGCTACTACTTCTTTCTGTGATGGTTAAACAATCATTGGGATGGTGGGAAGGATGAATGATTGAAGAGCTGGGATACTACATTCCTTTTTTATATCTTCAACTTCATTGGGGAAGTCACCCACAGGAGACCATAGCTGACCCATTCAAAATTGCCAGTCAATCACCATTTATTAAGCACCTACTATGTGCCAGTCATGGTGTTAAGTCCTGAGAACATAAAGAAAGACAAAAGATAGTCCCTACTTTCAAGGAGATTGCATTCTAATGAGGGACAACTACATTCAAAAAGAAAACTGAGGGGGCAGCTGGGTAGCTCAGTGGAGTGAGAGTCAGGCCTAAAGACGGGAGGTTCTAGGTTCAAATCCGGCCTCAGCCACTTCCCAGCTGTGTGACCCTGGGCAAGTCACTTGACCCCCATTGCCCACCCTTACCAATCTTCCACCTATGAGACAATACACCGAAGTACAAGGGTTAAAAAAAAAAAAAAAAAAGAAAAAGAAAACTGAAAAGGGGGAGAATGAGGAAAAGGGAAGGTTCCCAGTAGGAAGTAGGAGATAGTTAGGGGTGGGATGAAGGAGAAGAACTCTGCCCAGACTGGAAATGAAGAGGTGGCTGGCCTGGGCACCTTCCTTAAATGGAGGTTCTAGGAAGAGCCCTCCGTCATCCACTTAGAAGGAGAGGCCTCAGGGACAGAGGTTGGTGACCATACAAGGCTAGCATGATCTTGGAGGATGAAGAGACTCCTGGGGCATGATGCAGAACTTCAGAGGAGTGCATCCATGTGGGAAATGGTGATAAGCCCCCCTTAGATGTTTCTCTATTCCTGTGAGCTTTGGCTAGTTATCCTAGTTGGGAGTGGTGATGACTGCAGATTAGCCAAGAGTAGTTCACAGAAACATTGCCTCTGTAGAATGAGTGAAGGCTTCTGGGCGTCATGGAAATTTGGGTCCTCTGACCTAGTATGTGCTCCAGGAATATGTCCAAGGATGCAGGATGGTGTTTTCTTTTGACCACTTTTAGAAAAATACTTCTACTTTCCATCTTAGAATCAATACTGTATATTGATTCTAAGGCAGAAGAGAGATAAGGGGCAGACAATAGGGGTTAAGTGACTGGCCCAGGGTCACACAGCCAGGAAGTATCTGAGGTCAGATTTGAATCCAGGATTTCTCCTCTGTAGGCCTGGCTCTCAATCAGCCATCTAGCTGCACTCTTTCTTGGATCACTTTTTAAAATTTATTTTTATTTTATTTTATTTTTTTAATTTGAAACTTTTTAATTAATAAATTTAGGATATTTTTCCATGGTTCCATGATTCACGTTCTTTCCCTACCCTCCTCCCTCCCCGCTCCCATAGCCAGTGAGCAGTTCCACTGGGTTTTATATGTGTCATTGATCAAGACCTATTTTGAATCACTTTTTTTTTAACATTTATTAATAATCATTTTTAACATGGTTACATGATTCATGCTCCTCCTTTCCCTTTCACCCCCCGCATCCCCCCACCCATGGCCGACGCACATTTCCACTGGTTTTGTCATGTGTCCTTGATCAAGACCAATTTCCAAATTGTTGGTGGTTGCATTGGTGTGGTAGTTTCGAGTCCACACCCTCAATCATGTCCACCCCGACCCATGCTTTGAATCACTTTTTAAAAGAGGCTTTGTGTCCTTTCAGGTAAAAAGCAGGACATTTGGTACGTTGTCGACCTCATGACTGGGGAGAAGCAGCAGACTTTGTCTTCAGCATTTGCAGAAAGCCTCTGTCCATCCACCTCTCTTCTGTATCTTGGACGTACAGGTAATAATAATTTTTAAAAATCATTAACAATATCAACAACAACAATAATAGCAGCTTTGTGTACTAGACTGTGTCAAACACTTTACAAATATTATTTCCTTTGATTGTCACAACAATCCTGTGAGGTAGATGCTCTTATTGTCCCCATTTTACAATTGAGGAAACTGAGCTCAAGTGACTTGCCCAAGGACAGTGTCTGCAACTGGAGTTGAATTTAGGGCTTCCTCACTCTGGGTCCAGCACTCTTTATGTTGTGTCACCTAGCAACCAGGTAAGAGAATTTTAGATGTTATTGGGATGGAGTATTGCTTTTTTATAAGACAGCCTGGGCTAACTTTGTGATCTGTAGAAGCGAATTAAATTCTCTGCAGTGATGGGCAAACTATGGCCTGCAGGCCAGATGTGGCCCCCTGAAATGTTCTATCCGGCAGGGCAACATTATTCCTAATCTGACAAATACAATGAGTAGGATACAATACAACAAAACTTCAAAAGAGTTGCCTTAGAAACAGACTGACAGATGAGCATTTCCTTTCCTTTGGCCCCCTCTTTAAAAAGTTTGCCCATCACTGCTCTAGAGCATAATGTAGGAGGGAGTTCTTCACTTGAGCACATTGATCTTATCTGAAGGTAAGAAAACGAATGTGACCTTATTAATTATAATTAATAACTAATTAATGATCACTCAATCACGTTTGTAGTTGTTCTTGACTAGTGAAGTAAACTCTTATAACATAATGGTATTCTAAAATTTACAACTTCTTGGGGTTTCTCTTTTTTTTAAAAGGCCTACTTTCTGTCTTAGAATCAATACCAAGTATTGGTTCCATGGAAAAGAAGCAAGGGCTAGGAAATCTGGGTTAAGTGACTTGCCCAAAATGACAAAGCTAGAAAATGTCTGTGATCAAATTTGAACCCAAGACCTCCTGTCTCTAGGCCTGTCTCTCCATTCCCTTAGCCACCTAGCTGACCCTATCTTCTATCTCAGTATCAATTCTAAAACAGAAGAATGGCAAGGGCTAGGCAGTCAGGGTTAAGTGACATGCCCAGGGTCACACTGCTAGGAAGTATCTGAGGTCAGATTTGATCCTGGGTCCTCTCAGCTCCAGGTCTGCTGCTCTAACCAATATGCGCCTTAGAATACTTTTTTTTTTTTTTTAAATTTTAAACCCTTAACTTCTGTGTATTGACTCCAAGGCAGAAGAGTGGTAAGGGTAGGCAATGGGAGTCAAGTGACTTGCTCAGGGTCACACAGCTGGGAAGTGGCTGAGGCCGGATTTGAACCTAGGACCTCCTGTCTCTAGGCCTGGCTCTCAATCCACTGAGCTACCCAGCTGCCCCCTAGAATACTTCTTGATTGAATCAGTCAATTAAAATTGAGTATGAACAGAGCCTGTATACCTCATTCAGAATCATTCAAAGCCATTGCTTGAAAGACTTGACCCCATCCTGAGGAACTTATATAAAAAAGAGGTGCTATCGTTGGAGGATCTGGAAACTCAGAGGAAGAAATATATCATATAAAAATTTAAGAACAAGTAGTTCAGGAACAACTAGCCAAAGAGAAAGAAGTAGGACAGAGCAGAGAAAATTATGAGGAGGGCCTTTGGCCTTCCAGGTATTTCAGAACCCAAGACTTAGAAACCACCATTTGTAATCATCTACTTGAGAGCTATGCAAAGTTCCAAGGAAAGGTCTAACTTCCCTTTCCACTGCCTACATAACCAAAGACGCCATATTATAATCTCCTTCATTACTCAAACATTTCTAGAAACTTCAGTCATAAATAGGCCAGGCATAGGCCAGAGAAAAATAGAAATATTAATTAAAGGGCCAAACTTCTGCCTAAATATTAGGAATTTTCCTAACTGGGGGTCCAGAGCAATTGTGATTATATTTACAATTTGCCATTTAAATTACATTCCCTAAAAGAATATGAATCATATAACCATGGGAAAACATTCTAAATTAAATAAATATTTTGTTATTATATATTATATAATTTATACATTATATAAACATGTGAGTTTATATAATATATATATTACATAGTAAATAAATAATTTGTTGTTTATTATCGTCCAACTCTTCATGGCCCCATTTGGGGTTTTCTTGGCAAGGATACCAGAGTGGTTTGCCATTTCCTCTCCATCTCATTTTATAGATGAAGAAACTGAGGCAAACAGGGTTAAGTGATTTTGCTCAGGATCACACAGCTAGGACGCATCTGAGGCCAGATTTGCAATCAGGTGTTCCTGACTCCAGGCCTGGAATTCTATCTACTGTGCCAACTAGCTGCCCTTAGGGGTCATTACATTTCCCCTTGGTATAACAAGATCTAATCATCATAATTGTATTATAATAGCACTGTTTAACTGACTTGCTTCTGTGTGTGACATCAGTGAAATATAAATTGCCCAGAATTAAAAAAAACATTGTCAGGAGTGTGGGGATTGATTAGAAACTGAGTGCTTCTCAAGATGCTTCCTTGTAGGTTCTCAAAGGTCCGGGTAGTGGAGAATAAGCCCTGCTAGGATTTTCTAAGCTGGAAAGCTTTTGAGTTTAGGCCTACTGGAAGATTATGCAATTTGTACTATGGAGGACTAGTTTAGCTAAGTTCAGATAAGCTCATTCATCACCAGAAAGCTGGCCACACCTCAGAATACCAACCAAGCTGTGTATGGAAGGAGGTCTTTTGATCTGTGGTGATTAAAAGAATATCCACACTGAAAAAAAAAAAAGCACAGTTCTTGTGAAATGCTTTCTAAATCCAAGATAAGACTTATTTGCTGTTTCTTTTTATTTATGTCTTTTATATTATATACAAGGTAGTCACTCCTTTTAATCATTTTATCCCTGTTTTTGTGTGTGTGTGTGTGTGTGTGTGTGTGAAAACATACAAATTTTATTGCATTTTTGGGCATATCATTTGTTGGAAATGATGTTATTAGAGTCATGACACAGGAAAATATTTTAAAACACAAAACTTAGCTTGACAAAAGCATCTCAATTCACTTTGGGTGTAATTGTTCTTCCCCTTTAGATTCAAAATATTTCTTTGAAGTTACAGGTGTAAACTTTTAGTAGATTCTCACAATTCAATTTATCACTATCTAAAAGGTGAAAAAAGTATCCAAAATGTACCCAAAGTGACTCAAAGATTGCTGTATGTCTGATCTAGGAAAGAACAAGTATCTTTAAGTCACAACATGGACCCCCTGTTGAATGCCCCCATTTTGTCCCCATCCCAATTCTTTTTTTTTTTTTTTAATCCTTCCCTTCCACCTTAGAACCAATACTATGTATTGGTTCCAAGGCAGAAGAGTGGTAAGGGCTAGGCAATGGGGGTCAAGTGACTTGTCCAGGGTCACACAGCTGGGAAGTATCTGAGGTCAGATTTGAACCTAGAATCTCCCATCTCTAGGCCTGACTCTCCATCCACTGAGCTACCCAGCTGCCCCCATTTTCAACCCCCCACCCCCACCCCAATTCTTATAACAAAGAATAGTTAAGAAAAGCCAATAGCTTGTGACTCAGTAGTTGTGTCTGACACAAGTAGGGGCAGCTAGGTGGTAAAGCGGATAGAATATTGACCCCAGAGTCAGGAAGACCTGAGTTCAAATCTGGCTTCAGACACTTTCAAGCTTTGTGACTCTGGGTAAATCACTTATTCCTGTTTGCCTCAGTTTCCTCATCTGTCAAATGAGCTGGAGAAGGAAAAGATCCTTCCAGGACCTTTGCCAAGACAACCCCAAATGATATCACAAAGAGTTGGACACGACTGAAAATGATTCAAAAACAAAAGTTGTGTTGGACAGTGTGAGCTGGTATATTTCATCACTGGGTCTTCTAGAACCAAGATTGGTTATTGGGTTGAGTCTGTATTTTGGTGTCATTTACATTATTGTAGCCATTTTGCTTATTGTCCTTCTGGTTCTAATGAATGTCTGTTTCCCCAGAATACACCATCACCATGTTCGATACAAAGAGTCGAGAGCTTCGGTGGAATGCTACCTATTTTGACTATGCAGCCACTGTACCAGAGGAGGACGTGGAATACAGTAAGGGTTGGAGGGGCCTATGATAGATCGATAGATAGCATTTATTCATTTATATATTTTTAAAAACCCTTACCTTCCATCTTAGAATCAATACAATGTGTTGGTTTCAAAAGAGCAATAAGGGCTAGGCAATGGGGGTTAAGGGACTTGCTCAAGGTCACCCAGTGAGGAAGTGCCTGAGGCCAGATTTGAAGCCAGAGCCTGGGTCTCTATCCACTGAGCCACCCAGCTATCCCTGATAGATAGCATTTATTAAGTATTTACTATGTGCCAGGCATCGTACATGTAAATACAAGCAAGCTAGACAATCCCTGCCTTTATGTTCCAGCGGGAGTTGGGGGTTGGCTAAAAGGGTGAGAGGGAAAACAACACATAAAGGGGAGCTGGAAGTGAAGGGCTTCAGGATATGTGTGGTGTGTGGATGGCTGGGAGAAGATCAAGGTCTGGTTGGGAGGAGATAAGAAGGAAGGCCAGCTGCCAAGGGTGGTGTGGAGGTGGCTGGGAGATGGGCTAGGAGGACTGGTTCCGGGGAGATAAGATCTGAGCTTGTTTATCTGAGCATGGGTGGAGTCCAAAACTCTGGTTTGGGATGGGATTGAAAGGGGAGAGCTGAGGATGACAGCTGGAGTTCAAGCAGCATGGGGTAGAAATAGCCTAGAAGTGCATCTTGGGGTGCTGGTCTTTCTTTTATGACCCACGAGGGAAAGGTTGCTTCCAAATACAGAAAAATGGGATTTCTTTCAAAGCCCACATTCCATGTGTGGTGTAGTGGTTACCAAACTCAAATAGAGATGGAGACCGCTATCCTTGTGGCCTATGCTTTATTTATTTATTGGGGGTGGTGGCTGTGTTTTATGGTGCATTAATTAATCAATCAATTAATTAATTAATTTAAAAAATATTTCCCAGTTACATTTTAATCTGGTTCAGGCTGCATGTAGAAGGGTTCTAGGCCCTGGGAGGTTTTCAACCTTATGTTTGACATCTCTGGTATTGGGGTTTAGGTACTGGTCTTTGAGTCAACAAGACCTGAATTCAAATTCTGCCTCATTTATTTATTCGCTGTGTGACTCTGGACAAGTCTTCAATTTCCTTATTTGTAAAATGAGATTAGAGTTAATGGCCTCTTGTCCCAGCACTAAATTTATGATTCTATGGACCTCTGATAAAGAGAACTATTGTAGCTGTGTGACTCGGGGGGACAAGTCACTTAACTCCAGTTGCATAGTCCTTATTGCTTTTTTGATTTGGAACAGATTCCAAGACAGAAGGGTAAGGGTTTTCAAGGAGGGAAAAAGAGAGAGAACTATTACAAAGCTAAATGGAGAATTTTGAGAACTTAGGGAGAGAGGGAGGGAGTTCTGGGTCAGAGAGGAGAGGTGTGACAGGAGCTAAAAAGCAAGCACGTGGTATTAGAAGGAGGAGAAAGGATTTTTGTCATTCCAAATAATGGATATATAGATGCCGAGACCATCCATTGCATCCCAAGTCGTTACCCTGACTTTTGTTTTGCCACTGGACTTGGATGACTCTGGAAGAGAGAACGAGGCTGATGGCTTTGTCCAACTCTACCTCACAAATAGAATTCACAAGTGAGTCAAGGCATCATCTCGTGATGCCTTTGGTCCTCTTTGAAAACAAACAACAGCCCAGAGACCATCTAGATATATCCCTTCCCCCATTTCTAAACCACCACCATCCATTGGCATTGGGGAAGTGCCACACTGTCCCTAGGCAGTTGGCCAAATGACATTGCAGTAGGGTTCAATATTGTTTCAGTGGAGCTTGTCTATCATTTGTTTTATTACAAAACCGTATTGACTCAAGAACTCTGATCCGTGCTATGATCAGCCACAGTGCCGAAGGACCACGAATGAAGCATGTTCTCCGCCTCTTAACAGAGGGGTGATAAACTTGGTGCAGACTGAAACATTTTTTGGACATGGTCAGTGCGGGAATTTGTTTGGCTTGACTACGTTTGTTTGTAACAGGTTTTGGTTTTGGTTTGGTTTTTCCCCAGTGGTGGAGATGGGGTGGGGG
The DNA here is from genome assembly GCF_016433145.1 of Gracilinanus agilis. NCBI lineage: Eukaryota > Metazoa > Chordata > Mammalia > Didelphimorphia > Didelphidae > Gracilinanus > Gracilinanus agilis. The sequence continues at coordinate 206,657,898 of NC_058133.1, read as the reverse complement.
AGTACAAGGGCAAGAATATAGATTTTTGTTCATTAAAAAATTAAACTTTGAAAAATACTTTTGGAAAAAAGGTGCTGTGCCATTTCATTTCTTTATATCTCATTGATCTTTACAACACTTCCAGGTAGGGACTATTATTATCCTGATTTTACCATTGAGGAAACTGAGGCTGGAAGACATTAAATGATTTGCCCAAGCTCACATAGCTACCAGGTGTCTGAGGCAGGATTTAAACTCCTCATTCTAAGCCCAGAGCTCTATCCACTGCACCAATTAGCTGCCTCAATTAGGAGTAAGTGGCAGGGCTGGTCTTTGACCCTAGGTCTGCTATTTCCCAACCCAGTGCACTTTTTACTTTTGCCCCATGTTTTTTTTTTTTTAACCCTTTTGTCTTAGTTTCAATGCTTTTTTTTTCCCCCCCAAACACTTACTTTTTGTCTTAGAATCGCGACTGTGATTCTATGGCAGAAGAGTGGTAAGGACTAGGCAATGGGGGTTAAGTGATTTGCCCAGGGTCACACGGCTGGGAAGTGTCTGAGGCCAGATTTGAACCCAGGTCTTCTCCATTCTGGAACTTGGCAACAACATACTGTTGTGCCATCTAGCTGCCCTTCTTTTGTTTTTCCTAATTGGGCTAGTGTCCCATGTCCCAGGAAACACTGATGAGGACACGATGTGGGTGCAGAGATGGCTTGAGAATCTGGGTGACCTTGTGTGTGTTTTCTGTCCTGCTTCAGAGATGTCCCACTTTGTGTCCAATGGGGATGGACTGGTGGTGACTGTGGACAGCGAGTCTGGAGATGTCTTGTGGATTCAGAATTATGCCTCGCCGGTGGTGGCCTTCTACATCTGGCATCGAGAGGGCCTGCAGAAGGTGATGCACACCAACGTCGGGGTGGAGACGCTGCGCTATCTGACCTTCATGTCCGGAGAGGTGGGACGGATCACCAAGTGGAAATACCCCTTCCCAAAGGAGACCGAGACCAAGAGCAAACTGACGTGAGTCAGGGTTGGAGGCTAGTAGCTCGGGAGGTTTGGGGTTTAGGTTCAGATTTTTTCTGCTGGGAGGTGAGAAGCACATTGATGATAATGACAACAGCTCATATTTATGTCAGTCCTTTATAAAATATGATATACTTTTTTATTATCTTATATTATATCCTATTTCTTGCATTTAATAATAATACTAGCTAACCTTTATAGAATTCTTAAGAGGCAGCTTGGTGGCTCAGTGGATAGAGGACCAGAACTAGAGTCAGGAAGACCTGACTTCAAATCCAACCTCAAACACTTCCTAGCTGTGTGACCCTGGGCAAGTCACTTCACCTCAAATTGCCTAACAAAAAGATCCAGCAGGGAAGGAAATGGCAAATCACTCCAGTATCCTTGCCAAGAATAGTTGGATATGTGGACAGCTGTGGTCCACGGGATCATAAAGAGCTGGATTCAACTGAATGACTGAATAAAATAACAAAGTTTTGTTATGTGCCAGACATTGCGCTAAGCATGCGCTAACGTTATTATCTCTGAAAATTTGTGTATCAATTTGTTATTGGAATAAAAAAAAGATAAAATTAAAAAGTAAAATAAAATAATTAAATTAGTTATCTCATTTCATCTTCACAAAAATCTTGGGATGTAGGTGCTATTACTATCCTCATTTTATAGATGAGGAAACTGAGGCAGCAGATGTTATGTGATCTGCCCCGATGTCTGAGGCTGCATTTGAACTTGCGTCTTCCTGACTTTAACTCTAGCTCCAGCATTCTCTCTATTTACTGTACCACCTATCTGATGGAACTTTAGAACAAGGAACTCTTGTGACCCTTATTGCCCTGCTATTTCCAGGACTCATTCAGCAGCAATCCCTAGTGTTGCTAGTATAAGTCTTCTTAGCTCTGTATTACAAGTGACTTGCCAGGGTCTCTTGTAAAGTAACAAAACTGGAACTTGAATCTAGTTCTCTTGACTCTCAAATCCTGTGTTCTTTCTGGTAGTTTTTAAAAATTTAATTTCATTCATTTTAATTATATTTTATATATTTTTAATTTTTTTTCTATGACTTTTAACTAGCTTGGCAATACCAGTGGGTATTGGGTTGGGAGTGGGGATGGGAAATAACCCAAATAAAGAGTTTACAAAAAGTGCTCACTTTCTCCAAATCCCATCTTTGGAGGGCTCCCCTTAAACCTTTCTCTCAATTCAAGCCCATGCAGATGGCTCCTTTCCCTGAACGCTGCAAGTTACTTATCTTCTCCCATCCCCTCATCACTCCCCACCACCCATTGGTTCTCCCCAGAAATGACCCTATGATTATCTTTTGTTGCTGTTGCTCAGTTTTTTCAGTTGTTGCTGACTCTTCCTGACCCCTTTGTCTTTCTCTCTAGCCCCTCTCCTAGTACTTGGCGCATAGTCAATTCCATTTCCCATTCCAATTCCATTCTAACAAGCATTTATTAAGCACCAACTGTGTAGCAGGCAATGTGCCTTTAATGAATGCTTGTAGAAAATAGAATCAGACTGATTGTGTTTGTACGTTGCATTTTGGAGGAAATGATGTTTCTTCCAGTAACATTCCTTTTCTTCCAACAAATACACCCATTCATGGTTCACCTAGCAAACGAATTGTTTTGAGTGGCAGTGTCAAACTCATATAGAAACAGGAAAAGCTAAGTCACTCCTAGGGAACTCTGAGGGCCACATGTTGACTCAGAAAACCACATGTTTATATATTTCTGGTTTTATGAGTACATCAACACATTAAAATCAGATAGAAGCTCCATTTTCTTCTGGATTGGGCCGCACTGCAGAAGGTTATGGTTCAGAGGCCACATGTTTGACACCCATCTTTTTGAGGTTATATTTCCACCTTATGGCTTCTACCCCTTTTTTTCTCCTAGGCCCACCCTCTATGTTGGGAGGTATTCCACCAGTCTGTATGCCTCCCCATCGATGGTACATGAAGGAGTTGCTATTGTGGTAAGTGAGCCCAACCTTTACCTCATTGCTGGATGGATTTTTTTTTTGACAGCAGGTCTCATTATCTCAATATTGGCAACTGCCACCAACATTTATAGAGTGGCTACTATGAGCCAGGTGCTGTACTAAGCACTTTACAATTATTATTTCATTTGATCTTCACAACAATCCTGGGAGGACATGGTGGTTGTTTTTTTCTTTTTACTTATATTCACTTTTTGTTCCCCCTTTGGGGATTTTCTTGGCAAAATTAGTTAATTTATAAATACATCATATTCATAAATAATATATTTATTATTTATAATATAACACAATGATATAATTATGATAGCATTTGTAATATAATTATATATAATTAATAATGTAATAATATCCAATTTTAAAATTTAGTAATAGAATTATTATACATTGTTTATTTATTTGTTTATTTGCTGTTAGAACTATTCTCTAAAACAGAAGGCTGGTATGGGACAAGGCAATGGGAATTAAGTGACTTTCCCAGAGTCACACAGCTAGGAAGTGTCTGAGACCAGATTTGAACCCAAGTCCTTCCAGCTCCAGGTCTGGAACTCTATCTATTGTGTTCCCTACTGTCCCTTAGAGGCAAGATTTAAACTCAAGGTGTGTTGTATGTTTAGCCTAGTTTCCTCCACTGACTCATCAGTACTGCACAACATGTGTCATTTCTAACAGATACTGACGAGCCTTTTAATAGAAGAGAAATCATGTCCAAGCTTGAAAGAATCTTTGAGAGTCATCAATGCTTAGATGGGAAAAGATACTCAGATCTCAGAGTTTATCTGGTTCAACCTCAACAGGAATCATGAGTCCTCTTTAGAATATCTCCTATTAGAGGCAGCTAGCGGCTCAATGGATAGAGAGCCAGGCCCAGAGTCAGGAGGTCCTGGGTTCAAATGTGGCCTCAGACACTTCCCAGCTGTGTGACCATGGGCAAGTCATTTAACTCCCCGTTGCCTAGCCCTTACCACTCTTCTGCTTTAGAACCAATATTCAGTATTGATTCTAAGTCTGAAGGTAAGGGTTTTTGTTTGTTTGTTTTTTAAAGGGATATCTCCTGTCAACTTTTTTTTAGACGAAGAAACCAAGGTCCAGAAATACTGATTTATCCAAGACCCCTGAACAAGCGAGGAGCATCAAGGACAGAAATTGGGTCTCATCCCACTAAGCCAGTGGTATAGCTAGATTAAGTAGGTCCAGTGTAGTTTTCATGATGCCTGTTTGTTCTCTAAAGATTAATAAATAACCAGCATCTGACAACTCTCAGTTAACTGGGGTACTCAGATCCCTGCCTAATCTGGAATTCATTGTATTTAGTTCAGTAGAATCAGTTTGTCATGAGAATTATTGCTTTCACTAGCTAGACATGGAAAATTGGAAGAGTTCAGGGCTTTTTACATAGGGATACAGACCTAGAACAAATGAGATAATGGATACAAAATCCATTAAAGCATTCCATCAAGTCTACCATTACTACTACTGTTATCGCAGGTACAGGATTATAGATTTAGATCCAGAAGGGATTGTAAAGGCCTTTAATTCCACCCCATTTCCACCCCTGTCACTTCACCCTGTTTGCCTCATTTTCTTCATCTGTAAAATGAACTGGAGAAGGAAATAGCAAATGACTAAAGTATCTTTGCCAAGAAAACCTCAGAAGGGGTTACAGAATCCAACATGATGGAAAATGACTGAACCAAAAAACCCTCACAAATATGTAGTGAGGTATATGTAAAAAGCTGCATGAAGTCAGGAGAATCCTGGGTTTGAATCTCACCTCCAACAGTTATCATTTGCTGTGTGATCAAAAGCCAAAAGTCACTTTACTTCTCTGAGGCTTAGTTCCCTAGCTATAAAATGGGTATGATAATATCCGTAGATTTTGCCTCCTAGGGTTGTTGTGAGGATCAAATGAAAAGGATGTCAGGTATTTTATGAACACATTAATGGGAAATTTTATGAACACATTAATGGGAAAGAGTACTGGCTTTAGATTCAGGGGAACTGGGTTCAAATCCCATGTCTGATGCTTATTTGCTTTTGTGACCTTGGAGAAGTCACTTATGTTTCTTGTTCCTCAGTTTCCTCATTTGTAAAATGAGGGGGTTAGACTAGATGGCCCTTAAGGCCTGTTCCCTCTAGATCTGTGATCCTATGAACTATAAACATGGCAGCTCTATCAAATGCCAAAAGAAGTGATAACAACATTTGACTCTTAACAGTCCTTTGAAGGTAGGTTGTGGAAATGTGTACAAATGAGAAAACTGAGGTTCAGAGGGATAAGTGATTGACCCAGGGGCACAAAGCTAATGACAGAGCTAGGATTCAGACACAGAAACCCAGGACTTTTTTTTTGGCTTCAACCTCAGAATCTTCTATACTCTACTGTATGACCTTTCAATTCCCTCAGGACTTAGAGGGGTTGTACTTTGGGTTCTTTGTGGGTTCAGCACAGCAGTACCACAAGCCTCAATCCTGCTTCCCTCCTATCTTCATAGCCTCGGGGTAGTGCCTTTCCCCAACTGGAAGGTCCCCAGACAGACGGTGTCACAATCAAAAGTAATGAAGAGTGTGTGATCACCCCCAGTGTAGAGTTTGATTTTGGAATGAAAGGAAAGAACAAACTCAACTACTGGACCAATTATTGGCTTCTCATAGGTAAGAAAGAGACCATACCTTAGTTTGGTGGCCTCTAAACTTTTTTAGATTATGCATTTCATCAGTAAAAATTGTTTGAATACTTTCCCATCTTTCTATTGTCTGTCTGCCTGCTTGTCTATCATCCATATTTATCTGTCTTTCAGTCTATCCATCTTTCTATTGTCTATCTTCTGTATCCATATCCAACTACCTATCTATCTATATCTGTCTTTCTGTTATCTGTCATTGGTGCCTATCTATTCATCTTTATGTCTGCCATCTATACCTATCTATCCAACTTTTTCCACTTTTTATCTGTCTTTCATCTATATCCATCTATATCTATCTTTTTCTATCTATACTTATCCTCCCTCTTTCCTTCCCTCCCTCTCTCCCTTCTTTTCTC